>NW_020451005.1:1866575-2002099 GCF_003343035.1 Apteryx rowi | reverse complement strand
AACGGCCCCATCCCGGCCCCGGCCGCGGCGCGCGGGCCGCACGGCGGGGAACCGTTAGACCGTTAAAGCCGTTGGGGGGGAGAGGGGGAGCCCTCCCCTGCGGGGGCCTTCGCGTCCCCCCCGCCGGGCGGGGGCCCGGCCGCCGTCATCTTCCCTGCGGGGAGCGACGGCGGGTCGGGCCCCGCGGCTGTTTTGAGTACCGAAAGGGGGGACTTAAAGCCCGGAGGCTCGACTTACCGGGCCCAGGCAGACCTCGGGGCCGCCGCGTGGCGGGGGCGGCCCGGCCCGCGTGGCCGGAGGGAGGGGTCCCCACGGGGCGCTGGGTCCCAGGCTGCCGCCTGTGCCGGCCGTAGCGAGCAGAACGCGCCCCGCTGCTGAAGTCACCGAGCCGTCGCCGTCCCTTTCTCGCACGCTGCAGCCTGCGCGCCGCGTGTCGCCTGCGAGGAGAGCTCAGGCGCGACGCCGGTGTGAGGGAAGCCTCGGGCTGGCGAAGCCGGCTTTGATTCCTCACGCAGG
This sequence comes from Apteryx rowi, assembly GCF_003343035.1. Classification (NCBI taxonomy): domain Eukaryota; kingdom Metazoa; phylum Chordata; class Aves; order Apterygiformes; family Apterygidae; genus Apteryx; species Apteryx rowi. Next base: position 2,001,583 of record NW_020451005.1, on the reverse strand, counting down.
CAGGAGCGGGCGCAGCTGCACGGAGCATCCCTGCACCATCGCGCACCCGCAGGAAGCCATACGTACCGCGGGCGAGTGGCAGAGCTGATCTGCACCAGCTCCGCATGTCCGTCGAGTTACTCCTGTGCCCAGGCTAGGGCTGCTGCTTTGAGAGAGCTGCTGGATCTGGAACTGGGCTTGGGCAAGTGAAAAACAAAGACACATGCTGAGAAAGCTGAATTAAACAAGTTCAGCTTTGCCGTTTTTTTTTCTGGCCCATCAAATTGCRTAGAGAACTGCTTATTAATGTATTCCACTTACTTCCAGTCTACAGGTGCGGTTGAATTGCAAAATCCCCATTAAACCAAAGAATGCAGACATAACACAAAGAGTTGAAGAAACAAATGAATAGATTTCCTAGAGGCTAAGAATCGAAGCTCACCAGCTGTGCTTAATTCTCTGACCTGCAAACATAAAAACAAAGCTCAAGACAACCATAAGTCCAGATTTGTCTCTTCAAGACAAAGTACTGATTTGAGATTATTCCATCTTTTGATTATTTTAGGGTAACCATCATGATTTTTAACCAATAAAATGCAGAAAGATGCAGAGCTCACTTGGTGATCTGCTTGATTTGGCAAAGCCCATTTGTTCTTTCTGGAGAAAATAGTAATTTCCATCTGTTTATCAGTGTGAGTTTAATCTGGGCTAAAAAGTCATGGAAAGTTTTCTTCAGGTGGAAGTCCATTTCTCCATGCAGGACACAGGGAAAAACAGAGCAAAAAAAGGGGGGGGGGATGAATTTGAGGAAAAAAGCCTAATAAAGTCTTTTTAAAAGAAAAAAAAAACACTCAAGGCTTGACTGTTAATCAAAAGAACGTTMCTTACCTTACCCAGCATCATTGGAACCAGAATCTGGCTTAAGTTTTAAAAAGGAACCCTTTTCTCTTTTTTTACAGTTGTAATTTATAAAAGACTTCAGCTGAATTACTGTCTGTAAATATTCCTCTCCTGCTAAATGTACTGTGCTCTGGGATTTTGTTCAGAGCAAACATCTTGTTGCGAAGACAATAAACTAACTCGGAGCTTCTGAAAAAATTAGCACATTCCAAGCAGCAGCTATTCAAACAATACCACTATACCATCTTAACAGTCTAAGTTTTGATTATTTTTTCTAATATTGAATAATGTATTGCAATCTCTCATGAAAAATTTTAATTTTTAAACATAGAAAGCTGCTGCATACAATACAATGGTACATACTTATGTATGAACCAAAGCTAAAAATCCACTTCAAACAGGACGTGTTAGCAGAGAGACTTTGCTGTTGAAAATAAAGAGCTAAACCAGCAAACCAACTTTGTAAATATATGTGAAATATTAAATTACAGAAGGTAAAAGATAATGGTTTAATATACGTACTGTTCTATATGGAGAGTAGTTTTTCTCCATTCAGTATTCACCTTCCTTAAAGAATACACCTAAAAACATTCAAAAACTGTTACTGGTAAGATTTTAATTTTTTAAAATAATAATATGATAGCTACTTTAAATGAGATTATTTGGGGACTTCTATATGTGATAGTGTTGCCCTATACAGCTCTCTATGCCCTTTGTAATTGAACAGGCTATATATTAGTGTTATACATCACAAATACGTGCTACCTGATCTGAAACATGCTGAAGTCAAAGGAAAGACTCCAGAGACTACAGCATTTTTACTCCCTTCCTCTGACTCACAAAAATCTCATGTATCACAACTCAACTATGTTTTTACATTTGGAGGGACCAGAAAGAGGGGAGTTTGTACACAAAGGGTGGCAAAAATACAAGTACACTGGGGAAGTACTGATCCCATGTTGCTGTTAATATGGCTGTGGGATTTGACTGCAGCTTAGAGAGAGATCTGTGTGTGATGCTCATAGACAGCTGAGCTGAAAAGATACAGACTTCCCACATTAACACTCCATGAACTGCATCAGAGAAAGTTATCATATTAGCTGGCTGAAATTGTGTCATACTCTTATTTTTAGTACACTATTGTGCTTCTGGGAAATCTTCTGTTTAGCAAGGAATTGGAGCTAAACAGATATGTTATACAAGTTTTCTACAGGGGGGTTTAGACAACTCTCTGTGAGGTACTTGAAGGGCTGTGTGTTTTGGGGAAAGAGCACAGTGAATGCATAAGCCAGATATTTTATATGCATCTTTTTTAGTCCTGAGCCGCTGTTTGGGAACTACAGTTAATTTTTCAGACAAACAGTGGTCTGAAAGATTTCACTGAAAAAAAGATTTTTAATTTTTAAAAAGAAAAATATTGAGGTCCTCCTGAAGTTTCTCTAATTTAAAGCAAAACTGTGAAACAGAACAAGCAAGAATTTGCTGAAGACCTTGGCAAAGCATACTGTGTAGTAATTCATATATACATTTTCCATGTTGCCATTATTACCAGCATCGAATGGAGACTTTGGTCCAGGGGTATCAATCTAGATTTGAATTCTGCTCATTTTATATCTGTGCTTTTTTGTATTACTCACATAAGAGTATGCCAGCCAATGGCACAGCCAAAACTGCTCAGAATGCAGAAAAGGGTTGGAGTCAGCCCTTCGAAAGGTCTTATCCTGATAGCAAAATTATTTCCCAGAGAATCCTTAGATCCTCTACTGAAGTGCAATTTTCCCAGAATCCCTTGGTTTTAGTATTTACACACTAGCTATTTATATATTGTTTATGCTCCCATCAAGGCTAAGGGGGAACAATCAGAAATCAAGGTAGATGGACAGATGCAACAAATGCACAAAGTGGGATTGCACAAAGGACCAACAGTGAATACAATGGATACAACACTGAGCTACAGGCCAAGTGAGCATTTCAGTGCTGGGGAGCTGTAAGGCCTAACAAAAAAAATTACAGTCAGAATTTGGATAGGTAAAGTTCTTCAGTGTCAACGTACCAAGCTGACTGCTGCTTCCCCTGGCAGCATCTTGGAAAGCTGTCCTGGTTTTTCAGTCACAGCTAAGCTGTCATGCTGTGAGGGGATGGGATCTCGGTACTATGTCATGTAATGCCTCATGCCAGGATAGCAAGTATCACCTGTGCTTTTCAGACAGGTAACGATGAGTGGGTAAGAGAGGACTGGAAAAGGCAAGAGAGTTTTTATTTGTCCAAGGCACAATCCCTTCCCCAAACTGCCCCAGAAGTGCCATTACATCAGGACTGTGGCCAATGTCACAATCAAACTCTAAGAAGCAAGTGTCTTTACTGATGATGACACCAAACATTTTAATTATGAACAACTAGGAAAAGTTAAAATGGGGAAATCTAAGTTGAAGATAGGGGAAAGATGTTTTATTGCAGATACCATCAAACTCTCTTTGTAAGAACTGGCAAAGCCACATGAGGAAGGCTCCAGGAAATCCGAAATAATTTTGTAACATCTCTAGTATGGGCTGCGTAGCAGACAAAGGACACTGATTGGGAAGGATGGCCATCACAATGCTAGGAAACGGACAGAGCATACAGTTTTAAAAGCTTTTGTCAATAGAATTTCATTCCCAATTATTGTCACAGGACTCTCAAATTTTATTTTCTGCAATTCTTCTGGCAAAAGGCCAGTTCTCACATGACCTCTATAATTTTTTTTAATCATATCAACATATCAAGGAAATCATCTTTCCTTCGAGGCAGCCCATTTTTTCTTTTTTAAGAGAGCTGATTTCCCTTACAATTTGGAACCATTTCATAGGAAAACATAACCATAAATAATAATTTTTCTCTTACAGAAATGAACTAACACCTGCATGCTAACATCTGCAAGTCTTTGATTTTGCTACAATTATACTAGATGGAGCCCCCACACAGAGGATGCCATCCAAACAGGATCTTTTCTTATTATTGAAAAATGATTGTGCCAGGTGGCAACTTTGAACACATGTAAAGAGTGGATAATACACACCAGCACAGGATCCTTTGGAGATGTACTGCCTCTTCCATGCGCTGCAGCTGTTAAGTATCGGCTGTCTCTTCGAACAAAGATTACAACCAATTTTTAACCACACGCCTGCTTTCAGTCTGGGATAGCAACACAGAATCCAAGTGGATCTGAACTTACTAGATATGCTAAGAGTTAACAGGTTATTTTAGTAGCTATGCAGCTCTCCTTTATTACATTACTTTTCAGTAAGAGTTGGCATTGACTTTTCTATTTTTTTTTTCCTTAGGTGAACTGAGTCCCAACTTTCAGGGCTTCAGGAAGAGTACTGAAGTCTAAGAATATGTTTCACTTAGCAAATGCAGGTGTTGGAATCAACTCAGTGGGGCTCTTTTTTCTATAATGATGGCAAAGCCTTTGATCTACCTGCCCTCCCTGCCCAAAACTGCAGTCGGTAGGTAGGTGGCAGACAGCAGAGTCTGATACAGCAGCAACTATTGCTCATTTCGTTGTCACTCTATTGGTCACTGGCTGGCAGAGATCTCTGCAGAAATGCATCTAAAAATATTGTGAAAATTTGGCCTCCACTGATGAGAAAATTAAGTGGTGACTCATGCTCCGATCAGCTCTAGACTCAATTACTGCAATTTGATGGACTGAGAAGCTGATATTCCACCGAGACTGCAATTTGCTTAGGGGAGCAGCTGAGAGGCCTCATCGGCACCAATTGCTTCCAACACATCTCTCTTGTCCTTTTAATCACTAACAAATTTAATTTCACTTCTCACTGAAGATCTCACTCTCCACCTTTCTGGCAAGAAAGCAATTTAGAGGCTGGTTTCATGACCTCTGCTAGAGCTCTAGATTCCAGCAGGAAGCAGACCTGGCTGTAGCAATGCCTTACACCTCTATTTCTTGGCATTACTTTTTCTAGTCCTGAAAATCTAAAGCCACTGGAGAGCACTTGTCTGTACTACTCAAGAAGCTTACTTACCGTCCTGTAGGGTATTCTCTGTTGTATGAGAATTTTAGAGGAACTGTATACATAAACTTAAGAGAATTTAATTGAGTGCGTCCTCAAAAGAACTTATGGTCTAATGACCACGAGGGATCTGCGGTTCAGGCAGGAAAACCACAAAGAGGAGACAATGCCACCCCTTCTGCCACTGTTCCAATCTGATACTGTAGTTTTTATCTGGGAGACTGGGGGCCACCCGTGGAAGCAGGGACAAGAGAGATTACGTTTGTTACATGCTGGAAAGGGCAAGCTATCAAATATAAAGTAAAATACTCTTCATTTACTCTCTTCATACGCTACATTATCACAGTGCATTGTTAGAACAATGGCAGGGCTTTTCAAACAGCTTCCCTAGGGAGACTATTCTGCAGCTTAACAGCCCTTTCATCGGAGATGTGCAAGTGTAACTAAGGGCAGAATTTAGTCTCGTGTCTATTTAACGTGTTTGCAAGGGACTGCATTAGTTTCTGGCACTTTATAAAAATAGTAATATAAATGCAATTGAATTATAACAAAATGGAGAAACTATGATTTAGCCTCTTACTACACTGTGTTTCCTGAATGCATCAACATCTATTTAAGTGCAAAACAGTCTCCAGTTTAAAAATTGCTGTAGAGCTTCTGTATGAGATTATGATTCAATACAAAACACAATTCAGTGTTTGAAATTTCATTTTTAATGTCAGAATAACATCAGAAAAGTAATTCTTTCTCCATATGCAGACTTGCAGAAAATGTATACCAGGGACTTGGTCCTTACTAGTGATTTCTACATATACATCTGCTCGTATCTTATGTACGTATGCACTTACACAATATATGTGCTTGCAAACACACAATATTTCATCTTGCTTTCTAACCTCCTGCTGTCAAGATATTTCCATAGAAAACCACACACAAATAAAACTGAAGATGAAAATAATGACAAGGGAGCATGTTTGTTACAAAACAGGCTCCTCTTTCCCTGACTGCCAGAATAACATTTGGGACTGTATTTTCATAAAACCAAACTGCTGGATTACTCTCCTTTTGGTCTGTAAACAAGCACAACTGTCCAGCTTCTGCTGTGACTGTGGCTTTTCTGTCATATAGCCTATTCGAACTATGTAAAGGATATTAAAATGAAACAAAGCAAAACACAAACTATAGATCTTGATTTTAAATACGTAAGGAGTTATTTATCTTGGACCTGTTACTGGGGGGTTGTCATAAGCTTCTCAATTTAGAGCACAAAAGGGGAGATGAAATGTTTGAGTAACTCTCAACACAAAGGTGCTGAGAATCCCTGTGAACTCTGAAGTGCTGTTTCACTGTTTTTAAGGTTTTTTTCCCCATTATAGATATGTAGAAGCTAAAGTGTTAATGATCAAGAAAACCCTGATGTTTGAACATGGACAAAGTTCTCATTTGCCACTAGTTTTGTCTGATTATGTTCAATATTGGATGTCTCTCAGTTAAATATAAAGCTAAGAAATTGGAAACATTTGGAACTGTTTTAATCCTCTACTTAAAAAGTGCTGGTATTCAATTAATTTTCATCTGATTATAATTTATAGTATTCTCTGATTCTCACTTTTTTTCAAATGTACAACCAAGTATTTAAAGTTTTCTACATCCATATGAAAGAAACTGCAGAGAAAGAGGGCCTTCTTTCCCCAAATTTAGTTGATAAAATATTTTTATACTGTTCACAGATTTTCTTTAAAAATGACAAGCAAAGAATTTAAAAGGTTTATCCGCAAAAGAACAAAACTTCAGGTAACAGAAGTAAAAAGTTGACCTAGAGGATATGGAATTTTATCTTTTTTCTTACTAGTAAAATTAAATTCAAAACCATTCTGTTTATTAAAGACATACGCATAATAGGAAGGCATAAAACTAACAGCTTAACAGTATTCAAACATAACAGAATTGATATGAATAATTAAGTTTCATTAAGTACTTAAAAAATGTATTTCAGTTTTGCTTTATATTCCCTTCAGATCAACACCTCCAACACTCATTTAGGTTTAAGAAAAATCTAGGCAACATTTAGGCTGTCCCAAGAAATCAGCAATGACTTTGTAAAAGATCTAACAAAACTCTCTCTTAAAATAGTTTGAAATAGTCTTAAGCACAGAAAATATTTAACAAAGAAAAGAGGATATTTTCCATGGAATCTAAGCAAGTTGTTGGATGTACTGAAAATGGGAGATTCAGTACTCAGAGGTAGCTCAGTAAGAGTATTTGCAGTGTATTGACTATTTAGCATAGACACAACCCCAGAAGTGGAAAAAGTGACTCTATGCTGGAACTCTGCCTGTATATTAAAAAACAAAAACAAGAACAAAAAACCCCCCAGCACTCTCCGTGGACTTATTCCTTTGCCATTTAAAACCAATGGAAAGATTCACAGATTTCAGTCAGATTGGGATCAGGTCCTTACATACACTGGAAGTTCAAGGCAGATTTATGGAAACAGCACAGAGGGAAACTGTCCTGCATCTAGGCCCTCTGCTGCAATCAGGGTTTTTAAGCACTGACAGAGGAATTTTGACACACACATGGAGCCAATTTCTGGTTAGCCTACTTAAGAAAGGGGAACCTTTAATCTGGGCCAAGAACATACATGCTTTTCTCTCCAATTACCTCTCAGGCTGGCCTGTTTGTGGATCCACGTATGCTCTCCAGGGACACGCTGATCCATACTGCGAGCCCACTGCCCGCTGTCCTTTGCACCAGTGGCTGGTGAGAACAGAGCACAGCACTGGAGTGGACTGGTGGCAGATGGCGACTCTCAGCCCTCACACAGGCTCAGCGTGCCCAGTTTGATTCCCCTCCATGGAAAGAAGAGAATTCAATACATTACCACATCATGTACCTTTGTCATGCAGTTCTGTTACAATTGGTGATGATGATTTTGCACAAAGTGTCACTATCAACCCCTGATAATTTCTCATACAGATGGCAACAGAGCCGGTTTGCACTGACCATCAGTTAAAGCGCTGCTGATTGGTACCAAAGTACTTCCTTGTTGTTAAATTAGGAATAACAGACTAGATAAACCAAACATGATTTTTTCACTAAGGTAAAGGGATATGAGTTGCATGTACCTATTCTCATAGAAAAGATATTTGGCTTGTGTAAATAGCTATAGTGTTATCAGCGCTATGATAATTTACATCTGCTAAAGATCTGTTCCTAGGTGTCTGCAGTCAATGGTGCAACTGAGTGCAATGTTAACCATGACACACAAGACACATCTGCACTTAAATCAATCCCTGTTTGACCTATTTCTTTCATTCCTTTTAATGTCTTAATGTACAATTGCCAGCACAATTTTTGCAGATGGGTATACCTCAAGAGTCCAGACTAGTGCACTCTTCTGAAATCTTAATCTCTTGGATAAGATGCAGGTCTGGCTGTCTGTTTAAACATATGCCTGTGTTTGTTTCTCTTTACTCTACTTGTACAAATAGTATTTAATAATATCATTACAAATAGCAACACTTGATTTTTTAAAAAGTTCTGATTGATTATCAAATTAACTAAGATAGTGTACTTGTTACTATAAGGATCCTTTTAATTGGCAAAAAAATAATTGTGAACTTACTTGTCTGCACAAGCTGTTATTCATTACCAATGCGGCAGTATAGAAAATTTAGCTTGGTTTACTACAATAAAGACTCTGTTTAAATATGAGCATCCTAAATTCTGTCACTGCAGATCTCTGTGCATTGCACTGGGGGAAGGAAAAAGAAAAAGAAAAACAAAAATTTGTATTCTTCTGGGGTAAATTAAAAGATGTCCTAGCTGCAAACACAAATACTTCACTCAAAACCCAAGCACCAGACCATTTCTTTGAAGAAGCTTATGAGGCATTTAAGATATACAATGGCACAATATCATACAATGGAATTGAAAGAATTTTCTTGAAAAACCATTAACTTTGAAGGAATGTCTAGACAACTGTGTCAACAAATGCAAATAATTCATGCTTCTCAGCTTCTATCCAATGGATGGCCCCATGCTGAGAATACACAAACTCAGAAGAAAAAGGCATGTCACAGTCATATGACTAGGGAGTGTAACAGAATCACACACAAATTCAAGTCAATCTTGAAAAAAACCTTCAGAAAGCTCTTCCTCAGGGTAAGCCAGCAGTGGGATAGGCTTCTGGTCATTTTGGCTAGTTTAAAACAGAAACTTACAGCTGGTGCACCCTGGCTTCAAAGCAGGGGCAACGGAAGAAACACAGCTGTTAGTTATGATCATTCACTCTGTTAGAAAAATAAAAACTAAAGGACTCCAAAATACTGTACAACCTCTTGCAGTAACCATCGAAGTGGCTTCTGGAAACAATGTTTTTGTCAAAAAATGTATTTGTAAGGCACTTAAACAGGTATCTTTTTAATATATATATATGTATATATAAAAATAAAATATGCACTGAAGCAACATTCACAGATACCCAGTTGTCTCAATTGTCTGTGTGTACAGAATAGTACATATATACATTCACTGTGACACAGGCCACCTCCATCATTATACCTTCACGGGTGCTTTGGGCTGCCTGGTTAACTTCAGTGCCTGTGAACAGTAAAGAAAACAGTGACTTTTTTGCACTCCTAAAAAAAGACCAGCAACACAAGACAAGCTTTTTATTTTAGTAGCGACAAAATGCTCCATGTACTTCTGCAAGGCTGAGTGAGGTAGCAGCATGCAGCTGACAGACCCCTCTAGGTTTTGTACTGATCCGGGTTTTGTAATGATAATTGCTCTCTGGTAGCCCATCACAACCGCCTCATATACAGATAGCCTTAACAAGGAAACATTAGGAACACGGCCAGAGGGCTTCTGGAGGAAGCTGAGATGAGTCTCAGATGTCTTTTAGAAAGCAACTATTGGGACCCCACTCAAAAAAACCATCTGTGGCATAGATACAACAGTTTCTGACCTAGTTAGGGAAAGACTGTGAAGAAAACTTCTGCAAACATCTTTGTGTTTTCTGGCCTCCTTCCACATGGCTCAAAGCTTGCTCAGAGTATAGTCACTGCTGCAGTGGTGAATGTCAAACACCTGCAATGTTTATGCCTTCCTTTTGGAGAAAAGATAACACTAAGCCAAAGTCCACCAGGCCAGAGATAATCTTATACCAGGTGATATCTGAAGTCCTTGTAGGTTTAAAATGGCTGTAGCTTGACTCCACTCTTATTGAACATTTTTACACAGAGGAGAGAAACCACATGCCTTTACTTTAATGGCAAGATCCAGCTCTGTGTTCCCCTCAGGTCCGGCCAATTAAGGTAGATGAACTATTCAGTGTGTGACAGAGGTTCAACTCAAATGATAGGTGATCATGCCTCTAGTTTAGCAGGAAGAGGCCTCTCTAACTTAGGAAATATGTGTGATGGGCTTAAAAGATGTTAGGTTCTCAGCTGCTCCTGCGTACTGATGTGGTCACTGTGCAGGATGCCTTCTTTCGTGTGCTCTGGAAAAGGGCACAGGAAAGGCTCAGTGTTTTATTGTGTCTCTTTCCTATGGTATGAGAGCAGCACAGCCTGCACAGGATGAGATGGACCTGGAGGTGGAGAGCAGTGTTTCATGCAGTGAACCCCACAAGTCCACAGAGGTACACGCAAGTTTTCAATTAGCCTTTAATGCAGTATGAAGTATTGCAGGGAAAGAATGGAAAGTAGGAAGTGTTTTCAATGAACTGWTTACTTGAGAAATCACCTATTCCCCTAGGATATTTCTGCAGCTACTATCAATAATTAGGCTAAGTGATGAGCACCCTGCTGAGCTGTATGTGAGGACAGCATTTTCTGCGAGCAGCCCTTGACCCTGCCAGGGGGAATTGGTTAGAGAGAGGGGAAGTTCCTGACATTTGTAACCTCTGTTTTCCTTGGCTTTTTTGGGGGATGCCCTGACAGACTAAGGTTGCTCAGTGGGTGAGAGACTATCATTTCTAGAGGACTGGCTGAACAAACAATTTTCAGTTTGAGAGATGAAGTCTGATGGGTCTTCTATTGTAGATATTAACCTTTAATATTGTACATTTAAAGCTTGTAAGCACTACTTGGAAAACACTCTAGCACAAATGTAAACCCTTAAAAAAATCCAAACCTTTAAAAATAAATAGGCTATATTCCCTCCAGAAACACCAGCATTCAGAACACCAGCATTTAACTATTGTTAAATCTAGCCATTTGAGATTAAACTTTTGGATATTATTTAGCAAGAGACTTAGGAGAGAGACATCATTCCACATCTTGTTTGGGAAAACAATTTTTTACTTTGTAGTTTGGCAGATTCTACTGCCATATTTACAAACTAGAAATACCTTAGTGTAGATGAACCTCTAAATATTTAAATTCAATTTCATACAAGCAGATCACATGTACTATCATAATTAAGTAAGAATGTCACTGCATTTGAGTACTGTGACTGGATAACCGCCTCCCCCTGCAAGAGAGATGCCAAAATGAAGCCAAGGTGTTTACAGAAAATAAACATCAAGGGTGATGATGACATGTTTATTTTCAAAGCAGGAGACCATTATCCAGTCACAACATTTTATTATAYTTATTGCAACTGTACCAAACCCAACCTCACTGATTTTTTTAAGAGTAATTAAAATAACATTTGTGAATAATACAGAAGACCTACTGAAGAAACGGCTTCAAAAGAACAATGATCCCCCAAAGTMGTTTTACAGTAGCATTACAGTCTGATTAGCACAGAAGGCTTATTTGATGCTTAATGAATAAGAAACTAGTGCTGGTGAACTTTAAATCTCTCTAGTACTGGTTGACTTTCCTGATGCCCTGTTCAAAGGCTGTGTTAATGTGCAGCAACTGACAGCAGCCCCGATAGGCCATCAAAGCCCCTGAGGATCAGGGACATCTGGACGAGCTCCAGCCACATTCCCTGTCTTGGCAGCAGGGAGCAGTGAGATGACAAACAGAAGCCAGCATTGTGGGGATCATTCTCTCACTGGTGGTGTCAACTTTAGGCTATCTTTCTGCAGGAATAGCACATAATTTCCCTTACACAACCTTTAATGAGGTCTACTAATGTCTCTTGATAATTTCTGTTGGAAAAAGATTTTTTAAAAATTGTCATGACTTTCAGACCAACAGAGTCTCAGAAATGATACATGATTCTCAAATATCCATTTTTGGATGTTGAGATGGGTATATCTTAACAAGATGTGGATTTCTGGGCAAAATTCCTGAAAATTGGAAGCTTTCCTGCTTTTTATAATTCAGGTAACCGAAAGTGGATTCCCATAAAATTACAAATTTGGGAATTTAGTATTCAACTTAGCAATGTGACTTCAGTGGAACGAAGCTAGTAAAATGGCCTGTTGGTCTGGGCCGAAAATGGGAAACATGAAAGATTGTCCACTGACAAGTGGAGAATGCAGAGTACTGGTGGAACTGGGCTTCCTACAATATATGTCTTGACCTTTACCTAGAATGACTGTGTATGGGTCACAGACTACTTCAGCTGCCACAGCCTCTTAATCCTTATCATCTCAGAACATTAAAGACAGCATTAAAATCAGTTGTAAGGACTAGCTTTCTGTGAGATGGTTACTCCTGTTCTGAGAACTGGACCAAAACCATYGCAATTATTTCATCTAGGTCACAGAAAGGCTGTCAGATGTGAATACTTTCAATCAGTACAGACCTAAGTGGAATTTGAATCACTGATGTCAATGTGAAAAGCTCTAGCTTATAGGCTACAATCCTACCAGTCATCCCACACCATATTTTTGATGTGAAATATGACACACCGGCCTCTCACAGACTTCTTGCTACCATAAAGGGTAACCAAGTAAAAAAAACATTTGAAAGATTTAGTCCTTCTTCTACACAATTCACAAAGGACCCTCATTTTACCTGGTTTCCCCAGCTCCCATGCCAGTGGACAGTGGACATCTCCCCAAGACAGGTCCAAAGCTAGGATTATTAGCAAAAGACTGAACCATTCTTATCAGGCATAATTTGTAATTTGAATGCTTGCTACTATGAAAAGAGCTAGCTGCAGAGGTCTAACTTCTGGATTTGAATTTTTTCAAAGCCAAGGGGGATAAAGTCCAGGGTTTTTAATTTCATGCTGCTGTGACTATCACTGTAACAAAAGGAAGTAAAGAAACAGATAAATTGCTACCATGGGATCTACAACAAGGAACCTGAAGAGTTTTAGACTTGTGTTTAGGTGTTTTTTCCTCACAGCAGCCTTTCATTATACATGAGTAAGAGCAATTCTTACCTTTTGCCTAGAAACCATCCAAGATTTTATTGTTGGTACCAACAGACTGCCAAGAAGAATCTGAGCAGGATGATAGATGAGTAAGGGGACAGAAATTAAGGACAGGTGCTCGTATCCTGCAAACACTATCTTCAGCATTGGAATCCCTGCAGGCAGAAAAACAGAAGACAGACACTAACCTCAGATTTTGTGCCAAGGATCACAGTGAAACATTTTATATTGCATTGAGATTTCACCAAAACACCGAAAAGGAAACAAAATGAAGACTCAGGAGTATTTTAAAACAAACAAACAGAAGAACATAAACAAAAAATTCCACTGCAGAGAAAGTTTTTCAGTGGCAGGAAGGAAGGAGTAGGGGGATGCCATAAAAGATCTTTTCTAATTATGTTGATAGCTGTCAAACTTCTGCTGAACACTTGATGTAAAATGCATTCTGCTACAGCATGAATGTTTTGTTGTTGAGCAGAGTCCTGTACTCTTTATTTACTACTTCCTCTTGCTGTGCTCTATTTCAACTTGTTCACCATCCAACCTGCCCAATTCCTGCTTGTAACCTTTCTTCAGTGCTTTCATCACTGGAGGAGGGTTGTGTTTTGCTTGCATACTCCCCACCAGTAGGTAAGTACTGAGATGACAACTGCCTCCTGTGCTCTGGCCGATTCACACAGACAAGGTAGAGCACCAAGTACTGTACAGGTGAGTGCTCACACATTAGAGAGCAAAACTCTCTGCTCTACCTGTGTGTTTCAGAAGAGGGAGAACAAGAGAGGGAAAAGGTCTAATGACCTGAGTGAAAGTAAGAAGTGGTCATGTCTATGGAGAATTAGGGAGCAGCTGGAGCATAGAAGTTGCTAGATGTTGGAAGACATGAGTCTTTAGAACTAGGGATAGGCTATTTTTCCTATGAGCTTGAATTTGGAATCAACAGTGCTAATTCTATTAGACTTTTCCATGCATAATCTTCCCACCTGTTGAAGATGAAGAATGTAAGATTAAATTTGATTTTGTTCTGCTGTAATGAAACAGATTATGTTTACTTCAAACATGTTATTGTTCAAAAGAATCTGTTTAAATCATGAAACTTTGCTACCATGCTCCACAAAGCATGTACGCAGGCAAAACTTGTTAACAATCTCTGCCTCGTCTGACCAGACGTTTGGATAATCACAAACGAGAGTGGCTGCTATACCTCAGGAGAGGACATACCTTATTTTCTACCTGATTTAAACATCATTCTAGGAATCTTCCACCAGCACCAACCTTGCAGTGAAATAGACTAGACAGAGTTTTCACAGAGCTCATCTGTGTGTCTCCTTTCTTAGCAGCCATAAAAAGCTGAGTTGCGGCACATGCCCTCTACTCCCCAAGCAGTAGGTGTTTCAGATCAACCAAAGTTGCCATGTTTACATAAACTTTTCTCTGTCTTGGGTATATTCCTCTTCTCAACATCTTTCCAGGTCTCCCTTAATAAAAGTTGCCTCCTCCCTAGGTGAGGAAACATAACTTATTTGTTGAATATTTACTGCTCCACCAGTGCACCACTATCCCTGACACACATCTAGGCTTGCTGAAATCTTCATGGTGTTTCCACAGCACAATTTCTTTTAATTAATTTAATTAGCTTCATTACATTAAATCACTAACAATCTAGTCCCCATTATAGTAGCCTTTACTTATGTGGATATTTCCAGGGAAAGGCTAAATCAAATAAAGGTTTGCAGGCTTAATTTCAATATTATTAAATAATTACCTTCAAAAACCATCATGGACCTATCACCAAAACAATAAAGCTGCTTATTATTAACACTAATTTCTGGGGCTTGGGAATAGATAGTATTTGGATAGAAATTAAATAGGCATTTGCATTACATTAAAGAGTGTAATTTACTTCAAATGCCCATCATACTGTTTTGGTAAACAGATAATGGTTTTATTGCTTGTTTCCCAGTTTGAACTTCAGCCCTGTGGAACCTTTTTTGTTCTCTAACTACACAGAAATAATCTAGATTCTTAACTTATGAACATGCTATATTTACATTCACAAGACGGTACCTGGTATTTCGGTAGTGCAGTTCATCCATAGATCCAAAAACTCTTTAGTAAACTGAACAGGGCTCGTACAGAGAATCAGAGAACACTAAAATGACTAGCCTAAGATCATACAGCAAACTAATGGCAACAGAATGGACTGAAAGTGACTGAGACAGTCTTTAAATTACTATACATGTTCTGGACTGAAAGAAAATATGAAAAATTCTAGCCTAAAAGGTAAATTCTCTAGAGGAAGGCTATTTCAGTAAACTATGAAAAGAAAATTAAAGTTGTCAAATATAAATACAAAATACTATAATTAGTATGACAATATAATTAGATCACTGTGTAGAAAGAGGTTCTTAATTCACAGTTTGTTTAAATACATGTCACAACAATAGGTTCTTGTGAACCACTAATGTGCAGTTAAAGTTCCTATTATTTACTGGGAAAAACTAACCGGTGAAAAGAAGTAGTAATAATTTTTGCAGGTAAGCATTAGTTTAATGAAATGAAAAAAAAAAGCCTTGTTCTCTTTTTACACCCTTTCTGATTTCTGTAATTCCAGTCAATATGCAACACTCTTGGGAAATATTTCATGACAAGGATCCACAGACCGCAGCCTCAAATGCTTGTGTCAGTAATGGTACCACAAAGCTAAACGAAACAGCACTGGGATTTTATTTATTTTCAAAAATATTCTCTAAACTTTTTCACAGCAATACATAGTAATTGCAAGTATCAGTATGATTGCTAATGCTTTCCAAATGCCTGAAATAAAAGAACCAAAAGATTTTACCAGGGATAAATGTGAGACTCATGCAAATTGTTAACTAGGAAAAATATATTTTAACAGATTTTCTTTCCTCTTTTAAGATGCAAACATTTGTAAAAGATTTATAAAATATATATATATAAAAAAAAGAGAAAAACAAATCCCAGCCAAAGGAAGAATACTGACACTATAATGCCTGGGCTGATCTTGTATGCTAAGTCTTAACCTGCAACATATTTTCAAGATGAGGTTATGAACCAGGTTAACAGAAGCTGTAACAGAAACACTGATTGAAACAGTAGYGACAAGACCAGGTGCTGCTATAACAAAACTAATGAAGTGAGCAAGATGGGTGTAAAACTTTCAGATAGACAGGAATGAAGGAATGAAGGTGCTAAGCAAAAAGGATCTGGTTATCTTTATTTTGGGCTGTCCACTACTCTCTTGCTCATCTGCTATAGCCTATTGCTTCCAGTGCTAATGGAACATGATAGGGCTGTATTAGTCAAGCAAAATTTTACACAGGATCAAATCACATATATTATAAACCAAACCATACCATTAGCTTAGTTATAATTCTCTTAAGTTTCCTCAAAGTACACAGTGGCTCTTTCTTTTTCCCCACCTTTGCAAGCTGGAGTATTAAGGTGATATTCTGTATTCATGTGTATAAAGAATAATAATTGTAAGGATTTTATATTTTGTTTTCAGAGAGTCACTGAATCAGGCTCATATGCACTTTAGGATAATTGGACTGACTTCATGGGTGTTCAACCTGATTAACACTGAAAGAGGAACACTGGCACTATCAGTTTACATATAATTTTTCTTTTGCTAAGTTTTAATACTGCTCTCATGGTCTGAGGGCTCACATGACAAGCACCCATTCAAGTTACAGTTTTCCAGCCGCTTGGTTCTGCACCTCTGCCAAACATCCTCCTCACCCGCTACCTTTTATCCAAACTGAACAGCTAAGTGTGTCTCTGCCATTTGGTGCCAACTTGGGCAGCTTCACTCAAAGTAGGGGTGCAACACGGTGCTGAGCTGCCAAACTGTTTTTAACAGCCTTGTTGCTTGGAGGGGGGCTGACCACGCGTCGTGCCAGGCCCCCAGTCAGGGCTCTACTCCATCCTCCCTCAAAGGACAAGGAAAATGGATACTCAGCTGGGTGAGAAAACAGCACCTCACCAGGCTTAAAGGAGGAGAAACAGAAGGGAGAAAAGACCGAGATCATTCCACAAATATCCCTTACAAACAAGATCATTGATATTCCCAGGTTTTTCACCCTGAATTTCCCTCTTCTCCTCTGTTTGGCTCTAGTTTCTCCCTCCTGTGCCTCCTATCAGTGCTCACCCATGTTCCCACATCCCTCCTCGCTCTTAAGCTCTTGAGTTGACAGGCTCTCTTGCTCTTTCTTTCCCTTTGTATTTTCTCTCTCCCTCTTTTATTCCTCTTCTTCTCTGCCCCTGTGCTTCTAGCCTGGTTGTTTTGGCTTCCCAAGACCTTTGGTTCTGCTCTCACTTGCAGTAAGGTAAATTGTGGGGACTTCCACTAAAATTACTGAGCTCCCAGCAGACCCACTGTAATGAAGAGAAGTGGGGTAGGCCTGTGATCAGGAGTATATTCTCATTTTCCTCCTCCTGTTTGCATCCTCACACAGCCCCTTTCATATAAGAAGCTAGTACACCTGAAGAAAAGCCAGCAAGAGCAAAGCTGCTYTTCTTTCCTCCGTGAACTACAACAACAGCAAGGAGGAGCAAGAGGACTGCTCCTAAGGTCTGGTATAAGAAAGCCCTATTTGCTCTCCATTGCTCCAGAGCATCGCAATTTGGCTCCAAGACTGCAGTTTACCAACCCTGACCTAAGGCCACTGTTTCCCTAGTAACCTGCTCAACTGAAAGCTATTTATCCTCCCTACAGCTTTGCACCCTGTACAACAYCCCACATCCCCTGTTTCCCCTTTGCTACTTTCACATTTGGTCGTCACCTTTTTAAAAGGCCCATGAAAATATTATGCTGGACTTCACTACATTTAGTTAACAGTAAAATAATAATAATAAAAAATCCTAAAAGATTTGAAGGTATTTTTAAGAGAATTTAAATATAGGACTCTCTTCATCTAGCTATCACTGCAGTAATATAAATGAAGCAAATTAATTTTAATGCTCCAAGGTACTGATTCTGTGTCACTGTGACTGACAGGATCCAACTAGACTTTATGAGATGGCATTTGACTTTATGGAAGTGAGCACTATGCACACATTTACAATTTTACAGGGACTTTAAGCTGTCATGCTGAAAAATGTTTATAAAACATTAATCAAAAAATGCCTCTTTAATACAATGCATTGTCTGAAAGATGTTAGAAGGCACATATTGTAAATGGATTCTTTTTCTGACTAAAGTAATTTCTACCAAAAGCTTTTCCCCACTGCTATACAAGTACACAGTGTGGAGAGATAAAGAGCACTTTCTCAGCACATTACTACCTGATCCAAACACCTGGGAAATCACTAATGTACAGCATGCCATATTTCCATGTCACACATGACACATTTGTCTAAAATTACCCAACAGAGTTTGACATTGCAGCATATTCCATAGCAGAGCTTTCAACTGACATCTGCCAAGTAAGAACTTCAAGTAAGAGCTTTCTTCTTCTAACAAGCAAGTAAGGGTTTTCTTTTATCCTATACCCAAGATGGAAGTGATAAAACAATAAGTATTGGAACTCAGGGTTTTTTTTACTTTAATATGTTTATTTTATGCTCTCTGAATTTGTAAGCTTCCCTCAAAGCAGTGTTTCATCATTTGCTGTTTCTATCACATTGCAATGGTTTCAGAGAACTTAATAGAACATTTTTATTACCATCAAAACCTGGGCCATTATCTCTCGCACCCAAAGCAGAATTACTGCTAGATGCTCTACTTACGTACTTTATGGTATAGGCTTTTTCCCCTTAAATGTCTGCATAACAAACAATTTATCCTAAACTTTATTGCTTACATTACTGAAACACATTCCAAATCACAAGATACTCCAGCATTTCTTCTTAGGAAAAGAGGTTTGGTACAAAACAAAGAGGTCAACACTAAGGCTATGGAACCACAAGTCATTCAGGAAATCAGAATGAAAAGCAACTGTCACACATAGGCAGTGGAAATACTTAAAAGAAAAGCCTTAGCCAGTGGATTTTCAGTGCTCTTTTCTACTCATCTGTACATTTCAGAAATCTCAATTGTCACAGTCTCTAAGCATAATATACAAGATGAAGCAGATGTATGATGGTAGCTTCTCTGGCCCCCTCCATGCTACTCTGTCTTTCTGAAGGATCATCTCAGGGGTTGATGTGTAAAGAACATCAGTAGGTCAAATAGTTGTTTTTTTTTTTTTTTTTTTTTTACAGAGAAGAGGCCTGTCAAGGTGGGCATATACTGCATTAAACCCTGCCTAAGCTCCCAGAGCAGGGTTTTTCTGAACTTACCCCAGCAAAGACAGTGCCAAAAGACCATCTGAAAATTTAACTCCAAGTTTCAGAACAGGATGGCACACAGCCCCATGACTGCATGGTGGGGGAGGGTGGTGAGATACCGGCTAAGTCTAGTTTAGAAGATTAGAACAAGATTGTTCATGCAGATATCTACCAGAACAGAGAGATGCTGCTAAACTCTTGTTTGCAAGCTTTCTTAAGGGTTTCCTTGCTTTTTTTTTTTCTTTTTGAAGAAAATCACACTGCAATGGTTAGTCTTGATGAGACAGAAGTTTATACACTATGCCTGTCCTCCATGAAGGCTAGCCAGGGATAGATGTTGTTTCTGGCCCCTATTATGAATCTGCTATGACACACTGATATCACAATAAGAGAAGATGTTTTTGATAAAATAACTGGTTAAGGATCCTTTTTCCTATATACCTACCCACTCCAGAATATGCACTGAAGTCAAGTTAAAGGCTCTTTCCTCAGGACCRAACGACACCTTACAGCTAATCACAATAGAAATACTTGCTGCCTACTGCCTACTGACTATTGCATTTCAGCTGAAGAAAGCACCTTCCAATTCTTTCTAGGAATATGAAATCACATTAACTAAGAGCAAGAAGAGACTACTTGAAACTGAGCCTAAAACAAGCAGCCTAGCTCTTCCCCAGATGAAAAATTCCTCAGAGGAGCATCTGGGAGGCCCTTTCCAGCCCCACTCCAGCTGCCGCTCTGGGATTTCTTTTGCTTGTAGCTCCAACCAAGAGATCCTACATTGAGTCATTTTATACTAGGCAAAAGGATCAAGGTTGAGAGAAGTAATAGATGATCACTGCTACTCTCTTGTCCAGAAGGAAATAGTAGTAGTATCTTCATGATGAGATTCCATCCACGGTGGCTAGACAGGCTGGTACAATGATTTGTGGCACTTTTGGTTCAATCACACCTTGGTGACAAAACCTAGTGTCACCATGGAGATTTGACCTTTGCCAGTAGGCAAAAAAGGAGATCATGCATCAGCACAGCTACAACTGCCTCCAGGTGATATGACACTTGGTATCCAATTGGGAAGAGTCTGCTGTATTTGTAGCAGTTGAGACTACATTCCCCTTCCTGCTTGCCCACAAGTAAGTGGGTGTGAAGATTTGCGCTTAAAATATTTTCATGAAAAAAGGAAGACCATTTTCTCAGTATATTTTCACATTTCGGCTCAGTCTTAAATGTGATGGAAAGCAAAAAACAGGCTAATGAAGTGGTAAAAACATCTAAGAAGGAGGTTTTACAAGGGACTGGTGAGAGATTAAAGAAGTCTGGAAAGGCTGCAGAGGAAAATTGCAGAATGGAGGGCAATACTAGTTCAGCTGGGAAATCTACATAGCTCCTAATCTTCAACATTTTCACCTTCATCCCACTCACTGGGAAAAGAACAATGATTTACTGGATTATTCAACAGGTCCTTGCATTACACTAGATGACTTAACTCGTTTGGAGCACTAGAATTATTGGGAAGGCTCTGTACTGAATCACTGAGTGATGTGATTACATCACATTGGCCATACAGTTACACTAGGGTGCATGAATTTCACCGTCTGAGATGAAGTACTACCTGTCTGAGACCCACACTGGGCAGTAAAAGACCGGCCTGGTCTAATATATGAATAAAGAAGAAGGAGGAAGAGAAATAAGGAATAAGGTATTTCTTTTGTCATTACCTTAACAAAAATTTAAAAAGGAGAAAATCTAATATGCTTTGCATGCTTTTACTAATTCTAGTTTTTTAAGTTTTTCAGGTAATTGAAATCAGAAACTGTGCACAGAAATCAGCAACTGTGCAATGTAAGCACAGTTACTAGGAAACAGCACATCTTGATACTATCAAAATTTTAAGTAAATAAAAATGGAAAAGATGGGAGAAAGAGAAAGAGCGTACAGTTTGATCTATTTCTGGATTTTCAGCAGGTGCGTTCAGATTGGAAGTGATGTTTAATGAACGACACAGACAATCTTACCAGCTGCTGACAATGAAACATTTAACACCAACAATCCAAGACTAGTGCCTATGACTCCAGAACACCTTCACCTGTTTGACAACACTGTAGTAGTAATTAGTTAACAGGGAATTCAAGAATGAATCGAACCACCATGAGTCATATTTTAAATGTGATTTATCCTTAATTTGGGACCACAATGCAGGCATAGGAATGCAGTAAGCTGATTCTAGCACTTCAGTGCTTTCTTTATTGCTCAGATATCAAGGCACTCTTCACACAGATAATACACTCAAGGCATAGGATAATTTCTTCCTTGTAACTCGCCAGTAATACCTAAACTTGTGCACACAAATGAATGGAATCTAAACACTTCCTCCCCTTCTCTATAATTCTTTTAGCCAATACTTTTTGAAGGTTTAATAAGTTAGACCCACTAATAAAAGGAATTCTGGACAACAGACCGACAAATTTCCTAAAAACATGAAGCTGAGTTTATTACTACATTACTACCCTTTCCATACATAGCTGATGCTAGGAGCTCTCTCAGCACTGAAGTTTTGAATATGTGGATTTTGTTTACATATACTATTAAAAAAGTCATTATAAACATGTTTGATAGCCACCCTTATATTTGTAAACACAAGAAGGAAAAGATTATGTCCCAAATTGTTCCATCCTATCCTTTAATTAAAAACCTTTTTTTCTCCTGAAGGCTTGAAGCAAAGGAATACATGAAGTAAGAAATTCATTATAAATGGTAAAATAAGAAAACAATTACTTCTTTTCATTAGGAAAAAAAATGTTTATTAGGAATGTTAGCGTAATTTTTCCTTTAATTCTCTGCTGCCTGATTTTTGTGGCCAAGAAAAGAAGTTACAAGGCCAGAAAAGCTTCAATGTCCCAGTCATTTTGGGAAGCATTCTGAAATAACAGCTCATCATCTAGAAATATTGAGGGCTACCACTTCCTGTCCTAAAGCTCTATGGATCTAGAGTTATGTGCATGCAGTGGATGATGACCCCTCTTCCAGATTCCAAGACTGCCCTGTAATAAGCCCGCTCAATTGCTGATTTGTGGTGGTGTTATCGCTTTTTTTAAATCTTTGCACCCACTTTTTTTAAAGTGTCTGGAGTCAGCAGCTCAGACTGGCTGCCAGAAGGTGCACTGAGGGCAGCACATGTAGATGCAAATCTCTCAGGGAAACTCAACATCATCTTCAATACTCGACAGCTTTAGTATGGGTGACACTTGTAGCCTCTGCCAGCTTGAGGTAAAAAAAATCTTGAGTCATGTCCAAACATGGATCTTCCCAAGGGTAACCTGTCAGCTGTCTGCTGAGTATAATGTAGTTTCTTAAAGTAGATAAATTAACTTTAACTGTTTTTGGTAGAGAGGGAGGGTTGGGAGGGCTTTTGTGTCATTATCATTTTACAGCTGGATATGTGTGTTGTTTTTTTTATTGTAAAGAGGTATGAGCTTGCTGTCATTAAAAACCTGCAATCTGGTTTTTAATGTCTGATCCAATTATGTGTACATCTGGGAAGACACACAACCAAATAAATAATTGGAGAGGTGCAACTCTGAAATGACAACTGTTATTCATCGATCTCTTTCTGCAAGTCAAGATTGAGAGATGTAAACTTCAAGTGAATGAGATCTCCTGGGTGAGATTCTTCAGTTCAAACACGGTAAACAACTGTTGTCCTCTGATGCACATTTTAGTACTGCTGGAGGCAAACTTTCTAAATATTAATAAAAAACCTACTACTGGCAGAGTATACGGATGAAAAGGAAGCCCTGGGAGCTGGTGCAGAATTTCTTGCCACATTCAAAGTCTAATCAAAGAAACATATGTTTCAGGTCAGAAAGGAAAGGAGATTCCCCAATTTCCTCTAGTATTTCCCCTTCTGGAATCACAGAGAGGTCAAAACTCAGTAAACTGCAATATATTAGACATGCTATAATGTGAATCTTGTGATGAAAAATAACAGGGATTCAGGTACTCTATGTCCAAAAGCAACTAGAACTCATTTGACTCCACCATTTCCTACTTTCAGGTTGGCCTGCCAGTATATCACCTTCCTGAAAGTGTAGCCCCTTGGGATGCTCTGATATGAAGGAGACATAAATGATCGGTGGGTATTTGCCCAGTCACATATATGAATAGCAAGGGAAAATAAAAGAGATGCTCTGACACAGCCTATCCCAGCAACCACAGCCTACTCAAAACTGTCAGCTTGACTCCTCATGGAGAGCCCCTGTCAAGTGAGTGGTGGGCTTAGTATTACAGAAATGCTGTGCACATACAACATGACATCTCAGCTTAGGTGGAACAGGCAGTCTGTGCAAGTAGGAAACATTTACACTATTTCCAATTACACAAAGCTTGATACTAAATCTGGTTTTGCTAATATTCTGAGCTGGCAACCATACTGAAAATACAGCATTTCCCAGTCTTCCTTTGGGGTCTAGTGAGAAAGACGACATGCTAATGACATGATAATAACCTGTTTGTTAAAATTGCTTGGTAAGAACCAGAAGTTGGTTCTAAAAAACTGATGAGCTAGGAGCAGCAATCTACCTGCTCTCAAGTCAGGCTACAAAAAAAAAAAAGGCTGAGGAGAGAAGCATTGTGGATCCAGGTGCTCCTGGTCTCCCCTTCCATCTCATGTAATATGAATCCCTTAGTTCTTGCTCTCCAGAGACAGAGAAGGCATAAAGAGAATGGGAAGCACAGAGCACCGGAAGAAGCCCAGCCAGTCACTTGCTTGTTCTTCAAAGCAACTGCTGGATGAAGACTGAAGAGAAAAACTTTTCATTTTGTCCCAAAGAATCACGTACTGCAGTCAATGAAGATATGTGAATTGCAAGCACTTTATCCCAGTTATCAGCCCCTTTTCAGAACAGTTTCACCTCCATATACCATTCAGAACACAAGGAAATGTCTCCTGCAGTCATATGAAAGAGTGGAGAGCTGGGCCATGGGGACAGCTTGTGAAGGGCACCAGCAGCCGCTAAAACCCCTGGGAATTCAGAAGCAGGAATCGCATCAACAGGATACTTCTAACTCTTTGGCAGAAGTCAGGGGTACACACTGGCCCAAACAAAGCCTCCACCAGGCACCCCTTCTTTCAAGCATATTCTTCCCACCAGCTTCTCTTCTTCCCAGAGGGTCATCCTTACCAATTCGAGGCAGAATAGTAGCCAGATCATTTTCACTTACTCACTCTATCAGATGCTCAGGTAAGAAATGAGACTAAGAGTCTTGAACAGGTAAGAAAACATAAGAACTCAAGCATTAATAACATTAAGAAGGATGACACGATGCCAGCAGTAATGTCTCTTTTTCAACACTTACAGGAAAATTTGAAAGTTGAAAAGACAGCCTTGAAAATCTTACTCTTGAAAACTTCTGGAGAGCAGTTAACAACCAGGATTACTTTCCAGATCTCCAGGTAAAAGCCAGTGAAACCATTCACATGTCCATAGCTAGCCATGGTAAGCACCTTGATGAATCATCACCTTAGAAGGCAATCCTCTGCTGGCGAGCAGACAAAAGCCAGCACATTTCAAAATACCTCAGGTTTGACAGGGTTTGGCCTGAATACTCACTTAGAGCGAGTAAGTCAGCACCAATTTTACCATCTTTCTTTCTCCTACAAAATTATCAAGAAATGCCACCTTTTAAAAATCAGAGAGATTTAATCTTAACACAAGTTGGAATATTTTGGCATTTTTCTGTCTAAAGGAGAAAGGTGACTATCATCAGACAATAAGAGTCTGCTCGTGATTAGTACAGTATTCATAGAGTTCAGGTACAGGATAAGCCAGATGAAGCAAAAATACAGCTAATACTAAATATCCATGGTTTAAGCTGTGCAAATCTATTATTTACCTCTGAAAAGCTTGTAAAGAGATTTCTGTAGAAAACATGAGCAAACTCTTGGTAGCTGTGGGCAAGTTGCAGCTTTTTGTGAGCACGATGCATACTCACAATCATGCAGCTGGGGATCTTGGGGGAAAGCATGGGCTGATTAATCTGTGGCCTAAATGATCTGCCCACAGACAATCGAGTTGTCTGTAAACCCACTTGGGCAATACACCAGGCTTTTAAGAATTGTTCAGATATAGACTATTCATTCTGTACTCATGCAGTAAGAAGATTAATTTTTAAAAAATAAATGCTGAGTGAAATTAAAACAATACAAATATTTAAAAAGAAAATTAGGGCTTTGACTTTCATTTGCAAAATTAATTCTACTCTTTCCTGAAAGTATTTTGCACCATGGAAACTTTGATCGCTTTATTTTAAGAATTCCATGACAAAAGAACTACTACATTCTTAAATCCAAATGAGGAAAAATGCACTGTGCATCACAAACAATACCCTAATTTCATAAGGGGCTTTTTTTCTAAAACAAACAAACAAACAAACAAAAAACCACTGTTGTCCATCATACCTACAATGCTGATACTTGCACTTGTGGTAGCCAAAATAGGTTGCAGTGCTCCATTTTCTTCTCACAAAATATTTTTACATAATAAATACAAAGACCTGAAGTAAAAATATTTTTTGACAACTGTGTATTTTATATTTGGAGTTCTAGCTAGCAATTCACTCTGCAAAAAATAAAAGTGTTCCATACTTGACTGCAACTTTTGTGTAAGTGCAAGCAACAACTCTGCAGTACTTTTTTCAGATGAGCCACACTGATAGCTTTGCACTTCCTTGAGGCCTCTTCTCTTCTCACTGAATGAACTCCAGGGAATGGCATCATGTCGGGCTTTCCAGATGGATTATGTGAAGCCATAGCTCAATGTCATTTTCAATAGCAAGGCTCATAATTAAAGGTCAAATAGTCACTTCATCTGCAATCAATCAATAGAAGAAGTACTAATACTAGGTACTAATCAATCAATGGCAAATGCACTAATAAAAGCCATGCATCAAATGTCTGCATATGTGTGCACTCACATGTACTGTGCATACATGTGAGCAGGGAGAAGGAGAGAAAAAGAACAAAGTGTGGGTGAATATGCCAGAGGGCATTGTGAATACTACATTTATCCTTGCTACTCGTAAGTTTATATCTCGTTCCACTCGCTATGTGAAATACAAATAAACATTATTTTTCTACATATGTGATGTATTCTATTTAAAAACCACCAAAGCACCCACCACTATTCAAAAATACTGACTTGTAATCCTAAATAAGAAACACAAAGGTACCTGCCCTGTGTAATTTGTCCTTACACAAACATGCCCTGCACTCTGATCTGTGAGACAAAAAGTGTGTCAACTGTTCTGTCTACAAAATAAAACCCAGCATATGGGAACAGCACTCATCTCCGCGCAGAGCAAGCACTTATTCATGGATTCAACAGTGGAAGTGGCAGTTGGCCTCATGAGCATGCACTGCATGGGAATTAGTTGGTTTCATAATATGGTGTGGGAGAAAGTGACTTACAAAAGTCTTCTCATGCCTCTCCTATTACCACTTCTAAAGCTTTAAAGCTGTCAGCGCTTCTCCCACTTTTGTCGGTGCCACTCTGAGTCCCGCAGGGAACGGACCAGATGTACCTATCGGAGCTTCACCTGCCAAGTCGAGAGAAATCAATTTCACAGTGAAGGAAGAAGTGTTGGGGGTCATTTATATACCACCACTGCAATCTTGGAGACAAACAAAGCAGATCTCCACAATGGATACGAAACCAAACCCTGCGCTGTTTGGGCTTTCAGGCATCGTAATGACAGAGAGAGAGCAAAAACTCTCTCTGCTACAGAAGAACAGAAGCTTTCTCCTTGCATGGCTTACAGTATACACCTCTGGACAAGGAGAAATGTGACAGAACAATAAAAATAGTGAGGGGCAAAATACCTAAGTCTCTTCTTATTTCTGCTAAGATCAGGGTAGACAAGACTGTGCTGCGGATACATTCAACTGTCATTTAGAAATAGCTGATCCTTAAAAACAAATTATATCTACTCTGCTTCCATCTTCAGTGAAGGAATATACGCTAGTTGCTCTGATTAACAATTTCTGTTTATATCATCAGTTCAGGGGCATATCTCATCTTGCTACAGCTTTGTAAAACCAGCTCCTCCCTCTCCCTAGCACACTCCATTCATCTACTCTTTAGATAGAAATGTATATTTCTACAGCTGTATACAGCTCTATCCTGTATGGACCTGGTACTAGCACCAAACAGAGAAAAATACCAATGATCTCAAAATGAACCAGCTTGAAACTCAAAAACAGTGGGCATGCTTATGTAGTGCACAGAAGAGTGGCTGGGCCCTTAGGCTTACCAAAGATGGGTTCCCAGGGACTGCCAAAGAGAGCATTTCCCATCAAGGGTGGTGCTCAATTCAGGACGTGCTGCTGCTGGTCACACACACAAAGTAGTAGTCTGGAAACCTCAAAAAAACTTTGATGAAGCTCAACCCCAGAGATGGAAAACGGCAAGGGAAGCAGGTCCAATCCTCTCAGGGATCTCAACGCAGGCACTGAGAAATAAGGAAAGGTAGTGCAAAAGCGCGAAGTGTAAGAGTGACAGAAGTCTGCTGACCTCTGGGAGCTTGCCTTCCAAGAGGTACCAGCTCTTCAAGGATGAAGGTAAAGCAGTCTGTCCTGAAGGTGACAAATAAAAGTCTGTAGCCAAGAAACAGTGCTGCAATATTGCACTCTACCATCAACCTCTTTCATTTTAGTTTGCACACTTATGTGTAGGAGAGACCTGTATTAGCAGAGTAAAAGCATGCACAGCCAGGGAGAAGCTGTAGAAATACCTGAAGTCAAGTGATGTGTTTTTGTCAGTGCACTTGGGCAAAGAATTCTGCAAAATGCAACGCATATCCAATTAATCAGGCTGTGCTAATGACAGCAGCAACTTGGGAAAATGCCTGCAGAAAAGTCAAGCAAGCTAGGGACATGGAACTGGGCTCTTTTAAATGAGAAAGTAAAACATAAAAAGGAGAGAGTACTAGCAGAATAAAAGTGCACTGATTCAGCTGTGTGTATAGAATGCAGGTCAAGATGAGCTATGTGAGGATGCTTGGTAGAGAGAGTGAAAGAGATAAAAAGTCCTCACTTTTCACTGGGTGAAAGCAAGCCCTTTTAAGACTTAAATATTAAAGAAAAGACTTCGTAGTTATTTTCTTAGTACCATGATAAGAGGTATTCACAGAATGTGTATAAAACTATTTTCATTAGAAAGGGAAGGAGAGAATTACACATTCGAATGCCGTAAAATACAACTAGCTTCTGTTCTGTAGCATCACAGCTGTGTCCTAGGTTTATATGCACATCAGTAAAATGGCAGGTATGGTAGCATGCTATGACTTGGCAGGGGGGGGTCACTTTCTATAAATACAAATGTAACTGTCCTCCTCAGTACAAGCTCATTTATTATTTGAAACTTTGGTTTCATAGCACACTTGGCTGTAAAGTAGCTCAAGTGTCATTTAATCTATCTTCTGCTCCAAGGCAGGGCCAAGTTGAGCTATCTAATTCCTGACTGAGGCTTGTCTACAATGATAAGAGACTCCAAGACATCAGCAGGCAACATTTTCCAAAGCTCAACTGTCTTTACATTAGACAGGTTTTCCTGATTGTTAGCTTAAATCCTCCTTGTGGCAGTAAAAGTCCTTTCCTTTTCAAAGTCCACTGTGAAAAAGGTAATTTCTTCTTTGCCTCAGCCTTTTATATATTTCAAGATCACTACTGTATTACAGCTCAATCTTCTCTCACCAATCCCAATTTTTTGAATTTTTCTCATGGATCGTGTTTTTGAGATCTGTGATCATCCATGTCACTCTCTTCTGATCTCTTTCCCGTTGGTTCACACTGTTTTTGAATTGTGGAGTCCCAAATGTCACACATGCAGTGGCGTCAAAAGCCATAATACTGTCAAGCCATACAACTTTTGCTACTTCTCCCCAACCCTCAGGATCTCGTAACCTTATGTGAAAGGAAATTAGACTGACTTGATAAACATTTGACAAATGTTACTCATTKGTTTTCTGCTGCACTGTTAAAATTATTTATTTAGCTATTTGTTTCAGCAGTTTTCTAGCAAACGAAGTTAAACTCATTGATCTGTAATTCCTCGGCCCCTTCTTGATTCCCTTTTGAAAAGAGAAGTCTTTGTTTGCCTTTTTCTTGTCTTCCAGGAACTCCCTCAGTTCCCACAGATTTTCAAGGGCACTTGCTAATAGTTTGGCAGCCCAGGCCTGGCTGAGGCACAGAACCCTGAGATGAGTTTTACCATATTAAGCTGACTTGAAAACATCTCACCTTTCTAAGTCCTCTCTGACTCATTCTTTCCCCATTTCAAGCTGAGTTCTTACCTTTGTCATTGGCACCAGCTGTGTTAATCTTTGACAGGTATAACTGCAAAGTTTTGAAAAGGCTAATATTGTCACATATGCTTTATCAAACACATATTTTCATATTTTGAAAAACAGTAAGAAAATATTCAAGTCCTAATCTTTACACTGACAGAACATAACAGGGATGAAGCACTATCAGGTGGCTCTAAATAGGACTCTGATTTAGCGGTATTTTGTGAATTTCCATCAGAACATCTTATTATCACTAAGGGATTGTAAGTGACAAATATCTCAATAATGTTTTGATAAATGAATTCTAATAAATAAAACACTGTCCAAAAAAACCCTGCAGACTTCTTAAAATAAACACGCACATTCTGCTCATATTAAGCAGAAGACAGTATTGTCTCTTTGTGATTTCTGAATACACTATATGTTTTGATTTTCACTTGTGCAACCTGGTTTTGAGATATAATATCTTTACTGAGGGACTATGCAGATATACCTTAGACTGTTTTCAGTAACAAACATCAAATATTATCAATATTGGATTAGGCAACAGAACAGAACAAAAACAGAAAAAAAGCCAGTCTTTCCTAAATGAGACGGTCTTACTGTATAACCACTGAAATCTCAGCTGAGAAGACCATGTTGTCTCCCCTTTAATAAACATTTACTTTCCCTGTGTGAAAACATTAATATCCTAATATCATACTGGTAGCATTACTTGTCTCACTAAATCCAAATTTTTAAGCAGAAAAGCTAACAACCAACAACTTTTTTTCAACGAAGCAAGCTATGAATGTTACTGCTGTTTTGCTCAAAAGTGTATCTTGATCTCTCCTCCTAACTTACCCAAGGTGAGCGATTTGTGTGTGGAACAGAAAATGATAGCCACTGTGTCTGCTGGTGTGAAACCAGAGTTATTCCTAGAAAAGAAAGAGTTTTAATAATCTCTGTTAGCAAAAGCCTTCTTAAAACATCATTGATCAAATGTATTACTTTGAGGATCCATATGCATGTTCACATCACTTTGATCAATTCTAGTGACAGAAATAATTCTACCCACAAATGAACAGTAGTGTTTTTTTTTTTTTTTTAAGCAGAATTGTTTCTCAGTTGTGGCAAACTCTCTAATAAATACAATCCCGCATGAAGGAGAGGAATTCTGAACATGCTGTATGTAAGACAACTTTATTTCAGCCAGAGTTACTTTTACAAACATTCAATAACATGCCAGTGGCCAGTTCGCCACTGTAAAAAAAAAGAGAATGACCTATCATTTCTTTTCCTAGTACTTAATGTTAACAAAAATGCTCCATTTAGATAGTATATTGAATCTACACTACAAGAACTGCATAGAATATGTAATTATCTGTATCTGCTTGACCGAGAAACTATTTCTGAGGTTTACACACTGGGGGTGAGGTTGGGAAGGGTGGAAAATGATATACAGAGGTACATGACTGGCCAATGGATCACTGTGCTCAAAATTAGGAATAGCTTTCTAAAACTCCAAATATTGATTATACTGTCTGAGCTGGTTGTTACTTATGGCATTTGGGGTTTTACAGTTGGGCCAGATCCTTCCCTAGATTAGGTCCAACAGTTCAAAAGTTCTTTAAAATTGCCTTCTAAGGTCATGGTATGATCTTGTCACAGAGAAATCATCTTGTGGCATAAAAAACGTGTAGGTAGCTCTGAGATACTGCACCTTCCTTTGTAATCATCCCTTAWGGATATTGGGTAATTTATACAAAGTATATGTCCGGAGTCTGCTGTGTATTCTAGCACTTCCCAGGCAGCAGAGCACTGCTAAGGGAAATGCTCCAGCAAGCGTAAGCCAGAGGACAATGGTGGATACTCTAACTGACATAAGCGACCCACTCAGTCTTTGGCTAATGCCAAGGCCAAAGGTAGCCAAGTGACTACGCAACAGTAAGTCATTCTCACTGTACTACTTTTTGAGACATGAATGGACAATGGTTCTTCCTGGTTGATATTTAAAAAGGAAAGAACACCTTTACCAAACACTTGCTCAGGACAACCACCTTTTAAGAAACTCCATATAAATGTAACACATTTGACATATACAAAGACGACTGAAGGCCAGCAAATGTATCTTGAGATGTAAAAAGTCAAACTGAGTTCTCTCTCTCATATGTCATCAGTATGTCTGCAGGGCAAATTATATCTTCAGTGACATCTGTGCAAATCCATTTTTTTTCAGAGGATGAGGTATAGCCGTGATTGATTGAGATTTAACAACTCTGTAATTAACACACAAGAAGGGACAGAATCCAGGTCCTGCTCTGTTAGCCTATGAAATGCTAACAGAAAAAAAAGCAGTAAAGATGACAAGGAACATCAAAACAAGGTCATCCGTATTCAGAAACCTGCCCTTACGCACCTGTATAAACTGAATCACTCAAAACAAAAATAGCACACATAATAAACGTTCAAACATTCTGTTTCAGTACATTCGATTACCTTGTAGAAAAGAGGAAAGTCAAAAACATGAAGCTCAGCTGAACAGAAAATACTGAAAACAAGAGAAGAGAAACAAGTTAAAATTAAACTTACATCACAGAAGCAAAGATCACTGAAATCTCTGTGTGCACCGTGTACATGCCTTTTGTACCCAGGCAAAAGATCAGCAGCCTAGGCTGCTGATGTTAAGCCTGGACCAAGTCAATTCAGAGAAATCCAGATTTTAAACGGTGGTGATTCGGACAATTACATCAGAAAGAACAATATGTATCATTATATCCAAAAAAGCCAGAGCTATTACTGTGGCTACACAAGATTTTCCTGAGGTAACTCCTCTGAATCAAGTATTTCTTGACACAGTAGAAGACAGAGAAATGCTGCCCTCCATTTCTCTAGTTTTGCTTATTAGGTTGATGACATAAGATCTCTTGGACATGCCCTAGCTGCCAGATATTTCAATTTAGCCCATTTCTACTTAACGGAATGAAAGCACAATGTGTAGGCATGATTACAATAAATATTCTCACGTGCTGGGTACACTACTCTCCTGATGAATGATTACTATTAACAGAAGATAATCATATACATTTAATTCCCTCTGAGACAAAGGCTAATTCCTGCGTATATCAGACAAAGCAGCTGTTCAAGTTCAGTGAACTTTATGTGTGGATGTTTTTTGTGCATCCTGAGGGGAGCTCTCCCCTCCGCCAGCTCATGTGATACCTGCAGGGCTTCTGGGACATGCAGAGCCCCCATGGTGTCGGTGGAGGAATGGGCAATGAGATCAGGGAAAGAGGCAGCTTCCCAGCTGTGCCATGAGTAGCTGCTGGCCACTGTGGAGCCCCCTCCCCTCCYGGCTGGGGTGCGGGACCACCCCAAAGAGCTGGGGCAGACACTGTGACCTGCACAGACCTTTCGTGGGTGTGCGTGTGGCAGGGGGGAGCGCTTGTACTTCTACCAGAATCTGGGGTGGGTCCTTCCCCTTTTCCTTGCCAAAGGTGTGAATGCACTAAGGCTAACGCACCCCTTAGGGTAATACAAGCCAAGACAATACTTTGAATTTGGACCACGGTTTTTAACTGGGCAACATGGCATGGTTATTAACTATTGCCAGTGACATTTTCTGTTCCCTTACATACTTTTCCTAGGATGCATAAATGTCACCTCAGCATGCACTTAATACTTCCTTCATGAACTAAGGAAGCAATCCACTGTTACTGAATTATAATCTTTTGCAACTAAGTACATTAATTTAATACACACAGGAAAAAATCCCTTTCTTAATAGGTATAATTCTGTAGAGCAATAAGCATGTGTTGATACCAATTATTCACTGTGCATATTTTGCTGTGTCTAGAATATTAACATAAAAATTACATGAAAACATTAATCAGCAGAATAATAAATGCAGTTTCATCTCAAACTCCTTGTGCTAATTTCACCTCCTGGTGTAACACAACACACATGGCCAGCCAACACATCCAATGGAAGTAAACCTTTTCTAGACTGTAACATATATATATTCATCTTCATAACTTTCTTATTTTTTAGTTTTATAAATATTTTAGAGAAAAAACAAACATCTAATATGTTCCTATCAGTTTCAAGGCTTACATTAATATTCTTGCAAAGAAACTCCAGTTATACACATTTGAAATGAAAATGTATATATAATGATTTTCAATGTATTGCACTGCAAGTGGTGTATATATAATTACACATGGCACAAATGCAGAGCTGCCTTACAGAGAAATAAAAGAAAGGAAAAGAAAAGCTATGGGAACAACCACTCTATGACAACTGTCCAAGCAAGAATATGTTTTTTTTCGTCTAAAAGACAACTTTGCCTGTTTTCTCCAAGTAGTGGTCACTGCAGTGACATAAAATTACTTCATTCTTGATTTCTCTGCATTTTAAGTCAGAGTTTGAGATTTCCACATCCTTCTTTCTCCCCAGCAACTTGGCACTGATTTAACTGCACCAGAGATGTGGTCCCTCTTTAGGTGCCTATGCAAACAAGTATTTTCTCCATTTTGAAAAAGTTCATTAGATGGCCTCCCTCTTCTTTGTTTTCAGAATAAAATGACAGTTCTGTGCTTCACCATAAGCTACGCAGTATCATTTATAACTCCATGTAATATTTTCACACATTCAGCATTTCATAATCCAGAAAACCGCCACAATGAGGATATGTAAGACAGAACAGTAAGTGACCCACTAAGGGCAGGGACAAATTTCTTACTGACTTCAGTGGAGGTTGGATTTACGTAAGATACCTATTTCTATTAGATGCAAACATGTGCACATGCACACAGTTTCAGAAGCTGATGTAATGATTTCCTGAAATCTAATAGTTTTGGAGTTTACGGGATGTGATTTATACTCTTGTATAATGTAGTTACCTCTCCCCCAAGCAGACTGAAACTTCTCTCTCTGCACAGTCTGAAGCAAGACAGGAATTACCTACTGGGAGAGGAGACAGTGCCTGAATACCACTGCTTTTCCCTGGGAGGTAATGATCTGCAAGTGTATTTTTAACTGATGGCAAAGATACCAGCAGTCTATTCTCCCGTGTGTGTTATTTAAGGCTGAATGAATAGAGTGCTTCTAAAACAAACTCTGCAACAAATGCCTTCATCCACAGAAATATATCAACACCTTCAAATTCCCTACTAGTTTCTAGGTTTGTAATGCAGTAAGAAAGAACTATYTGAAAGTTATAACAATGTTTCTGAGTAGCAGTTCAAACCCAAATCTTTCCTTTCTGTTTGGAATGCACATCTGTTCATGTATGGTTGTTTAATAACAAAGACACCACAACAGCATGGTCATAAATGCTTGAAAAACAATACTGTGCCCCTTTAGAAAGGAAGTACTGTTGAGCAATCTCAGGCACACCTAATAGTAGGGTTCATCACTCTATAAATGCTTACACAACTTCGTAAAAGCATGCAGCCCCTAGGAAGCTGGATAATCTATTTGGTTTACTAGACACATTAAAAGTGCAAGCTCTAGACCCAAGCCAGTTTCTCTTTTCCCCACCCTCTCCCATACACATTGCTCTTTACACACATGCATCTGACTAATAAAAGAGATGTTTTAAGGCTGAACTTACTTATAAACACTATGATAATCAAGCTAAATTTATCAAGGTCAATATTTGGATTGGCGAAAGTATCACAGAATGTTGTGTAGATGATCATCAGGAGCACACAGCTGCTGATAGCACCAAATGGAGGCTTCTTCCTTTCGAGCCAATCCTTGATGTATCTTCGGACAATCTGAAACACAGAAATCAAAAGGTTGCCTCTTTTCAAAGATGCAGGGAGCCAAGTTGGGCATCACAAAATGAATCTGACAGCAGAAAGACACAAAGAGAAGAGAGTAATTTGGATGACGGCCACAGTGGATTTCAAAGCCTCCCTGCCACACAACTCTTCTTCTGGCGAATTTAACATTTGTAGTGCAACTTCCACTGGGCGTCCATAATGAGAGTATATTTTCAAGTACATTCAAATCCATCCTTAATCATGCCAAATGTTCTTTGCTAGCTGTCRCTGAGACATGCCCATTAAGCCTCCCCAAAGTTTATCTCCTCTGCTGATACTAATGGATGTATGTAATTATCACAGTCCCCTTTGCATCAACAGACAATTCCAAGTGCAACTTTGGGAATCTTAAAAATCTGACATCTTCAGGAATTTCATGACAGTAGATAATTGAAAGTGATCCATGTAACATTTTAATATTTAAATAGCTAGCAATGCACCAGAAGTTTTTAATTAAATTATAACTCAAGCTTGAAAAGCAAAAGTGCATGTGTTGTGGGAGTTTAAATAATTCAAACTCTGAATATCTAGAGTTTTTGTAAATCCAAAGACAAATGCCATTTGCATGCTTTTAGAATACCAGAATTAACACAAGAAAACAAGCAAACCTCCTGTACTTAGTGTAACTTTTGCACTTTCAGGAAATTGAATCTGAAGTTGCCTTTCCAGAATATTTTTTAGAAACAACCATAAATGTTAAAGCAACTTCAACTTCTAAATTATGCCAAATAGTACAAGACTAAGCATCAGCAGAGACAATACATCTATCCAAGCCCTGCATGTGGAGCTGCTTTTATTTTTTTCTCTTTACTTTATATGGTTTGAAAAAACTTTTTACAGCTTTTATCATGCAGCTGTGACTTGTGTTAATTTTTCAGCAATCACATTATCTTGCCTAATTTCTGCTGAGACCTCCCAACATTCTCTGTTACCAAAACCTTTCAGAAATAATAGCACAAGATCCTGAGACACTTCTATCAGAGGTTTCTAGAGGTGTCTCATTACCTTCCCATAGCAATACCAGTAATAAACACCACTACCAGTTTAATAATACAGAACATTTTAGAGGTATTCAAGATTAATATCAAAGCACCATCACCAGTGCTACCACAGGACCTTTTCACACACTAACTGCCAAAGCTGGTGGATTGACCTCACAGTTGTCAGTTTTCCTCACTGCCTTTCCAGCTTGTTTGCAAATCTCTCAGTGGGGAAGTCCTGTAAGTAGATCTGAATAACTGCAGAAAACAGACTTTATCGACCACATGGCAGGGCACATACTAAAAATTTTGCACATGGGGTTCACGAAAAGCTAAGCAGGCTGAAGACCAGTGCTTACCTCACAGTACTTCTAAGCTTCCTGCTGGTGAAAAATAACAGATTTACAGGAAACCGTACAAGGAAATGCTCAACACCCCAGTGAAATCACTCACTTAACTTTCAAATTTCACACTTGCCAGATGTTGAAGAGCAAACAAAACTCCATAATACAGCCAAACTTCTGAAGGAGCATTCAGTGGAGCTCCTTCAGTCACCTCCTTGTAACACCGGGTAGGAACAGACCACTGTGCTGATGAACAAGAGACAGGTAACCCGCATGCAGATGGTGTGCAGAGTGTGAACGCAACCAAATAGGAAGACTGGATTAGCCTAATCTGAGCAGATCTGGGACTCTCTGTAATTCTTAGAAGTAAAAAGCAAAGTCTTTGGCCTCTAATGTGAGCATTTGCTAAGGAAGGTAAAAAGAATCCTGCTATCCCCTAAATTAAAGTCACACTGGGGAAAAAGAAAAGCTACATAAGACCACAAATTTACGGGCCTTCAATCAGACAAATGTGAACCAGGCCAATACTGAAAGTACCGGAGATACTGAAAAAGAAAAGTTATGGTTAACAATTATGCCAGAGCACAATTTATGCCTGAGATATTTATCATGAAAACTACAACCTTGTGTCTGTACCAAGTTATAACTATAACATATTGGACAATACTAACTCTATATGCATATCTAACATATACAGATGTACAAGAAAGAGAGAAAAACATTTTAAAAATGAAATTGCAAGCAATATTTCCTCCCTACCTTCTATCAGTTGATGTCTTCTTTAAATATCCACCTCTAACTTCCTGACCTGGACTAGTCTGGAAGTTAATGTGAATCAGCAAATGCTAGTGGGGCTCCTTAATGCATTTTATATTAAAAAAAAATGGCATAGTCAGATCCTGAAGAACTAAACTGTGGCTTCAGGAAATCATCTCATCAACCTAGTGTCATGCTAAGAAACATATATTATAAAAATATAGACAAATACACCCTCTCTAAAACAGAAGCTGATACATTCTTGGCTTCTCTTAATGTTCAAGGCGATTTGTAATTTTAGAGCATGTTGATTCAGCCTATAATCATTGATTTGAAGTAATTAAATTCTTATGTAATTTAAGAGGAGAGAAATATAACCCGAGCCCCTATAGGTATCTGTGAAAGTTAAACTAGATTTTTCACAGGCAAGCTCATGTCAGCTGATTCATTTTGACTAAAAAACAATCCATTTTTACTTATTTATGCCCTGCAGAGTTGTTTCAGGACAAGGATGCTTTGAAAGCCTCTTAATTCTTAACCCAATTTTATAACCATTTCAGCGTTAACTAGGACTTTAAAAAAAACTTGTGAAGATTTGTCGTGAAATAATGATAATTCCCACTCATCTAATAAAGACAACGCGCAAACAGACCAGAGCCAGCCAGCCAGCGAACCCTTTTGCTCTGTAGTAACGGCACTCTGACAGGAAATCTAATAGAGGTTGAAAAGCCACAAGCAACGTGGACTGAAATGATTAAATAAAGAATCTCATAGGTAAATTGGAGCCTGAACAAAAATATAGAGCTTCATTTGTCTGCAAACACAGAAGAAGCCAACAAAATGATTTCTGCATGTTCTGGCCTACACTAAGGACACCAGACTTGGACACCACACCAGTGTGCCACTTGTATGGCCCTGAGCTGGAGGGACAAGCACAGGAGAGGGAAGCAGTTAAGGAAAGATCTGAAACTGATCTTCCTGTGGACAGATGAACTTACAGACTGGAGTAGAAATGTGAAGGACTGACATTCAAAATAAGTGCCCTAGACAAGCACATTGATGAAAAAGAGCAAAAGGACAGTACTCTTTAGACACAGTAATTCCTAGTGAAAGAGAATTCCTCACACTACAAAAATTCAATTGAAAACAGCTTCCTGTTAGAGGGGGGGAACAAAAAAGAGGTGTTGGAAAAGTAACCCCCATGTGAAACACGAAAGCATTTAAAAACACACTTTCCTCGGGAAAATGCTGCAGGATGCTATCATGTCACAGAGAAGGCATTTGCGATCTCCGGCGGTACAACTCTCCGAATGTACAAGAGCCTTGCAACCTGTTTCCCTGCTGGGACTCCTGCAGGGCTACTTCTGTAAAGAGGGCTTGTGGCCTCCGGCCCTGGGAAGTGACCACACTAAGCACAAAGAACTGCAAAGATTTCCATGCAGATTTGAATGACAGCCTCAGAGAGCAGTGAATTCCTGCTGCCTGCATGTGACAGAACAGCGYGTGGTGAATCTCTGCCTCAAACTGTGGTTTAGCAGGGAGAAGGGAGGGTAAGAAGTAAACCTTTGTATTAGGGGATATTATATAAATAAACTGCATAATGTGAGATACTGATAAATTCATAGGAAAGTTAGATGACAACAGAGGAAGAGGGTCTCCACCAGGCAACTGCGCGCTGGTGACTAGAGCCTCCACAAGGTTTCTGGAAAGGTGCCAGGTCAAGTTTGCTTCAAAACACAGTTCCAGGCCTTAGATATGACCTCAGACTTGCCTCTTGCCCAGGATTTTATTTTTCTTTAAATAACAAAGGAATGTAATAACACATGAACACGTGAATCTGTAGTGTGG
This sequence comes from Apteryx rowi, assembly GCF_003343035.1. Classification (NCBI taxonomy): domain Eukaryota; kingdom Metazoa; phylum Chordata; class Aves; order Apterygiformes; family Apterygidae; genus Apteryx; species Apteryx rowi. Next base: position 1,962,038 of record NW_020451005.1, on the reverse strand, counting down.
CCATTTCAATTTAGTTCTTCTACTGGAATGGCTACATCTAGAGGTTTTTCCTCCAGCCTGCTCAGCGCCTGGCCCTACCCTTGTTTAAAAGCAGCCTCCTCAAGCAAATTGGCTAAGTGTTCATGTGCTTAATGCATTTAATATCCCCTTGTATAAAGAAACAGGAGCTGCTATTCCAGAAGCAGGTAAATAATGCTCATCTGTTGTAAGATCATACATGAAAACAGAAGAACATATATTATAAACAACAACTCTCTTATCTTATTATACCTTCATAACAGTCACACTATATACCTAGAGAAACCTGTCAGCAAAATATAGCTAGATTATTTCTACCTGCCTGCTCAAGCGGTGGATATACAAGGTAACAAATGAAACAAACTCAATGTAGTTCATTACTGTTCGTTATTAATTGAACTTATTAGGGAAAGGTGCTTTTTCTTCCCCCAAAATTTCATGGAATGAAGTTATTTCTGACATTTGTAACACAGTATATCTTTCAAAAATTGCTTCAACTTTAAAAATGTTTAAAACCCATAAATTGAAAGCCTAGAGGAAACAGTTATGAAGTCACATTTTCTGTTTCCATGTACACACAAGAGAATCTCCTGGTATTTATATCATCACACAAAGATTTCTCCTAATTCTATCAACTCTTGGGGACTGATTTAATCTTTAAGAAAATTTAAAATGTTTTAATTGTGCTTTTTCTTCTATCATTATGCATTGGTATGTTCTTCAAAATACCTGGACAAAACACCTGAACTTTAACATTTCAACTAAGAAATACAAGTCACTTTTTCCTTGTGTTGAAACACATAAGGAAACAAGCTGAAACAGAGCCGGATCACTGCTAGCCCTAAACGCAGCAGTTACTTTATTTACTTTCTCTTTTAAGGTAGGATTCTTAACTCGTTCCTAACTACTATTACTGTTATTGCTACTTATAACATCATAACTTTGCAATGAACTCTGCAATGCAAAGTTTTCTTTTGGAAAGCTTTGAGTCAAGCTAGAAAGATACTAGCAACAGTTTAATAACCTCTCAATACTCCTTCTTATACAGTGACAGCAAATGAAGAAGAAAGATGACGCAGAATACTGGAAGCTTCTTCAGTGAAGCTTGAAAGACATGAAAGGGGGAAAAATACCAGTCCAAATTAGAAAAGAAAGTGAACTAAGAATGGGGACTGTGAAAAGCAACAGAAAGAATCAGACAGACACTGAGATGGAAGTGAGATTATGTGGGTTATAGGAATCACATAAATAAGATGCAACCTCCTTCACATACTTATATAATATAATACCCTTTCATAGATCCATGATCTGCAGCTGCAATTCAAACACACTGACCCTTTTGCTGGCTCATACCACTTCAGCCAGACCCTGTGCTGATCATTTTATAGAGATAGTGCCTGCATCAAGCCATGCGTTTCTGCCTGTTCCTGTACACTGTTATAAAGCCAAGACTTTGTACTGATTCACCCGCCTTTCCATAGCTCCTAAGATATCAACAAATGTCATATCTGCCCTCCCTTTTTTTAAGGGAGTGTACAACCTAATTTAATATTTCTTTTCCAAAGATCGGATGGAAAAAACATAAAAATATTTTTATATTGAAATCTGAGAGGAAAATATTTACAAGTCTTGTTTTCTTTCCTCAGTTTATTGAATTTCCCTGAAAGCTATCTTACTCCATTATGTCGGCCAATTTACTCCCCAGAGAAAGCTCCTGGCACATATGTGCTTTGAAATCAAGCTTTGCAAAACTTACGCAAGACCATTTTGGAAATTAACTTTCACATTTGGGGGCAATTCACAACTGTTGCTTAATAACATTAAAAACAGCTGCAACACGGCAAAAATGTAAAGGGAGTCTGTAAGGGCAATGCATATATTTTCTTCATACTTTGTATTTCTGTGGAGACTAGGTTCTGCTCCCTGTTTGAGTCAAGTGTCAGAAGGGAGTGAGCTGTGGTCTGAATGTTGCTAATCTGTCATCTCGGTTTTCTGCAACAACCTTCCAGAAGTGCTGATCTCCTCGAGCACCACTCCTCCTCCCTGCAGCACCCCTGGAGAGTTAAGGAAAAGAAGGGCTACTTCCATGTGGATTTAAGTTACAAGACTGAAAACATTTAAAACCATTCCCTTTTTATAACAATTTGACTATTGTTTCCCCCCACCCCGGCCACTACAAACCAACATTATGCTTAAGTGAATTGTATCTCCTGCTCACTGATAACTGCAATATACCTCTCCCTTTCAATTCCTTTCTTATTCCTTAAAAATAAATTCATTGCTAAGCTGTTTAGCTTTCATTTCACTGACAATTTGTACTGCAGCGTAGCACCCTTTTAAAGTTGTGTTTATAAACATGCTCTGAAATGCTGGTAGGGTTCCTCCAGAACATTTGGGGCAATGACGCAGAAAACACTCAAAATCCTGCACTTGTAGAACACCAAGATTTTTTGATTCTGTGAGGATTTCTGTACAACTGGCCTCATTTTATAGATTTGGGAAGAAGAACTGCTAGAATCATAACATTAATTTTAGCTTTAGTTAAGGTCTGTTCAATATGAAGTGCCCACTTTATGCTGGCAGACAAATTACCAGTGGGGCAACTAGAGAATGCATGAATGATAATGTACAGACAAGCTTTTTATTATTTATTCATAGAAAACAGTGGGTTTTGGTGTGCTGCTTTGAAAAATGTTCAAACTAGTAGAATATAATGAAAGCACAGTGAAAATTCTATTTCATTAACATTTAATCATAAATCGCTCTTTAATATAAATCATAAAATAAAAGTCTGTCATAAGCACTTAGGTGTAGAGAAAGGAGAAAGTCCGCAAAAAGGAGAAAGGAAATATTGCAGTGTTTTTCACTGCTTCTGTTATTTGTCACCTTCAGAAGAAAAAATAAACAAACAAACAACAGTCTTGAACCAAACTCTCAGAACTGGTCATGAAGAAAATGCTTAGACATTTCTTGAAACCTTAATTTTAGCCAGCAAAAAGTATTATCAACACCTATAAACAAAGTAAAAATATTTTAGCATAACTGTGATAGCTGAGGAACAGCATTTTTCATCCCTTCCATCAGACTTTACAGAACTCTGTGCTACACAGAAAAAAATAATAATCAGGACTTCAAGCTCCCACAGAAAATTCAAAAATAGTATTTTTTCCATGAAATATCTACTACCATGTTTATCTGTATAACAGGTATTCTCAAGTTCCCTTTATAGGTATACCAGAGTGGTGCACAGATAAGTTCTTGAACACTACAGATCTTCAAGGCTTACAAGAACATGAAACCTTTATAGAACATTATAGCTCATATCTCTTTTCAAAACCTCTTGTCAGAGAGGTCTTACTTTTTACTCTGTAAATACAAATGCAATATTATACTATCAATATTCATTTGACCAACATCAGATTGTCAATTAGCAAAATACATCTGTAGACACAGAGGATGCAGGCCACTGCAGACAACCCAAACATCTCTGACAAAGAACAGAATAATTCTCCTTGTCAAAGACCATCTGTCACTAACTGCTATCTGTAAGCCTCAGTGGCTTTCTGATCACATAGTATCTTCTTCTTCTCAAGCCAGCTCCTTTAGCAGTTCTTTAACTGACAAATGACAGTCAGCACCTGAGCAGAGGCTGTACCTGCAGCCCCTTATGCATTTCATTGCCAGTGGCTAGAAAAGCTAGAAAAAGTGATTCCAGTCAATGGCAGCCTGGCAACACACTGAAAAATTGTTTGAGAAACAGTAGAAAATAAGCATCAATTACACTATTGCCACTTTTTCTCCGACCCACCATTTAAAAATCTGACAAGTCAGCCAAGTAACCAAAATTCTTGACATATTTTGCCATAAAACATACAAACAAAAAAAACCCAGGACAGATCTAAAAGCACCTTCTTATCTGCTTCACTCATATCCCAGGGGCTGTGCAAACAGCCAGCTTTGCAGCCTTCCCAGAAAACGGGCATTTAGGCAATACAGATTTTCCCAGAGGTGAGATTTTTTTAAAAGAAAAAATCCCCCTCAGAGAATGCTTCTTTTAAGCAACCTCCTCTGTTTTACACTGATGCAGATCAAGCTTAAAGCCTCTGTTGATAACAGCTGAGTTAGGATGGCTGAAGAGAAATAATCCTCCAAGTAGGCAGGTCCCAGGCTTGCTTTTTTTCAAATCAAGTTCTTTGCTACTAGGTAACTCTAGCAGGCATTCTTGCACTGACTTTTCTGCTGAACAGTATGACTGTGCATGGTAAGGAATTGACACTGTGGGCGTGAAATGATAAATTAGAGGTAATTGCTGAAACTGTCATTCATGAATGGTGGGCCATTATCTCTTAATGCATCTGGAATCCCAGAGTGAGCAACTTGTGATTTACCAAGTATTATTACATTGTTACACAGCATGTTGTGCAACAGTTCAATAGTGAGTGAGTAGAGGTCTACAAATGAGATGCAAAACTTCGCATTTAATTTAAAACAGATCCATGCCACTTCTGGATGAAGGGAAATCAGACATATGACTATACCACTTGGTGTCAGTACTTTTCTTGCATATTGTTTTCTCCTGATTACCGCAGGTTAGTCTTGGATACCCACCTTCAAAAATGGTTTCGATTCTTACCTGAATTAGAAACAGGTTGGTTTATTTTTGTACAGTTCTATCTAATCAAGACAATCAGTGTTGACTAATCTGTAGCTATCCTTAACATTTCCTTTCTTCCATATCTTCTGAATAGATCTCAAGTGCAGTATCTTTAGAAACAAAGCCTTTACACTTAAAGGAATGTGGGTTATTTCTGTTGGTGTTTCATTTCTAGATACTGCTTCAAACACTTTTAAAGGAGAGTCAGCCTTCTGTTTGTTGTTGAATTGTGTTTATAAAAATCAAACAAACTCTTAAATAAGTCTTAAATAAGTGATTGAGCTACACAAGCTGTAAGATTCTGTTTTTCTTCTTTCAGTCTTTATCAGAGCTCCTAAATCACATCTGTTCTCTGTTAAGTCTTATCACAATTCTGATTTTGAACTTATGATCACTCAGAGCACTTATTTCATATGCTTACTGCACAATTCATATTACTTAGCCTTATTATATGGTGCTGCCAAAACCCCACCACCACCAGTCATCTCAGGTAGCAATTTCTTGTAACATGTCTTTCCAAAGTAAGAGGCCATTATACATATAGATGTAACTACTCTTGAAATTTTGCAATGGCTTTGTCTCGCAATGTACCATCATCTTCAGACTCCCATTAGACTGCAGTACAGCTTGCTGATACTCTGTCTAGCATGGTAAGTTATTTCATTCTGCCTAGATCTGCTGTTGTCCTATTTGTTTCCTAGAAATTCCCAACTAAGGCAACAACTTCCAGGTTTTGGACCTTTCAGGACTAGAGGATTCAAGTAATTTTGCTTGTTCTATGTTTCACAGAGACATAATTTAATGTTGATAAGAATGAAATACACAGGAATATTCATCAGCAAATCCTCACGGTCCTAGGAGGTTCTTAGGCATTTAACTCAAGACGTGAGCAATCCAACAGACTTCAGAGGCACAGCGATTGGTACGTTCCTTTTTCAAGTGATAAGGTTATATCCAGGTCATGTAGGTACTGATGCTGGTGGCTACTGTTGTGCTTATCACACTCATCTTCCTATTAGACCTTAATGGTTCTTTTCGATCATATAAGAAAAAAACTTCACTAGGACTTCGGTAAGTTACAGCACGTGTCAATTTTGAAATTTACCGTTACAGTTTGATACAAGACTGATTTACTGTTCTACATAGCACAGACAATGACAGATATTCTTAATATTGCCCTATGCATTCCATTATAGGCTCCACTTTCATTTGTCTACATTTTAATCATGTTTTCCATTCCAAAACCTGCTTTAGGCTGACAAAATTCAGCAAGTTCCAGCTGAACCCAGATTTAAACTGTAGATTCTAGAGTCAGCACTGGTACTTTTCAGAAATGAGCTGCAAATCCCAGTGATAATCACTCAAATGTGGTTTCACAGGAGGATAACCTTCAACTATTGTTCCTAGCTGCTCAGTTGGTCAAAAAAGCAGAAATCTGCCTGATTTCTGCTGTGCCATTGCTGAGTGGCACGTGCGTGCATGAGTGTGTTTGTGAGAGAGAGAAATCAGCATGACTCCATGTGAGGGTATTTTATGATTTTTTTTTACTCTCTGTTCTTTTAAAAACATAAGACTGAATGTTTAAAAATCCCTACATAAAATGACAGCAAAATTAAACCTAAAAAGTTAGAAAGGTCACTGTCCAAGGAATAAATCACAACTGCATAGGATATATTATTTTCCACAGGACTTCTGTTTGCAGCTGAAGTTGAAAGATGTGCAGTGAAGGAAGCACGGGAAAAGGCACTGCATGGTTCAGATGCCTGAATACCATCCTGAAGAAAAGGATTCAACTCATGTTTCTGCCAAGAAGTTCCCAATTGATGCTATGCAAGACAGTTAAATTCAACTTTCTCAGATGGTACCAGTTCCTTTTGTCTTCTCTTCTAAGTAGCCAATGATCTGTGACCACATTTGCAAAAGGAGAGAGCTTTCAGAAGTACAACAGAGTCTATGGGAGGTGGATTCTGAATGCCTGAGAACAATGAGCGCTTACAAGTATGTAAAACTTAGACTTCTGGTGTTTTGCTTTTGGTGTCCGAGAACTGTGGACACTTCTCAAATTTTGATCTTAGTATAGCAATTTCCCAACCACGAAGTGGAAGAAAAAATACTTAATGGACATTAACATCTATGAAAAAAAACATATTACAGAGATAAGCGTCACAGAAAATCTTACACTGCAATTAGTATCTTTGCATTTAGTGCAGGATTTCAATCATATGCCATGAAAAATAAGGCCCTGTGTTTCAGCATGAACAATGAGGATAAAATGAAATATTGAACAGCTGCTCATTCCATGAGTACCCTCCAATCCAGTGTAACAAATGATGGAGGAGTCCTGTGGAAAAAAAAGTTTGGGAGTGTGCAATTAAAACCCTTCTTTAAAGTATATGCAAAATGGCTCGAGCAACCTTAGTTTTATCATTTCTAAACTTCTGACTGCTTAGCCCTAATGGATTTTTTTAACGTAGGGATTTTTTTGTTCCTGTAATTAGTAGTAGACACTACATACGGAGAACTTCCTTCATCATCCAGGCAAAGGGCATGTGACAAAAGGACTATACAGTATTCTCAAAGCTCATTTGTATGGGGCTGGAATTTCTCACAGTCTGGGCTGCCATTTTTCCTGCTTTATGTTCACAGACTCCCTTCTCGATACGCAGTAGCGTATGTTTGCGGTAGTGAGGGACAGATGCTCAATCTCAACAAAGATCAATGTGGCTCCAGGGAGCACTGTAGCATCTTTTCTCTGATATTAGACTCCACTATCCTGAGGCTGTTTCCTATGTAGCGGTTTACCATGTTGCCAGTCTGTCTTTACGATAGCTCTCTTTATCTTATTTTTTTAAATAAGGATGTATATTTAAAAGACATACCTGTCCAATAATAAGAGGAACTACAACAGTCATAAACAGCTGCGAGAATATAGATGTAAAAGGCACAGAGGAGGATGATCCAAGCTACAAAATAAAAGTATATCATTAATATTCAACTTTTTCTTAGAATCTACAGACTTCATGCACAGATATCAGATATTCATATTCCTTTTATTTTATGTGTAAAAACTTGGAGCTGTGTGCACACCTTTAAGTCCCAATAATGCATTTGGTATTCCATAATAATGAAAGTAAAGCAGTCTCTGGTTGATTATTCTATAACCTAAGATAACAGCCATATCAATATTCATTTAATTGAAACCCTGCTACACACATATGAAAAGTAAATCATATAAGCATTTGTAGGATCATAGTCTAAAAAAGACAGAGAGTGAATCTCCTTCTATGTAAGCAGTCAGATCAACTAACCTTGCCATTTATACAAAGAAACAAAAAAACTCTGTTATAGTTATTTTCAGACTATTTAAAAAACAAATAAAACTAATACTAAAGACAATCGTGTTTTATTTCAATGACATTAAAAAAGATATCTTTTAACAGTTCTTTTATTGTGAAAACTAAACAGTGATAGGCTTTGTCTTCAAATAGGTGATCTCTTACAGATATATTTATGATTTTAAATGCTAAAAGTATTTTCTTAAAAGATGCATGAAGAAAAGGTGAACCAAATGAAGTCAATGGCATTTTTGCAACCTACTTCAGAATGTGTAGGACAACATGCACAATTTTTTTACACTCTGATTGGACTTACTTTATGCTAGGCCATTAGAAGTTTCATTTAACATCATTTAACATCTTTTTAACAGTATTAGAACATACATGAAAAATTTTATAGTATGAAGAGTGAAGTAGCATTGTCAGAGCTTCTGAGGAGAAACCATTCCACAGACAACTGTTTCATAACAGGGGTAAAATGACCTAACACTGATACCAATGAGGATTTCACAGATCCACATGATTTTATTTTGCACTTCATTTTAAAGATCCACAAAATGATGACAGAATTCAGAATTTTTTCAGCTCCATCTAATTAAGTGATACTGATCTCCTAAAACATTCTCACATACTTCTTGCTCATAAATTACACTCACACTGCATTATACTTCTGACACATTTCTTCCTTTCAAAGCTACCTGCAGGCATTACAGACAAGGTGATCATACAATCTAGTCACATCCTATAATTCTGCCTAGCAAACCAACATATGGTCATAAAAATAGGTTTGGCATAAAAACAGGATTCTTCAGAAATTCAGAGCACAGAAAGAACAGAAATTTTACATACTAAAGTGTTTTACCTTATTTGGAATTATATGACTACAACCTTTATCCAAAGAAAATCAACTGATAAAAAAAACAATGCAAATTATACCACTTTTACAGATTTTACGTGCATTGCTTGGGAAAATGATGTACATGCCAATGGGCTGTGTTGTACATAAGCTGAGCTCTCACTGCATGAAACTGGCATCAGAACTGGGAAACAGCGTGAAATGAAATTCACTTCTGACACTCAGGGAAATCATGGGTCTTTGAATATTGCTTGGCTATCTTAGTGTTTAAGAGAGTGGGACCACACCAAGTCTCTTCTTATTTARCATAGTTCTTGCTTTCTTTCACTTTCTTTCATACAACCTTCTCTGAAGAGAAGGGTCTCTGGGGAGACCCTTCTGCAGCACATAATGAGATATGGCTGATTGCTATGTATTTTCTTAACTGGCAACATTAGGGAAGACTCAGTTTGGCCACTTAATAAATGAGAGAATTTCATCCATTTTGTACACAATCATGTCATCTCCAATTTTAACAATGTGGGCACAGAAGATGGATTGAGGGGAGCTGAAGAAGATGTCATCTCTCAGACCTTTGGTTTGTAAGTAGGGTGCAAGGGAGAGCACCAAGATTAAGGAGCTTAAATTTCTCATGGAGGCAAGATGGAGAAGTAAAAGCTTCCAGGGGAAGATTTGGATCATCCACACGAGCACATCAAGTTAGACAGCAAAAATATTCCATTCTCAGGGAAAACAGGGAGCTGGAGCCATGATTCCTTGCAGAAAGTGGAGCATCAATCCATCATACCACTCATGGCCACCTTGTTGTTTTGATTCTTGTAATGAGCTTCTGAAATTTTAAAAGGTTCATAGTTTTTCAAACTGTATTTGAACTTTTTCTTTGGCTACATGCTGGGGAGTTAAAAGCATTACTTACTACATGTTCAAATAAGCTTTTTCAAGTGAAAAAGAAGATTTTTAAACTTTAAAACCTGACTGAGTCACAGAGCAGTGAATCTAACCAAACAGTCAACATTTCAGGACCCTCTGCATGGCTTCATGAAACCATGACACTTTGGCACTGGTTCTTGTGGATTTTTATAAAAACATCCACTGGAGTTTTCTAACTATTTTAAAGTTTTATGCTCAGTGGATGTATAATCAGTTTCTAACTCAAGAATGAAAAGATGTTAAACAATATAACATATTGCTTAAAAAAAAGGCAGCCATTCAAACAGCAATAGTCTTGACAACTTTTTTTAAAACATTACTTCAAATGTAGTATCTTCAAGCTGTTAGGGATTCATAAACACTGAGTATGAAGCTTTTTTCTTTTTAAACACAAAATAGAAACTGAATTACAGATACTGAGACATGGGATGCTAAAAAACCTACCCACATCACAAACAAATTTACCTGAGAGAGGTAAAATTATTTTACTTAAAGTAACAGTCTTCCACATCAGAATAAGATTTGCCACCTTGCCAAATTCACCCCATCAATTCAGGCTCATATCACTGTCTTCCGGCCCACCAAAAGACTGCTACAGACACTCTGGATAACTGTCCCAACCAGACCACATTTTAAATAAAACAAAAATGAACAGAGCAGTCCAAAATGTCAATTAAAAGAAATGACTAAGGTTTTTCAAGCTTTTGCCCAGAGCAAGTGAGTTCTTTGGCTACTTCTGGTTTGTGGGGAAAAAAACTCTCATCCTCTAAGAAAAGGTTTCTGAGAAGTTTTGCTGCTCTTAATATGACTCCTCTTCTGGATAATCCTATTATCATGCTATTTTTGATCCTGTTTTAGCTGAACAGTTGAGAATCTTATTCTTCTGTCAGTCTCTAGCAGCTCCATTATCTTCTGCACAACAGAGTGGAGCTAGCTTCTTTCTTGGGTCCTCACAAGGCCCTAATATTCTGCTACACCACACTTAGGCATGAGTTCGAAAGAGCAGTGAGAATTTAGGAACAGAGGAAACAAAAAATGTTCAATAAAACATTAATCAAGCCTTTAAACATGTTTGCAAATGCAAATATTCTGTCTGAATGAATAACTAGGATTTTGCTCAGGTTTTAGTTAGATCAAGCTAAGTTGTGCGCCCCATTTGCTGTCATGAAATGATTAAAAAAAACCCCTACATCTTTGGCATCATACCAAAATAATACAGCATTATGATAAAATATCTGACTGTATTTGGCTGTCCTCCTTGTTATAACAATCTCCATGCCCAGAAATGAACCTTTCTTCACAGGGAAACAAGAACTGAAGAAAAAATTGTAAGAACAGGTGTAGAAACTTCACAGAATCAAACTGCTTATTTACAGCTGTAAAAAAAAAAAAAAAAAATCTGACTGGAATATCTTATGGAAGATAAAAATGCAATATTTAATGGAAAAAACATAAATTTTCATTCCAGTGTTCTGAAAAAGTACTTGTTTAGGTTTATTTTAGAACTTTTTTTTTACAGAAAAACTTGGTATAAATGTGACTGGTATGCACTATTCTGGATAGGAGCAGGCTTATCACACTAACTAAATTCAAACAAAGGCCATGAAAACTCTTTCTTATGAAAAGGAACAGGCACTTTTCACTTAAATAATCCCAGTTATGTCAGTCGGACAACTCACATGAGCAAGAACTGCATCTTCTGCAAGTGTTTCCCGGATATGGCTGTAATGAAAGTGAATTCCAGGCAAATCTTTCCAAACAGCTCAGTCACCATGCAGTACTTTAAACTTGACCTGCAGCATTCTTGCTACAATAATTCTAGACCTCTCTTCTCAAGAGACTGTTTTGAAAACACCTGACAAATTATTTAGTGGGTTTGTTTATAAGTTTGTGGTAAAAACACTGGCCTATTCTTAATGGATGGGGTGTGTTTAACTGGTCATGGCAGAAAAAATATCTTCCTTGCATAAAAATAACACAATTCCACTTCCACTCCTAGACTGCCTCCACAAGACAGATGCTCCATTCTCATCGTTCTGACTGACTCGGTAGGTATCAAAGCGGGGGTTTCTTCCCCAAGGATGTTCCCATATCTGCAACTGCCACTGATTCAGAATAAACACGCCTCCTACCAGTCATACCAAATTATAATCCAATGCCACATGTGTTGCCTATATTGAGTCCACTTCAGAGGCAGCTGTCCTTTGGGGCCTTACTCTTCCAGCATTTTCTTATAATTAACAAGTTCCATCAGACTGTGTCTTTGCACCCTAATACATCATTAGTCAACTTCAGCCTTGCCATTTGTTAAGCACAGCCAGGCCTCAGCAGAGATAAGGAAGTGAGGTGGGGGTGAAAAGAGGACAGAACTGAGTGGGAGGGTCACCGGCTGTTCTCTTACATGAGATCTCTAATTTAAGCTTTTCTTTTTCACCTTCAGGTCAGGCCTCTCTGATACCTGTCTTTTTAAATTTTGTCTTCAGCATTTTATGGTCACTGCTTCCCTGCTTCCTATTGCTTTGTGTTACTCATCCAGCCCAGATTCTGCTGCCGAAGGGCCCACCTGGACCAGCCCACACTCTCATCCCCTTATGTCCTGCTGGGGTGACAGTCCCATCACAGAAGGGAAGTGACTCCTTCCACTACCCTTATCTTGTCGTCATGGTATGTTACATTACCCAGTCATTGTGGTATGTTACATTTCAGTAGAAAAAGTACACAAATTTCCCTATTAAATAACTCAGGTACTTGACAAATGGGAATGCTTTGCAATTAGTACAATATAATTACAGTAACAATGTTCAGGCTCTGAGAAGTAGGAAGTGTCTTGCACTACACTGCAGGAACGGGGCTGACAGCACCTAAGAGTTTGGCATTGCCCTTCTCTAGATTTCAGATCGGAGGTAGAGCTTGGAGGTCCAAGTATAAGCAAAGGAGTTCCTTTGATCTGATCAAGCATGCAAAAAAAAAAACCTCTGGTAGAAAAGTATAAATCACCCCTCTCACACACACACACACAAAAAAAAGCAGGTCTAATAAAGACTCTTGCTGTCTTTCCCTGTCTCCAGTGCAGATTTCTATGAAAAATATCTGAAGATGTTTCAGTAAGAACACAGCAATGTAAACTCTCTATTAACCAACTGCCAAGAAAAAAAAAAAAGCAAAACAATCATCATTTTTCTTCTTGGGAATACCAGCTTGTCTGGCCTTAGGTCTTTAATTTATTCTGATCGCAGGAAGTGTAGATGGAGGTCAAGAGAGATGAAACAGTCATTCCTGCATAACATTTCATGACAGTCTGAAGAGAGCTAGCAGGTCACTAGGATGTTTCTTCCTATTCCACTGCTTTAAAGGCATTCACAGGCAGAGCGTTTAGATATCTCTATAAGCAAGGAATAGAAACCATGAAAAAGAGGTTATGTCCCAGAGGTTGATCAAGAGTCACTGGTCCTGGAACCGCCTGCCTCTAACAGGTGCTAACAGAGGGAGTGGAAAGGGAAGGGGAGGCACATCCCTGAGGATGGAGCTTCTAGTAAGAGAACAAGGAAATAAAAAAGGAAGGAAAGAAAAGCACAAAGGATGAGAGACTAGGTGGCAAAAGGGAGATAGTAGTATAGTTTTCTGCTACTGTATTGTTATTTTTCCTTGAGGAGGTAGCCTTGATAGAGACTGATAGGTTTGGAAGGTTATTTATAGTCCTTTATTCTYACTTCACAAAGCCACTGAGGGCTGGCCTTCAAAGGCAGAGAAAACTGTGGTCACCAGTCTTTAAGTTTTGCTAAGCACTAAAGATTAGTTCATACCTGCTGGATTGATTGCTGCAATCAAGTCTTTAGACGCAGGCTGCTCATTAAACTAAGAATCCTTCCTTGTTTGGCAATGGGGACCTAAACAAAGCTTCAGAAAGGGGCAATCAAATCAATCCATTAATAACCATCAATGCCTTCAACATCTCCTGCTTCTCAACTTTCCCAAAGCTTAGCCAGTTTCTCACTACAAATGTTAAACTCAATCCTGTGCAAATCAGCAAAATTGCAGTTCTAAAAACTGCTTAAAAGAGCAAGAAAAATAGAGTTTGGCATTCAGAAACAAATGGGCCTCAATTTCCTAGCACCGGCAGAATCAGAGGTATCAGAAATAATGTATTTTAAAATAAAGCTTTTAATTCTGCCTATCAAAAACCATAAGCTGTCTCATGTCTCAGAGAAAGGAGCTAAAGGTACAACAGAGATGTTCAACGGTTTGACAATAGTATGTTTTAACAAAAAGGTCTTTTATTGCTATTTCTAAAAAGTAAAGGCAGACATGTCTCTAGTTCTGTTAGAGAAAAGCAAAGAGATGTTCTGGTCTTATGGTATATTTTGCCAACTCCTGCATATTTTGTATGCTTCTGTGGCCATGGAAATTGATTTGGCACAAACATATTAAAAAAAAGTTAGCTGTCTGCATATACCCTCCATTTCTGTTTCCCCAAAAATGAAGTTTCATAATCAGATTTGTGGAAGAAGAAAAGCTGACAGAATCTGTCAACTTTAAAAATCCTTTTTTCTGGGTTGGGCAAGGAGACGGTGTATTTTGGGATTCTCTTGTTGAAGTGATCACAGATTCCTAATCCCATTCTGGGTTCCTCTATGACATTAAAATCCAAGCCAACTGAAACATACTTGCCATTTTAAAGCATTTCATAGAGCTATAAAAATATCCATAGGTATTTTAAATCTGAACTATGCTGGAGCTAGTATTCCACTTTACCACAGGACAATGATCTCGAGGGCTAGTCAAAAGTACAAGTATCAAACGTACACAGTATCAAATGTACAACCCAAAGGCACCTAAATGGGAGTTGCATGATTAATTCCTTTGGAGAGCTGAGACTTAAGAACTAGTATCCCAAAACTCTTCTAGGAACTTGGAGTGACTAATTGAAAACAAATAAATCAGTAAACCACAGGATAATTAAGAACCATGAATATTAGGCAACCATGAAAAAGGCAGCTGTGACATTCCAGAAGGAATAAAGCAATCAAGATAGGAGAYATTGGTGACACTGTACAAGACTGGATAAGCTCTTATGAAGAGTACCGTGCTACTGTGCACAATTCTGATTATCTGAGTTGAAGAAAGATTTAAACCTGGGACAGGTGCAGAAAACACCTGAGAATGAACAGTCTGTTTTATGAGCAAAGATTAGAAATGCATGGTTTATTTAACCTAACTGAATGATGTCTTGGAGAAGGGATAGGACTGTACACTATGTATGAGTCAGGAGATAGACTCCAGAGAAGACATGCTGTTCAGCTGTATGATAACACTGGCAAAAAAAGGCAGATGGGTAAATACTGATCAGCTGGAAATCAGAAGGTTTCTAATCATCAGAGAAACAAGTTTCTAGCATTGCAGGGGGAAGTGGGGGTAAAAATCTTTAGACACTGGAAGCACTTTCAGTTTTGAAATGGATTGCACAGCATGGAAAAGAGGAGGACTAGATGATTCAGGACCTGTTCCTCCCAGTCTCCCAGCTCTGTGCATCCTATTAAGACATACATTTAGTTTCTGCTGAGTAGAAGTAAGATGCATCTTTAGAAGACTCCCCTAACAATGTAGAGTTGTAAAATTTCAGGAGCAAAATCAAGTAGAAAAGAAGGTCCTCCACAGAAATGTTACATATTTTGGAACCTTCTGCTTAGGCAAATTTACAATAATTTGTATGTGTTTCAGGAAGTGGGGACATCTATTATTCTCYGAGTGTAATTTGTATGCAATTTTATATAACAAAGCCATAAAAGGTTAATTTGACAAAGGCATAAAATGTTTAAGCCAAAATTTCACAACAGTGGTTGAAAAGTTCTTGTCAATTGTAACGGGTTTGGATCAGATTCACCGTATTTTTTTTCTTCCTAATGATTAAAGAGAAAGGAAATGGTGAGGTAAATAACCAGGTAGAAATGATGATGCACTTTAAAACTTTCACATGAATGAGCTGATCTGTTAACAGCTAATGCACTATGCTGTCCATTCCCCCCCCCCCATACACACACACTCTCTGTAATCAGCCTTTTGTCACACAGTAGTGAAATCCATTAGCTGCAACTTCCTTATCAACTTCCAAGGCTTTCCAGCTATTAAAACATTTGCATATTTAACAATTCATTTCTCAGCTGACTGGTATCAACACTCATCTACAGAGAGCTTGAGAGGAAAAGCAAAACAGTGTGTGCAGAAATCTTGTTTTTTTAAAAAAAGTCTTGACTGCACCTTTTAATAAAAATATTTATCTGAAATAAAGCATGGTATTGGAGAAGACTTAGCAAAAACCTGAGAAAATCACGATTTTGAAACCCAATGTTTTAATTTAAAGACTGAAAACAAGAAAAAATGTAACTTCAATATTTCTGTCAACATCTAGTTTCATTCATGTCCTTATTCATCAGTTATTTTGTTTTCTCTGAGATACTTGCACAGAATTGCCTTCACTTGACTACTCCTGAATTCTTTCAGCAATACCACTTTCTAGTACTTATGACATCACTATTTACAATGCCATCATCAAAACATCTGCTATAAAATTCAGAAACTTGAGGGGGCACCAGAGAAAAAACCCACCACTGAATAAATCAAGAAAAGGAGCAAGCTGATAAAGCATTAGGAAGCTTCCGTTTTGACATATATGTCATGGTAATCATCTTTGGTAGAACAGCAAACATGGAAGCAATGTGTGACAGTTACACGGAATTTTTTGCCAAGTGTGTTTTTTAAAATACAAATGAATTTTGCATCGGCTCTTTACCATTCCATGTTAACTTGTTTGCAGGCACACTTCTGAAGTATGTAAAGTAAATAAAAATGTAAAACACATACTTATTTCTAGCATTTTCTTTGATGGCTTTCAATACAGATACGTGGATTCACGCACCTTGAGTTTGCTGCTTTGAGAGCTAACTGACTGCGCTTCCAGCAACTGAAGAGACCACATCCGTCAGCCATCGAATCTCAATAGTAGTAGTACTATCAAGAAGATGGCAGAGCTGGGATACTGTGCCATGAAAACTGCAGTATCACATTTGGCTCTGGTAAACATGCAGAYGACTTCTCATATTTTGATATGAAACACAACCAGTGAAATCATACACTTGTGTGGTTTGATACAATTGCCAATCCATGCGCTCAGCTCAGTTCAAGGATAGAGAAGGCAACTCGCCAATGGGGCTGGAAAGGGATAGAAGCACTTTCACATACGAAAGGTCACCCTGCATACTCTTATGCAGTGGTACAATACCTATGCTCACTCTGCTTCCAGGGCAAATCCAAGAGATGTGACCTCGCTGAGGCTCTAGGCTGCTCTCCATCCTGGGGCAATACAAAAGGCACATGAAAGCCCTGAATGACAATAAACCTGCATTTGTACATATTTCTGTTTTTCATGCCTGAAGTTACAATCTCAGGAGACACATGCAAGATGATATAGTTAAAACTGTTGCAGAGCACAGTGTTCCTGAACTTCTGTCTTTCAAACGAGAGATTTTAAAAAAGGTGCTGACATCTCGAGGTTATTAAAGACATCACAGCACTATTATTGTCACAGCATGATGGCATCTTTTGTTTAACTGTCTTTTAGTAATGTAAATGTGCCCAGGTGCAACATACTTTTGAATTCAAATCCTAAACAAATACCTGCAAGTGGATAAGAGGTAGCCAGGCACACATTAGGGTGGGCTTGAGCCTCTTTTGCCTGTATTCATTAGGAGGTTACTCTGAAAGTCAGTTGCATTAGGTCAAGAAATACAGTGTTGTCTACTGAAAGCAGAGGTGTCAGATTTGGGTCGGTTTCTCTTACCTCAGCTCTCTCTGTTAGTTTGATGAATTCTTTATCACCTCCCACGGTAACCTTGTTCAGCAATAGTGGGCTCTTAAAATTTGCCAAAAAGAGGTGCCAGTACAGGCAATGGTTTAAACCACTGGACTGTAAAGCTTGCAAGGCACTGAACAAACTTTTTTTGATGAAAGGTTATTAATAAAGGGGAAATGTTATTAAAATTACAAAAGGAAATAACTAAACTGAACATAGAGAACAAGTCATATGATAACTGAAGATGCACAGTACTGTTTCATGCCCAAATAACTAAATTCCTCAAACATTACTTACACTATTGGTAACCATTATTTACCAATATCAATATAAATATTTCCAAAAACAAAATTTCTTCTACACTGCAATTTCTAGTTATTTGAGTCTTTTTTTCCCCCAAATGTTTTTGAGAAAATGAAACAAAAGATTTAGTCCTCTGCTTTAAAAATCTTCATGATTAGTCTGTTATCACTGGTTTCAGCTAAGTATCTGACCTGACAAGAGGAAGACAGACAGCGTCCTTCTCTGAATGCTGTGGTTCACAGACTATTATCATTAAAGAAACATTGTTGACTGTTGCAAAGAAATGCAAACARCATAACACCATGCTAACTTACAGCTGACAAACCTTACAGTACTTTACGTTGCAGCACTTCTGCTTATCATATACGTGAACCCTAATCAATTATACATAGTTTATGGTACATTGCCCATTTATAACACCATTGCTGGGAACACAACATACTGACTGTTAGTAATAAGGGTTAACACGAGGATGATGATATTGCAGATTAATGCACCTGGAAGCCAAGATTCAATAGCTTCTAATTGGGTAAAATGTTAATCAGATACCTACAGTGAATGCTGCTATTCTTTAAAGTCTAAGTAAGTGTTCTCACAAGGATGCAGCCCGGTGATTAAGTGCACAATATCTAAGGTTTCATTAAGTCAATCATTACCTCTCAGAATGTTTTTTATGGTAAGCTTTATACCAAAAGTTTCACAGTAGAAATATACTTTTCAGAAATGTAATTGACAATCATACATTTAACACCATTCATTTAACATAATAAATTATTTGCATTAAATGTATAATTTATTATAAGCTTCAACATGTCTTTATCATCTTTGTTTAGACAACTCATATTTACATTACCAGACATTTACAAACAGCAAAGGCAGTTTGGGACATTATATTGTCTGGTGCATATGGGGCAAAATTTAAACCACAACCACTGCCCCAGACKAAGCTATACAAAAAGACTAAGAACAAGCTAATGGACAACAATTTATTATATTCTCGCAACACTAGGAGTATTTTATGCACTGTATATAAGGAGCGTCACCAATAGCATCACTAATACAGTCCAGCATTCTGATTATTGCAGTGTGACTGTGGAAGAGTTAATGCTAGCGAGTACCAAATTCATGAAAAAAAATTTACTAAAGGCATTGACTTCAAAGTATTCAGAAACCCAACTCAGATACTGTTGAGGTAAATGGGAGTTTTTTTATCCTGAAACGTGAAAATTCCACCCTATATTAATTAAGCAGTAAAACGAGTTTGGATAACTAACTAACGAATGGTACAGAAGCAGGAAACAGGAAATCACCAGTGTTTCTCATTCCACAGTAACTAGGCGGTACCACATGAAATGATCAAGCAGCAAGTTTAAAACAAACAAAAAGAAGTGTGTGAACTGTGTGCTCAATACCACTACATGTTGTGGAGGCCAGATGTAACAAGGAAACCTCAAAGGAAAATTAATCATGTTCATGGGAAAAGGTCCACTGCGGGCTACTAAACCTGAAGACACAGTTGCATCCTCCAAGCTCAGGAAGTCCAAGCCACCGATTGCCAGAACATGAGGAGGGTACAGCGCGACAAGTGCATTTAGCTTGCTACCCCAAGTATCTGCCACAGGTAAAATGAACCTTCAGAGAACACAGACCTTATGTTGGCAAGATAGACTGTTGGTCTGACCAGAAAGGCTGCTCCTCACATGTCAAGTTCTCAGCAAAGATATCAAGGACTTTTAAACGTTTGTATACCTCAAGAAGAGTCCTCAAATTTTGGGTTTTGTGACAAAGACAGAAGCTGCAGCTTTTGTAACTTTTCTCCCACACAGACTAGTTTAATTGTTTATCATTCAGATAAAAAAATAATTCACCTGCATATTTACTTTAAGAAGAACAGCTCAGAGTCATGCCACAGACAGCAGAACAAATGCTATGCATTTTGAAGCGGCTCCACTTATTATACAAGTGTCTCCAGGTCCAGYAGGAAGACCAGAGGTCTACTTTTTGCCTCACTATTCTTCTTGCACACACACAAAAAAAATTACCACCTCTGCAAGAATGAAAACTGCTATTTATGGGACAGAATACTTCGTTATCTGTCTGCAAAAGCAAACAAACAAAAAAATTTTTGACAAAAAATAGCCCTTTCATAGGGTTAGCTAAATAGAGCATCATAACTCAGTGATGTAAAGCAGGATGAAAGTTGCCAGTGAGCAAGAGTAAAAGAGCTGAAGTTTCAGGCACCCAGAAGCAAAGTATAGGTCTCTGGAAGAAACATATTCCATACAGGAAAGAAGAAGAGAAGAAAATACCGAGGCAGACCATCTGGAATCAATTTCTTCAGTGTAAGAAAAGCAAAACAGCCATTTTTCTTGAACAGGTATCTTTTTAAACCTACAGAGAATCTATGGTCCCAGCTATATCAGGAAAGCTCTGTTGGTGTATATTGGTATATATGATATGGTCAAAGCAGTTTTTGCATAACTATAGCTGCATCAGTTGAACTATAATTTGTTAGAATAAAATAAAAATACAGTAAAATAAAAATCTTCCCAGGCAGTTTTACTGAGTGAAACAGCAGTTGACATTGTTACACGCACTCTCACAGTACTACATATCCCAGTATAGTATACACTGTTATATATGCATTTTACATACACACACACACCTATATATAGTATATAAGCTGCTTCTCCTGAAACCCTAAAAGTGTCTCAGCCTATTTCCCTGCTCTTCACAAAGCTGCAGTCCTCAGTAACTTGCACCATATTCGCCAGCAAATTCTCCACAAGCCTCAACCCTTGCTAACTGACATGGGACACACTAAAAGAATCATTACCTGTCTGTTAAAGTCTCTTCATCATATACTGACTAATATCCACTACCACTACAAAACACGAAGCTAAAACTTTGTCTTCACCCATGACCTGTAAGGAACTAAGGCCCTGACTGAAAACTAAAAACCGAGAAAGTCTTGATCTAACAAGAATGAACCAACATCTTATTAGTGGTGCTCAGGGGCTCCAGTAATTTGTCTTCCTCTTTCCAATATCTCACAAACCTCTACCACAAAAATACCCATGGGCTTAGTTGCCCAGGAGTGAGGCTTCGTTCATCTGAACAGGGCTCCCTCCAACTGGCTGTCATCCATTTTAGATCGTTACGATCTTGTCCGACTCTTGCATATGGGTGCTCTCCAAGAGATCTCCTAATTGGGTGATCATCTTACACAGCAAGTGCCTGTATTTGACCCAGTCTAACAGCACATGGTTTTGCGATGCTGCAAAAACAACAGGTTTCAGACCTCTTAGCAAAAAATGCAGCTAGTGTTTGCACTCACTGTGATACACTTTTATAGCCCTTCTGGAAGGCAATTTGTTTCATATATTGATCAAAAAATCTGTCTCAGTATTTAAGCACTGTGAAATCATCCAAACTGCTGTCTTAAATATAGCATCTAATGGTACAAGATTACCCAGTAAAAGGACAGACGTTTTAAGATCAAAATACTTACAAAAAGTAGAAGCAGCAGTGGAGTTATAACAATGCCCTGGAAGAAATAAAAATAATTGTCCGTTAGTCAGGGAAGCAGAATACTCTTTACTTTCTTGTACCCTGATGCATGGAAATACACAAATTTCATTCAGCATCGTGGAAATTAAGTGACAAAAGGGAATTCAGCTTTGATCTTCACTGTGTACATTCTTTAGTGTCTGTACATGGATCTTTTTATAAACAATACTCACTACAAATTATCTTTTTTTTTTTTTAACCTCTAGCTTTCCCCGTTTTGGACCTAAGACTCTCTCTTTTAAAACACATGATACATAGAAATATAGATCAATATTTAAAAATATATACATATTAAAACTTTCCCCTCATTGCGTTGTATTTTAACTCTACTGAGCTACATCTCCCTAGGAGGTGACTGGTGATTGACTCCTATGCTGACCAGTCCCAGGTCCTCTCCTGAGCAAAATTCACATCAACTGTGATGAATTAGGTGCTGTGACTGTGTAATGTAAGTTGATATTCCCCAAGGAAATGAGCTGAGATCTCAAAACTTATTTCACTTGATTAGACTTTGTGTTGCAGTGGTAGAAGGCAAGTCTTTCATCTAATTTAGTCACACAGGACCACCTCAGCTTTCCACATCCCACAGGCAGACGCAAGCAAAAAGATTTGTTTTGTTCACTGAAAAGGAACAGGTTTAAAGCTGATGATTGGACAAAATACAGGATTTTAAGTTTCATGAGGGAAAATCTTAAAATGAGTTGTTTGGGTTGGGAGTTAACATGACATGCATCAGTTTCTTAGCTACAAATAGTAATTCCCCATCATCCTTCCATCAGACTTCAATATTTTATTATTGCTCAATAAAACTATTCTGGCATTTAATGCATACTAATTCACAAAGCTCACCTAGAACTTCTCTAAGCCAAGACTGTTCTTTGGCCAAATATTTCTCAAGAATAATTTTTCTTTCAGCTATTCACAAAATTTATCGTTCAAAGGACAAGATTCCCAAACATCCATCTACATTACATCCATTACATCCATCTAAAAGGACGTTTTCTTTTTGTTTTGGGTCCAAGTGAAAAAACGATCAAATAAAAAAGCAGTTGTCCCCTGCTTTTCCTTTAACCTTGAATAACACAGCTTTACTCAAGTCTTTTGGAAGCTAATATTAAGAAAAACCTTATATGAGCATTTTTGTATTTGCTTTCTGTGTCCACCAAAATCACTGGTCCAGAGAGGCCACCAGGCACAGAGGGCTCCTACTCAGAGCCTTCTTAAAAGGCAACAAGTAAATGCCCCAAACAATGGCAGACAAGCAGGAACGAGGAGGCAACAGTTAACCTGTACAACTTGAAGGTTCTGCAGAATTTTAAAACATATTTTGAAATAAATAATATATGCCATATCTGACTGGCCCACAGCCTAGCTATCCATAATCATTTATCTTTTTGCAAATGTCACATCTTAAATAGATCATAAAGACTGGAAAGGGAAGAAGTAGAAGCATTAAGAATTGCTTCAGGGAATCATTCCCTGTACAGGGGGAGGCCTAGACAAAATGTAGGTATGTTTATGAAGAAATATAGGTGTTCAAGGATATCAGCTGTGGAGGAACAAAAAAAAGTTCAGGAAGGGAAGAGGCACTAAGAGCTGAATTGACACTTAAGTACAGCATCATCTACAATGCTTAAAAAGGAGAACTGACAGTAAGGTCTGTATAAAGTGGATGCAACACAGTCACTTCATTAGAATGAGCAAACTCCAGCTTTTATGAGATATTACTAAGAATACGTGAGCTAGACCTTTCTCCTCTTCCCCTTTCTCCACTGACAACTACATTGCACAGCTCAAATATTAGTGAGTAGCTGAGTATTCCCAAAGCATCCTGTAATTTGGGGATGGCAGAACACCCCTGCAGCAGGGTACCACTACAACCCTTGATGGGTGAGAACAAACAGGAGCATTTAAGCAGTAGGAGGTGATATACTACAAGCAACCTGTACTCTAAGAGAGTTGAGCATAGGGAGAAGACAGGATACTCCCAGCTGCTGAATACAGCTAGCTTTCCTCTACATCTGAAGGAACTCATTGATTCAGCACTGTTACTCATTTCTTACATGCTTCATGACTAAGTATATTCAATAATACTTTTATACATTACAAAAAAAAAAGGAAAGGTAAAAAAAAAAAACAAATATCCCAACTCTCCCCATTATCTTGCTAATGAATCAAGCTGGTGTCCTTCTTTAGGATGGGACCTGTGACTTCATACGTATTTGCTTTGGAAGCTTAGGGATATCAACACAATGGTCTGGGCAAGAGCTGCTACTAGTTCAAAGCATGTAATGCCATAAAGCAAAACATTACCTCTCTGACAACAACATTTCTTCATAATTCTGTAAGCAGAGAGGAAGAAGAAATATCCCTGCATATCATAAATAGATTTCTGACTGTGCTTGTTGGAAGTCTGGCATTCAAAAGGTCCATTCAGTAATTTTCTAGAAAGTTTTGCAATTAATTATCGTGATCTTAATAATCAGGAACAAGTTTCCTACTGTCCTTCCACAGAAAGGATTTACAGGGTTGAATTTTCCYATTTGCAACACACATGCAATTCCCTGGGAAGCGAAACAATTACCTGACAGAACAGATGAGATTATATTAAAAAATAGACGCAGAGTAATTTGATGTTAATGTTTTATTTTGATAAGGAGTGCCAGATTGAAAAACCACTGAGACTACATTAAAACCAAGAGGTTTTCAGTGCTGTGGTAGCTGTAATGGTTTATGGATGTTAGTAAGGAAAGATTTATTAGGGGATGGGATAGCTGTTATTGGACAACTGATATAGTTGGAAAAGACTTTGGGCACATAAAACCCTTTATATGTTATATAAAATGTACACGTTATATAAAAACACTGATGTGTTTGTGTGCAAAAGCCCTTCTCTTCAGGTTTCCGCTCCAGATTTGAAGAAGGGTTTTATATGACTGAAGTATATCTGTCTAATAAAAGGTATTACCTTTCCCTGCAAACACTGTCTCACTTCAATACATTACTTTTCTTTTTGTTAGAAATGAGCTTCTCAGTATGCTCATAAGCACTATGTGATACATCTCAATTCATACCTACTAAAGAATAATATATAGAGCAATTTCAGTCTAAACACTACTGACAGAAATTACAGACAACAATTTAGGCTTCTGAGGTAAAAACAAAACTCTGATTCACTCAGAATACACAAAACCAGGAAGACAACAATTATTCTACACTGTCCAGTTTATGTGCTAACAGCTCATAACATAGCATATTCTAACATGTACAACGTGGCTATAATCTAAGACTACTACTGTTACAGTTGCTGAAAAGCACAAAGGAACTAAAAATGAAAATAAAGACTGTTGTTTCTAAGTCCATTGAATGGTAATACCATCAGGGGAAAAAGTATCCAAATTTGACTGCTCTTTTCCCTGCCTTGCTTTCCAGGCAAATGCTTCCAAATATATAGTGTATGGAGATAAACAGACTGTAGATTAGCACTTCTAGCAGAAGCTGAGCATCTGCCCTTGAGAATGCAAGGTCACTGCACAGTTTTAGCATCTTCAAAGTTCGGGGGGAGTGTTAAGCTTTCTGACTGCTGCCTACAATGGAGTCAAAGTTGTAAAGTGGCTGCCGTTTGCTATCAGCAGAAAAACTTTCAAGAAATCCATTTACACCTCTGATGTGAAAGACTGACTGAATATATTTCAATGATTTTAGTGGAAAGGGAGGAAAAAGATCTCAGCCTGACCTGAAACACTGATACAAAATAGGAGTCTGCACAGTCATATTAGATACCTGAAAATGCCTTCTTTTTTTCAGCAAGGATCATGAAACATGTCTTAAGAGTTTAAGCGCACACATGTCTGTGTGCATACATTTTAACAGGAATGAGATACTGGGAGATGCATTTAACTCTTATTTGCTTTGTAAGATGTTAAGAACAAGTTTTCTGCATGTTTCATCCAACACAGCATTACTTTAGAGTGGATATTAAAAGTTGTTTTCTTGTCCAAGAGAATATGCAGAATCAATACCTTTAATCGGCTGCCAAATTGGTTAGCAAAAGGAAGTAACATAATGGATTTGAATCTATGATGGAAAATCATTAAGAAAGAAATTATGCAAAYAGTTAGAACAAGGTGGGCACAGATCCAGAGGGGCACAGATCCAGAGGGACACATGGCAGAAGAGGAGTAAGGATTATTGTAATGAGGCATGAAATACATGTGAACTTTCCTTGGTTTCCTTTACCCACAAATTTCCCAGGCAATTTTTCTTCATTCTTACAGGTCATCAGTATGACACATATGTGGCAATTACCAGTGGAAAAACTCTTAACCAAAGTAGCCTCTGATTTGTCTTAAGGAGCAGGATTAGAAAGAAGAAGAGTTATTTGTAATCAAGGCAA
Source organism: Apteryx rowi (assembly GCF_003343035.1). Lineage (NCBI taxonomy): Eukaryota > Metazoa > Chordata > Aves > Apterygiformes > Apterygidae > Apteryx > Apteryx rowi. The sequence goes on along the minus strand of NW_020451005.1, from coordinate 1,936,130 downwards.
TGAACCAACGTGTATTTTCTGAAATCAATTATCTGCTCCTGTGCTTAAAGCTAAGGATGCGTTTGAACGCTTCATTGGAGCAGGGCACAAAAGGAGCAAAAGTTTAAGCAGCATTAATTTATATACTGACACAAGGTTACTTAAGGAGTTAACTGGTCAGCATTTCCATTAGCACTGATGGACTAATGCATGAGAAAAATGGCTATGAACTCTGGATAATTTCACCAGGGGGCAAACTTGAATGAGAACTGAAATTCAATCTTCATCTGTGTACACCAGCATTTCTCAAAATGATTTTATTTCAAGAGTCACTGGCTATTTGGAAAAGAAAAAACAATGAGAAAATCTGGACAAAACAACGCACCACAACCAATCTGTGCAGTTTTTCTGCTTACAGCAGAATTAGACTTTACCTTGAAACGTTTATTACTTCTATTTCTTACGCTGTTTGTTTCCTTGTTTTTTATGAATGGAAGCATTATTTTTAAATACATTTTTTTCTATTTTATTTTTGACAAATTTGCAAACCACTTTATGGTGTTTTACAGTTCAAAAAGTGAAAATTCTGCCTCCAGAAAAGTGCTTCTAGGCCTGAATTAGATGTGTTTGTGAGCAATACAGGAAGGCTAGTACTAAATGTCTCACAGAATACAGATAAATAGATGTCCTCAAAAATCTGTTACTATTAGTAACAAAAAATAAATGAGCTATCTTGAAGGTCAAAAAGCTTATACCTCAGCATATTCAAGAATATGATGGAGACTGCAAAGATGACGATAGAGAGCACTCAAAGCCAACTCTCAATCTATTCCTGTGGAGGAGTACAAGACTCTTCCCCCCACCACTCAGACTGACCACAGCTACAGACAACACGTTGCCTTTGTAAAACGTTATTAAATACAATACTACAATACGCACCATCTTGAATAGACTGATCTGAAGCATAATTGCATGCACAGTTAAGGTTTACAGTAACCTTAGTTTTAGCCATTATATAAAGAATGGCTCATACTGTTGATACAGGGCCTTCACACACCTGAATAACCAGCCAAAAACCTGAGAACTCTCTCCCTTCTCCCACTGGCCCTCTCCCTTCTCCCACCGGCCCTCTCCCTTCTCCCACCCATCTTCACTTACCCTCTTTGCAATGACACAGAACCTCTTGACATATTTCACAGAATAAGCTAAAACCCCCTGTGTTTAACATATTTAACTGGTTCTAAGCCAGAGGCACAAAAACTACTAAAAGTCAGGTTCTGCCTGCCCATGCGAGTCCTTGTGAGCCCGCTGTATGTGCTGAATGGAGTCCTAACAGAAAGGGGCCACTATCAGGGCTGCACAGGCAACCGCGAATTTTGCGTTTCTCAATTTTTGAGTATTACACTATTTTAATGATTTCAAGTCTGTAACTGAAATCCTTTGGAAAACATTTCAATGTATCAGAATGTGGACCAAGTTACTGCAGAAACCTATTCAAAACAACCTGTTTCTGGGTTCTTTTAACAGCTTTTAGCATTTGTGTAAGCATGGCTGTAAAAACTATGCTGTCCAGTTGTTCTTACTTAAAGACAACACTGGAGACGACAGATTTTAAGATGTTGAACTAGCTCTCTCAATTTCCACACTAACTTATAGATTTTTCCCCACTTTCAAACTGCATGTCCATGCAAATGACATAAATGTTAGTTTTTATCTGTTGCAATTTCAGAGATTAAGTTAGAACTGCACTTTCTGATGTCTTCATCATTTCAGTCATTGCCCCATAATGCAACTTCAAGGTCCCTGTGTTGTTCCTCCACGTAAAGCACAGAAGCTCCTGATGCCTGATAATCACTTTTGCCTTATTTGCTTTCTCATTTTATTATTTTCAATACTTCTCAAGTTACACAACTTTTTTTTTTTAAACAACCTCCTATCACACATTCCTCTTTGTCAGCTGAGGCTTTGTTGAATCTGAGAAGGCTTATCCAACTGTAGGACTTTAAAATAAAGTATTTTATTTAGTTCCTTATTGTACTGTTTTATATCAAATGATTGATTTGAATGCTGGGAAGAATAAAGGCTCTGTGATTTGATGCTTTTTAGGATGCTAAATTTACCCATCCTCCCCATCATAAGTAATATGAAGAGATAATGAAATGAGCATAAAGTTAAATTCACACATCTTGTTAAATTCATACTGTAAAACACTAAGGCACTGTACCACAATATTAAATTGAAAATACAATTTAACATAACCCCAATTCAAATATAATCATAAATAAGTATCACAACAATAGCTGCAACTCCTCCAATTAGGCCAATACTGGATTTTAATGACAAAACTGTAAAATCAGAAGTGCTATGTTGAAATGGCTAAGGCTTTCTTAGAAGGGACAAAATAAACCAGATTCGATATCTCATATGCATACGAGACTATGCGTAATATTTTGTGTATCATTCCAGGCAATGCACACCTTTGTTCTGTTGTGACGACAGGGTCCTCTATTATGAGAAGGGAAATTTTAAATAAGTGATAAAGTTAAAAAGCACACTAGCATCAGATAACAGTAGGCAACAAAAGGGTATCTACAATTTATTAGCAATTGCTAACTGCAGTTGTTTCCCCTCCACATTTTATGCAAATATGAAATCAAGGTGGAATCAAAAGGACTGCAAAAAAGCAGTCAAAATTTGGTTCTCACAACACAATAAACCTAGAAACATAACAAATAAAGTATTCTAAACTACTGGCAGTAACACTGCTAGACTTGTTGCAGATTGAGTATTAAAAATAAAATCAAAAGGAGGAAACAGTTTTCTTCAATAAGTCTGAGGGGGAAGATTTCAGTACAGTGTTAAGAGTTAACCCAAGAGCAAGAAAAGAGTATTTCAGGAAAGTAAAACTTCAAATAAACTTGATTTGCTTGGCTTCCCAGCAGAGGGCATCTTCCACACACTAGAAGTTTTCTTCCTTATGCAGCAATAGTTTTAGAACAAACTAGTGAGAAGCCTGAAGTTTTAAAGTAATTATAAAAGCTTCCTCTGATTTTGAAGATACTTGAATGGTGTCTGGAACGATGCACAAAATACAAGACAGTCTGAATCYGAGTTGGACATAAGTGCTTCCATGAACCATCCTGAAACCTCAGGACCTAGATTGGCAATTACTGTAACAGTAACTGCCTGAAACTCAGTTAGATGAGAGTCACCTAGCAGAGTGCTGACTGCCCCCCTCTGTAGGCACAGGCAACACTGCTGTTGGGGGAGCTGGTGCTGGCAGCGCTTCCCTTGGGCCACGGTGACTTTCTGCTCCTGCCATGGCCCAGTGTGGTCAGAGGCCCATCGTGCGCATATCTGCAGCAGCATCCAGCCATATTCCCTACTCAGACTTGTGATGCTTCCCACTAACTTTCTACTGGCTCTCTCTTGCACAACACGTTCAAGTCAGATGTTACGTCTTCAGTGCATTCACTGAGGCTGCCCAACCTGCAGCCCCAGCTGTTTCCCTCTCCTTTCAGTCYTTCTGGCTGACCATCATTCCTGGCTTCAACACTTATTTCTCCTTTATCTCCCACTCCACTGCAAAACTTAGGACTTCCTCATGTGCACACGAATTGTTCATAATTCCAGCTCATTAAACCATTGCCTGTGCCTATTCAAGTTTATTTCTCACGCAGTGTCAGCAGAGAAGAGATCACTGTAATTTGGTATGGCAGGGTAGGACCTGCGTTTATACGGTTCCTGCCATTAGGTGGGCCTTCCCCAGAGGAAATTCTCAGTCATCCACACCCTTGCATTTTTGAGTGGGTTCCCCTTCTCTTTGCAGAAACTATTTTGCCACAATCCTGTAATTTCTCCTATGCAGGCAGGTTCCCACACCCTATAGCACAACCTGAGCAGGACTGAGTGGGAAAGCAGCACAGCTTGTAGGATGAGGGTATCTGGAGCTGCAAGCATAGCTCTTTCTCAGTAGATAATTTAATGTATAATAAGGATACAATAAATGCCAAAAGATGTACATTAAGTGCCACCCTATCTAAGAACACACTATATTTTTGCCATTGTTTTATATGAAAACAGAAATGCAGTAATATTTACACATTTTAGAAAAAGAGTTAATTTTACATTTAATTTTTAAGTCTGCGTTCCTGCAGAAGCAAATGATAACTGATCTAAATTCCTCCTTTATTTGGACCTATCTAGAGTAACCAGCAAATCCTGATTTTAATTAATAGCAAAATACACCAGCCTTAGCACCTCTGTCATCCCAAAATGTTTCGATAACATGCAAGGATGTCACACTAGGTGGTGCTGTGGGACCTTCTAGGGAAAAGAACTAAGAACTTCTAAAAGAAGTTTTTGCATCGTTAAATTAGCCATATTGTTGATTCTGTATTTTGAAACATATTAAAGTGTACTAACTAAGCTGCAGTCAAGATAAACCAGTATTACAGAAATAGAAGGAATACGCTAAAGAAACACTATATTTTGGCTAATACTCCTTTTTGGAGAAGTGCCCTCCTTCCACAAGAGAAAGCAGTTTTTATGGTCTACATCAGTCTTACTTTCAAGCATTCTCCACGTAAAACAGAACTGCAAAAGCGATGCCCAAAGTCAGAAATCAGATATACAGCCAGTTCCTGACAGCCTCCTCTGTTCTTCCTTCTGAGCTGTACGGAATGACGCTCTAGCACTCAGATTTTATTCCATGAGTGATTAAAAAAATATCTTAACAAGATAAGCTTTGAATTAACTGAACTGTGAATTAACTTTTCCTGCTGTGATAACCAGTTGCATGAAAGAAAACAGAAACATAAAGGATAAAACTACAGAAACCCAAAAGAAAAGTTACAATAAACACTGCAGAAATAAGCAAATACCAAAACTCTATTTCTTTCTTTTGACAGACTTATTTGTAACTAAAAAACTGTGAAGTAGAACAGTCTCTGTATAAATATACCATCAACATATGAACAAAAGCAATTTTTGTTCCATTAACATATTAAAACACACTATGTATGTTTAAGCAATCTCCTTTCTGTCTCGTTTTTCTTGAAGCCAAGAATCACAGTGTATGTATAAAACTCTGTACGAGTCCTCTACAATATATGGAAATAAATAAGCTTCACATAATGGGAAGAAGTGTTGTGTCAATAAAAACCTGGAAGCATTCACTTACTAATCAGCATTAGTAAAATGCTTTCTTAGCATTGCCAAGGTCTCTTGGTTATTTGCTACACAGACATATCACTTCAGCTAAATCACTGAAGTGCTTACATAATTAATCTCACATTCACCCAAACTGTGGGTTTGGGTTGTGTATCCATGAAATAAGATACCACCCCCAAAATCACACTAACAGCATAATTAGTCTATAACTGTTGCTATAAATAGACGAGACAGTTTACACTGGTTTCTCAGGAAAATCTCTCACCAGTGAAGGTGCTAACTACACTCTGTGAGGTGAGAAATGCTCTCCAAATCCCCTGGGTTGAGGGATGCTCAGCACCTTTTTGGCTCCTTTCCAAGTCCGCTGGAAAGTTAAGCTAACAATAATTAGTTTGAGAGTGAGCCCACCCACATATTTTTCACCGAGTGCCCTGAATCATTTAATTAAAATGTATCACAAAGCTCACTCAATCTGTTTTCCACAGAAAACATTCCCAGGTAGTATTTCCTTTCAGAACTGGGCATTTCAAAGGCCTTAAACCACACACACACACACACACACACACACACACACACAACCCCCCAAACCCAGCCCCCAATATGGTAATCTATATTGCTTGTGTTCTGTGCTGCCTGCCTGGCCCCAAGTCATCAATAATGAATAGAAATGTACAGCTACAGCAGTAGCCGGTGTCATGGGCTTGTCAGGGATTTTTAAAAAGGAACAAAAACACAGGTTTGCCTTTTGATTGTATCTTCTTTTGCAAACACAGGACAGACAAAACAAATATGATTAACACTTTCTGTACTAATTGATGGTCTCCTCCACAGTACAGCATAGAAAATTACTTGCTTGTAATGCAACCAGTATTGGAGGAGGCCTGGGAATTCAACAATAATGTTGATTTTGAGCACAGGGAGAGCAAGTTGTTTCTATTTCTGTTCATAAGATAACGAACACATACTAAAGAGGACTCAAATGCCATGGTTTGCATAGAGGAGGCAAGCAAGAATGGTTTTGCTTTCCCACAAACCCAGAAAGTTCAGTCCCAAATAAAATTGCTCCTGAAGAAGAAACTTAACGCATGCAAATGCACATACACACAAACACACACAGAGTCAATGAAAGCAACAGCATTATTAAAAAAAATATGCAGATCATAATAAATGGAATGAGCTAGACACTGTTTTAAAACAATGTGGGTTTTTTTAGCTATTATTTCTTTTCAGTGTTTTCAAATCCATTTCCACAGACACTATGACTGCAGTATTACAAGAGTGATTAGCTCACATGTTAGGAGCAGAACACAGCAGCTGGTACGCTACCCATCCACCCTCCGGGGAGGGTGCGGGGCAGATAGCAAAATGTCTACAAGACATGCACAAACTAAAATTACTGAAAACCCAAATCATCCTTGCTTTCTACATCTGAGTAAATTCCAAGCTAAGTCTTGCACTGTATTTTCAAAACATTAACTTCGGTAATAACTTCTGCATTAGATGAGCAAACATTCACTGCTTTAGAAGATGTGGCTTAAGAACAATAAAGCCTAGAACTAGATAATTTGTACAATAAATGAAACTATATAAACATGTGCTTTCAACTGGTCATCAAAAGAAGACATCTCAATTCAGTGCTGCCATGCCACCTTTTCTAGAAGAAAGTATCAAAGCCAAGCAGTTGATTTAAAAACAACTGAGGAAAATCTTCAAAAAGCAGCAATCAGTAATACAATTTAAATAACCTACCCTGTGCTCTGACCTAGTGTTATCTTGTGATAACCATTTTTAATGCTGAATTGTACATACATTGCTGAACATTCATGGGTTGAATGTTATTAATGACTGTGAACAAGGAAAAAAGGAATATAAACCATCTTTTTGTGTAAGATAATAAAACACCTACCTCAAAAATGAGTAGACATTATAGCACCCCAAAGCCCAAAACACAGAAATGTGACTGTTTAGTTTAGCTAGCTGCAGACAAAAATAATTTTGTTATGAAAGAAACTTTATTCTGTTTGAAGTTACACAGTTGTTTTATAGCAGAAAAGTTGTTTTTCAGTTCTAAACCCAAATGTATTTCAGCATGACTAGACTGATTATTATTCATTTCACCAATTCTATACAAGCAGTACAAACTGGTTCTTTCCTCTCCGTGACATGTTTTTGTGGTTTCTCAAGCACTCAGCCACCCCTCTAATCTACTACTACTGTCCAAACAGGCCTGAAAGCGAGAAATTTCAGTGTTGTTTTGGATACCCCCCAGAGTAGACAGTCTGCTTAAAGCACATTTTAATGCTCTCAGTATGCACTTTTGCAACAAGAATATTATTAATATGCATTGTTAAAATATTGCTAACGTATTGTTAATACGTAGTCGGGTGTGCAAAAGCCCAAGTTCTTGTTTTCAAAGCCATATAATCCTTGGAATATCTTGTATTTTTTTTAAACCATCTGCTTCAAAGATGTGCATTTTTTGAAAGATTATTCACTATATATGGATGCAAATCTCACTTTCAAGACAATATGAGTGAAGCATTTGTTAAATGCACCCTCTCTCAAGTCACAGATGACCTATTCAGCCAAGCGGTTGCTTACAGCAGCCTGCCCCTCAGCACAGCATCCTAAATCGCTTACTCCACCTCCCAAAGAACCTGACAACCACTCTGAAGTGCACATGAAACTGGCTGAATCTACAGTTCTGTCACATCAAAAGAGCTATGGCTACACTGGTTTGGAGCCGACAGGTCCCAGGAAAAGCCAGGAGTGTGAGTCCTCCCCAAAACTCAACTTGGCAAGCCCATGCAGCCTGGCTCCCAAAGCCCACCTGCCCTTGCAAGCAGCACTGGGAGTGCCTGCAGGAAAGGCTGCTGGGCTGCCCCACGCTGCCTCGCTGCAGGGGAAGGCGGCACACAGGGACGGGGACAAGGCTGAGCAGGGCAGCAAGCCTGAAGGCCCCCGCACACTGCAGGGAGAGTTTTGTGGAGAGCCCCCCGACACAGGCGCTACGGCACAGCTTACCTGGGCAGGGTAACGCCAGCACACTCTGTGTGCTAAAGTAGGGGAGTTGTAGAAAGTTCAAATCCCAGGCAGAGGCAGTCTAAAGAACTAACTGTAGTAACAATAATAATTTAAAAAGGTTGGGGGGGGCACAAAACAAAAGCTTGGCTTTGCACTTCAATTTCCTGCATGGGTTACGCTGCTTGCCACGCAACAAAAGCTTGCCATTAGAAGGAGCCTGTTTTTCCCCTGTCTGATATGAACGCTGGTTTTGCATTAAAATCATCTGTCCTGAAATGTGGATCTTTGATTCAATAACATAACAGAATATTTCCAGAGGAGGAAAATTGTTTCTGAAAACAAAACAATATTAGTCCAGGAGAGACTACCCAGGCAGGGGAGGATGTGAGACTGGAAACGAATAAAGAGAAAATACTTCTCTCCCAGCCCCCACAAGACGAGCTTTTTTGATTTGAGCTCCCAAGAGCTCAAACGGCCAGCCAGCACTGAGAACTCGGAAGGTGCTTCCTCCTTCTAGAAAAGCTGAAATAAGGGAGCAATGGAAAGGCGTTATCAAAGAGCTCTACCTTCCCCTTTGCAGGACATGAGTCTTCGGCCCTCTCTGTCCTCAAGGACATCTGGGCTCCCTAGATGGCTTCTTACTCCCTCCTCCAGGCTTTGCCCCAGCTCTTCCTGAAGAACCACTGCAAGGCTGGAAGTTCACAGTATGACATTTGTGTATTTTTATTTCCAAAGGCCCAAGTCCTCTGTATCCAGAATAATTCTCTCTTTACAAGCTGAATACATTCCTTTTACTTCATTAGTTATAAGGGATTTCATTTCTAAATGACATGCCACACACATATTCACAGAACCTCATTAGCTGGAGGGACAACACATATCCATAAGACTCTTAATTATCAATAATTCCTAGGATTTCCTAACCAACAAGAGCATTTGTTTGTGTCTATTTTGGTGGTCAACACTTTTCATAAACTATTTCTTCTGGTGGGTTGTAGAGAGTACTTGACACAGGAGTCATGGAATGAGTAAATCACCTGCTATCTCTACCCTGAACGCATGTATTTCTGCAAGATTTAATCCATCCTAAGATTAATAACTGATCTGATTTTCAGACTAGTTCAAGTGTGCTGTTTGCCTTACTGATACAAAAGAAATCAAGATATGCAACCTAACTAGTGTCATGCATCACCGTGACCCACCAGCTGTAACCATTTTGAAAATTAAAAAAAAAAAGTCCAAGTCAGTATTATATGGGGGATTAAATAACAGCCACATCTTGGTGTTAAATACAGATTCGGCTATCATTCTGCAGGTGATACCTTACAAATGAGAAATAACCATATCCTGGCTGTTTGGGTCTGAAAAGTATCACAAAACATTTCATCACAGAGGGGATCCTGACCCAGCATCTTGGTCACTACCAGTTTCTTATTGGCCCTTTTGGTTCTAAGTGTAATTTCAGTGTGAAAAGGACTCCCTTCCCTAATTTTTTCTGAAGTTTTGTGGCACACTCTCACAAAGGTGGCAGAGCCAAAAAAAACAACCCTGCATTGGTTATTTACAATTACACACAACTGCTTTTTTATATATATAAAGCAATTATAGGCAATACAAATGCACGTAATGCAGGTTTGTATAACACTGTGCAGTGGATAAATTGAGGCCCTATTAAAAGGCAACACTGCTATCATCAGTCTCATTTCTGGATCAAACACAAGAAGAGAGCATCCCACCTCACATATGGAGTAGAAATAACCATCCTATAGGTTAAAAGTAACAACTGCTTGGGATGGTAGTTCTCAAAGTTGGTGCTGTAAATGAGCTGTAAGCCATCTAAAGACTTCAAAAGTTTTTAGCTACACTGTTTTACTGAGAAGGTACAATAACTAAAAAGCTTCAGGATCTCCAAACAAGCAAACGCTCCCGGGGAGCACTGAGTTTGTCATATGCTTACTGGAGCATCCCACAAAAATTAAGTGCTATAAAACTGCTGGGTTGTTTTTGGATGTATCTTACATAAGAGAGTTTTTTTCTTTTTCATGTAAATATTGTATGTATATTGTTTTTTCTGTTTTGCCTACAATCAAAAGCTACATCACAATTTGGTGGTCTAACAACCTAGCCAGACAGACAGAGGAAGTTCAGTCAGGCAGTAATAAAAAGCTTTGGCTGTCCGGCTTCAGGGAGAAGAAAATTGCTTGGATGATCATTTCAGTACTTTACTAGGTGATGCACTATTTTATTCTTTCTGATAGCTGCAGTTTAAAAGAACTCAAAACAGGAAAAGGTACACGTAAAGGCTCAGTAAAGATGTGGACTGAAGCTTTATTTTGTTTGGTTTCAAATTCACACTTTTGATAGAGCCTAGGGAGCCAGAGAGAGAAGAAAGGAAACTATTCCTGAGCACCTGGCAGTATCAAAAGTGAAAACAGCTGCTTAAGTTACAAGCTACTTGTAGAGGCTGCCTAAGAGCGAGGGACTCTGCGGTGTATGGGACAGCTTTTGCAATTATAGCAAGCGTCACTACAGTTTACTTGCCAACAACAAAAAAATGTATTTATCAAGTCAGAGTTGCAATTAAATTTCTTATCACGATTCTCCTCAAGAAAACAGACGGTCRTTCTAGTCACCTGCAACTTTGCGATAACTTTAGATTGCTGTTTATTATGGTCCCAAGCCTGAAGGTGCTGAGCACTTACAGCTCCTGCCAAAAGGAGGCATTCAGCACCTTGCAGAAAGGGTTCCTTCAGGAAGAGGTGGTTTCAGTGCTAAAGGCTCTGCCTGCACTCTTTTTAATTCTAATTACATCTAGCCAGTTACAGTGGCAAACTCCATCCCACTGGTAAGTTTTAAATTCTTCTGTCAAGATGATTGGCTTATCTTTCTGTCAAGGTGACTGGCTTTCCATAGTCTTTGCCAGGCTCTCTCCTTTCTGCTCATCTTTTTTCTGTCCTCAAAATCAGTTTTTTCTAAAAAGACWGGTTAAAAGTATAACCATTCAAAAGGCCGAGTTCCAAGTGTCCCTCATGTACAGATACAGGTGCTTTATACTTTTTGTCTTATATACATTTTCAAGGAACTCTTATTTACTGATGAGATAAAGAAACTCCTCCTAACTTAATTCCTAGTATCAATATTCAAAAAAACCTCCTAATGTTAGCTTGTCTTCAGCCTTTTGCAACTACAGACTGGTCTCTCAGACCTGTCTGAGCTGTGATGACAATTGGCAAATAAATCTGATTTGGTCATTTATCCAGCAAGCACAGGGCATCAAGATGAACATTTCCAGATTTGCCATGTAACTGCAGTATTAAATACTGCCCATACACATTTCTCAGAAGCTGATGGCCTATCCGTAGAATACTTATCACTAGCAGCAATAATCATCCTGAATAAGTGACTATTCTCTTCTAAGGGTACCAGCATCTGCTTACATAAAGGGATATTTTTGGCACATTCTCAAGGTCTTCTTTCTCCTGCCCCGCTGTCAGAATGCTAATCAGGTATACAGGGCACCTACAGCGCTCCCACGCACTCCAGGTAATGAGCCTTTCCACTAATCAGAGAGCACCTCTCGTAGCTGCAAACGCATAGTACACTGCTTGTTCCTTAACCCTCCGGTTTCCTTTGCTCATTTCTTGGAGAACTCACTGAACACTGGTTACCTTGAACTACTCCTTCAATACACACCATTTAGAGCTTTCCAAATAAAATCATTTCTGAGCGTTTTGCTGGGAGCTGAATTTAAAGACATGAATTATCAATGTTTCAGCTAAAACATACCCCTGATCTTTCCTTTTTCTTCTAATAGTTAAGAAAGAAAACGTTCCCAATGTGTTTCCTTGTGAGCATCCTCACATGTCTCTCTATGCTTGAAAATTGATCATCTTAGATAAAAGCTAATTTACAACTCTGATTTATTAAGACAAGAAACTCGTGTTTAAAGGAAAAAAAAGACTGCAGTAAATGTCTATGCTCTGACAAATGGCAAAAAATACAGCTGATTTAACAAATGAGTGCTCAATCAATGATGCACTGAGGCACATGACAAAGGCAAGTCAAAACCCATTACATTCAAGAACCTCCTTTAAATTCCACTTCAGTGCACTGACCCTGTTGCTCAATGCTAAAGACTTTACAAGGTCTTCGGAAACATTTATAGGAGCTTTTGTTTTGGCATTCACTCAGCTGCACCTCACAATTAACACTGCCAGGCTCCTTTCTAATCAATTATTCATTAAGATTACTAGCATGTCTTTTGAGTGCCTTAACTTCACATCAGAAGTGTGTGAGGGATGACACACGGATGTGTACTTTACAGAATAAAAGGCAGACTCTAAGCAGGTTTTAACGCTAAATGAGAACAAGGCTAAAAGAAGTGAAATCAACACTTTTAGTCAAAGTTGAGCTTCAGGCGAGCTGCAGGCAGTGCACAGCATGAGACAATTTGGCTCCAGAAAGTGCCCATGTGTTGACAGCTGAGTAAGAGTTTGAAGGCTTAATGGTAAGAAATGTTCCGTCAATTATAATGTTACACATTACTTACTCGGTTAACTACTCATCTTCTGCAGCCCTGACAGCTAATGACACAAAATCCATTTGATAGAAGTTTTACCATTAGTTATACAAACATGTTTATTGTGGTTACCATGGCTAGTATTTTTGCTAATCAAATGACATGAAGAAAGTAATTTTCAACAAAAAAACTATGAAACATAAGTGTGCCAAGAATTTAAGAATGCAGGAAAATCTGAAAAGCTGCCCAAACTAAAGAAGAGATATGATTCAATTTGAGCATATTTCCACAAACCTATTAATATACATGCAAGACAAATTATTATCAGTTTGTATTATGGTACAACCTATTCTACTAAACGCTGTGTTTTGGTGGGGGAAAGGATATTTATATCACTTAACATTAAGGCATATAACTTAAAACATATAGGTTAGGAGCCTGGACTTTGTATTTAATGAGAGAAGATAGGTAAGCACCTAATTTAGATACTCTTAAAAATCATCATGAGCTCCACTGATTGTAAAGCAAGTCTACATAGGCACTGAAGTTAGACGGTACAAATGTTTCTTCCCGTGGTATACAGATGATACCTATTATAAATAAAGCTTGTATCCACCTGTTATAACATGGGTCATCAAAGGCTAGAGCCATAAACTTTCAAATGCCTACCGTGCTACCTGGGAAGAACTGAGGTGCCTGAATTTAAAGTCATATTCTATGAAATCTCTCTGTGTCTTTAAGTGCTAGAAGAGCCTGTAGCCACCTAAGAACATGTCATTAAATCACCTTCCTCTATACTGCATGCCCACAGCTGCTGTCATCTCAGCTGAGAGGAGCACCTCTGTGTTTACCTTCCACATACAGTGGTGAGAGAAAGAACAAGCGCTTGTTTGATCAGGGCATTTACCAAAGGATGGTCTTGTGTTCTAGTACCCATCTTACATTACAGAACCAATAGATAAAATGCAACAGCAGTTGGAAGCAACCACCAGGGAATGGTTGGGAACACCAGCCACAGATCAAAGTTCTTCAAAATTAAATGAAATGATACTCATCATCACCATACCTATCTACTTTGACTGTCAAGGATCAAGTGACTTAGATGCATAAATCCCATCGACTGGATTTTTGAAGCTACTTTAGTTGATTGAACACAGAGAGGTGTCTAGAAGGTTTAAATATATATATATAGTATAAGGGGTTTAGGGGTGAAACTCCCATTGAAATCAAAGTAGGTAATTTAAAAAGTCTTACCCACAGTGACTTTGCAAAGCATACAGAGCATGCATACTTAAAATGACAACTGCATTCCTGAACTAACATTCATTATCTCACATGCTGTAAACGTCTGCAAAAAGATTCAGTCTCAGTGTATCAGGAAGCAATCTTGAGATCTGGATGGCAAAGAAACTTACTGTTCTCAGACCAGCATTACTGTTCCCAAGCCGACATGATGAGATTTAGTGTCCTTGGAAGAACCAACACTTTACAGATTTAATTGTTCAGTTCATTTCTGCAAGTACTTCAAAAATCAGATCAAGCAATGAAAAGACAAATACGGCCCTGGAATTCCCATCCAGGGCTCTCATTGAAGTCAGTGGGAACTGTTCATATGCAGCTAGGAGCAAAACAGATGAAAATGTGTGCTTCGCTGTTGTGATGTACCAGCTTCACACTAGTGTAAATCTACTGATTCTGATAGATTTAGAATAGCATGGAATTTGAGTCATGGAGTGCTGAAACTAGCCTCACCATAATTTTTTCAGACACCAACTGTACCAGCTCTACCAAAAATACAATGATACCATGATATGCATGATTGGGGCTGTGTATGTACAAGACCCTCTAAGATGCACTTTGTTCCCATTAAACTTCCAGTGATTTCACAGGATTTGGGTAATCAAAAATAATCATTTCAAGCAGAAAAAAATTATTGTGAGCAGAAATCTGCCAGTAAATATACTGATATACCAACTGAAGTACAGCGTAGATCCTGAGGGTACTTCCTTTACTATCCTGATTTGTTCAGATCATTTAGAGGTAGCATTTACAGTAGTATTACACTTGTATGAATTATCTCAGATTTTTTCAAAGGAAAAAATCATCATTTAGCTTTTTTTATATGCAAATTCCACATTCCTTCATGAATCTTCACAGCAATACATGAAAGACAATACAGTATTACAATTGAGTACATGCTATCTTACAAAAAAAAAAAGAGAACAAGAATAGAAAAAAATTATTCATAAAGGCAATGACTAGGAAAAAAAAACTCATAAAGGCATTATGTATGTTCTGTTTGGCACCAGGCCTGAAAACAAACTAGAGCTCTGCAATGGAAGGCAGCAAAGTGAAAGCCCTTTTGGACTGTATCATTTATTCCTACTGTAACACACAGGCCTATTTCAATGATCAGTTTTACAAATTTTCATTGTCAAGTTCACTATCATCTGTAAAGCAGATCAAATGATACCACTAACACACACCCACTGCTTAACTGTGTATGTAATGCTGTCCTCAGGGTGTATATGAACAATGTTTAGAAAAAGCAGGATGCACAGCTGATCAGACCAGCAGCTGATCAGTGTTTAATCACCAAATCCAATAAGGAAACAAATGAGGCAGAGCACAAGGGTAGAAAGCAAAGGTAAATGGAAAATGTTAAATGATCCACCAATTTATGGAAGATAAAAACACTCTCGGAAACAATTTACAAAACAATTTTCTTTTTACACATTTAATAAACATTCTGTCAGAGTAAACGAAATCTCAGAAGCTGGAAGTTTAAAAAAAATCAATTAAAATGAAGTCACAGGGAATGGTGGGGAATTGTTTCTGGCAGTTATTTGATATAGTGTGGTTAATATTTCTAGTCAGCCAAATTAACAGTTTTGCCTCTGCAGACTTGCACTCACAATGCATAACCTCCAAGGGTTTGTTCTAAAAGTTAAAGAAATATATGCACAAATATTTTTATACAGCTACATTTTTGATGTACAGTAACAGCCATTTACTTACCAAACTTTTATATATATATTCTACACCGCTAAAAACAACTGAAAAGTATGTTTTTATGTAAAAAAGGAACAAGACACACAGTTCATTCCATGGTGTCACATTTCACTCCTAAAGAATACTTAGAAAGTGCTTAGATAGAAGCTTATTTCTCTATCCATCTGTATCAATAGATAAGCTTTTATTTAATACTATTCTCCTACTGTATAATTTGTATTGTGCCACTCATACTGATTGAAGAAAATTCAGGCAAGGCAGTGTCAGCTTTTATTTCTACAGGGAAACCACTGAGCTGAACAGCAAGGCACGTAAGGTCAAATCAGGATTCAGCTTGCCACGTTGCTACCTTAAAATTATACAGCAGGAAGGAAAAAAAAGAAAACAAGGGTAGGCTTTGCAGACACACCATAAACACGAGCAGTTCAACTTTCTCTTTTCACTATCTTGGGAGGTCCTGAATAACAACATTAATGGAGAATTTTTACCTTCCATCCCCTTTTCATGTATTAAGTCATTTAAATTTGCAAGCAGAAGTTGTATTTTCTTAGTATGCCTGAAGTCAAACTGCTGTCAAATGTGGTCATAGAAATACGTTCACATTTATTTAGTTTATCAGTTTCTCTGGACATGCTACTTAGGAGAAGCTGCTGCTCTTCAGCTTCTGCAGCTCACGTTTTCATTTCAGATTTGCCCACGTGGACAAAGCGCAGGAGGGAAGGCAGAAAGCAGCAGATCTTCACCGCAGCACACTCTGCAAACGCATTTTATTTTAAGACAGATGGTGAAAGTATGGCTAGACAAATCGATCCAACCTGTCCATGTTCGGAGGAATACACATGGCAAGAAAAGTGGCTGCTTCCCACAAAGAGCTCACTTTCATTTACATTTGACCTGCATACGCTGAGTAACTTATTCTGGGCTGTCAGGGACCTCTGCCTGCAGCTCCCGGGGAGGTAAAGGGGATACAGAGCCCCCCGGCTCTGTGTGTCTGCACATGTGCGTGAGTCAACAAAAACTTCCTGCTCACTCGTAAGAAATTGCCTCCTTCCACTCTGAACTGTGGCCCTTCAAAGCCTCAGCGCTATCGCAGTGCTTGGGCTACGCATCAGCCCAATTCTAATCCTGATTGCATACGGTCTAGTTACCTACTCTCCTGGATCAAAGCGGTGCGATAATATCTCATTGTGGGGCCTGCCTATATTTCCTGAGACTACCAGTGAGACTTTTCCCTTAAACCACAAAAATCTCAGAATTACATGCAAGTTTGTCACTGCTTAACACAGAGCCAACCAAAATAATTGAAAAGTTTCCTTTTGCAATGAAATACTGTATCATATGTAGCAGTAGAATTTTATGCACACTTTTGAAAGCAGAAAGATTTATAGAAAGACTATTTTCTTGCACCTAGCACTGTGTTAGAAAGGAGAGTTTATTGCATAAGGGCTACTTGCACTGGATCTAAATTTCTACATGCATATATAAGGCTATTTTATCTTTAAATATCTTTTAAACAAAAGCAAATGCAGAGGTGCTTACCTTGTCTTCCTACTAAATACTGAGATTACTAAAATGAGGGAATAAATTAAGTCTAGCTTCCTTGCACTATTTACGCTTTAGGCTTACTTTCTGCATCCTGCACAGTCTGGATGAGAGAAACAGATAAATCACTTGCACTTAATATAATTAATTCCTAGCTTATTTACACACATTCGGGCTTTCAAGCTCTAACATGAAAATTGCACTGATAATACAATGACTCAGCAAGGGAAAGACATCGATAAAAAGATTTGCATTTGTTCAGACTATTCAGATAAAAGTTTATGTTGGCATGAGATATTTTGTAAAAGCCATCCTCCTTTCCCCCCCCTACAGATCACACAAGTTATTTAAGTAGCTCCTCTGTCTCTTTTGAGACTTCAATGCTCAAAATCTTATCAGCATAACTACAGAAGTAAATACTGAGCATACACTGAAAGGATCAGCAACAATATTTAATAAACACTGTACTTATTTCTTATTTTTCAGTCATTGTAAGATGAAAGAAATCTACAATCTCAGCTTGCTCATATTGTCTAGGAAAGACTAAATGAGCATGAAATTGCAAGGCATCTCCACCCTAACAACTGTACGAAGAATCTGTCAGGAGTAATGCAATTAAAAGAGGATCTAGCTGTTGTAATAACACCTTGTCACCTGGTTAATTTACTTTGTTTTAGAAGAGCAAAGTAATTCAGTAGAGAACAATGCACCTTGCTAGCTTTTCATATCATGCTAACAGGTGGCAGCGCATCTTGCTTTGATGTTTGTTGTGAAGTGAGATTCAAAGGCCTGTTTAGATATTCTTTGTTACAGTATTTCCCTCTTTTATCAATAGTTATGTGAAAAAAAAACAATAGTAACCCCTCCACATTTTTTAACCTTATGAGATAAAACTGCCAAATTGTACACACAGACATTTCTGTAATTTGAAGGTCTGGCTGAAATTACATGCTTTTGACTACTGAAAAATACACTGTTTTGCACAGAAGTTTTGTTTGCAAAATCAAAATATACAGCTGAAATTATCAAAAGAGATATATTCAAAGCAAAAAAGGGCAGTTAAGTGCTTATCTTACTAAGTTAGGTATCTCTGTTTTAGAAAAATCTATACCAACTTAGATATTTTGACATAATGGATTGAAGGCTGTTCATTAACTCTTGGTAAGATTGGCCACTGCAAATATTTCTCTTACAGAGCTGTCCTGTTGATAAAACACTTATAAATGCAGAAGGCAGTAACCAATGAAATGATGAAAATAATTATGCAACTATGCTAATAATTAAGTATTATAAGTATATAATTAAGTATATAATATACAAGTATATATATACTTATATATAAGTGTGTGTGTGTATATATATACACACACTTATAAAAAAGTGTACACACACACACACACATATATATAAGTATAATAATTAACTATGTTATGGTATATAATCAATAACTTAAACTTCAGTGCAAGTGAAGAAATAGCAGGCTTTGAGTGAAGCTCCTCTGCCTCTTGAAAGGACTACTGTATAAAATGTACCAGACTGATCACATGATCTGACCACAGGAGAATAGCAACCCAAGGTGGATGAGCAAATCAGTTCAGACACCCTGAGTTCTGTAGGTGGCTATGACAGGGAGATCAAAATGACCTTCCATCACAGAGATTAAAGACAGCAGCCTTTAATCAGTACCTAAGTATCTACCAGCGCATCTCTGCTACTTCATTTTCTTTCCATTCCATCTCCAAGAAACTCATGTCTTGGTTCCCAGTCCTGTTCTCCCAAACATGTAATTCAAAGTTTGTTGCTAACATGGCCAAGTTCAACATCATTCCACCAGTAGTTTCATAAAGTACCACTTGTGAGTACACATTTACAAGTACTGACTGAAAGGTGTACCTTTTTGCAATTAAGTTACTATGCTATGAGGTATAAGACACTTCAGTTTTGGGCTTATAGACTGTTGTGTTTGATAAACCTCATTCTCTTTCTGCCAAGTATTAGAAAGTGTGATATTGTAGGTTTTTCTTTTTTAATAATACTTAAAGTTAGAACTAAACTTGCTTTTACAATTTTTTTTTCCAAGTTAAATACTCTAAACCAAAGCGGAAAGAAGAGCAGAAGAAGGAGAGATTGCACGTACAAGCCTTTGCCAGAACAGTTCCACTCTGCTCTTCGTCGCCAAAACCTTGGACAAGACCCTCTAAGATGCACTTTGTTCCCATTAAACTTCCAGTGATTTCGCAAAACCTTGGACAAGCCTTCTGAAGAGAATGACCTCGTCGCTGAATGACAGTTCTAGCCAGGGGGCAAACAAAAGCAACTTTTCCTTATGCCCCTCTCAGCCTGGGTGTTAAAGCTATGCCATGTGCCTGCAGGTACTATTTTCAATTTTTGATGTCTGTTTTTCATTCAGTGTGTGCACCACTGAGATACCAACATGCTATTTAAATAAAATCCCCCGAGTAAGAGCTAGTAAGCACAGTCAACATGCGGAGAAATGGCAGGACCTTCTCATTAAGCCTACTGGAAGAACACTCATTCCAGACGTCTCTTAAAGTTATTGCTCTCCTATAGCTGGATGCTTGTACATAGGTTGAAGAGAACATAGGACAAGTTCACAGCAGACAAACCTGTTGAAGTTTACTAAATACACAGAAACTATAACTAACTCAGGAAATATTTCAAAGAGCTGCAGAATGTGAGGATTTTAGGGAAAAGTGCCACATATGAATCCCCTGTCTTTACAGTGTTAAGTACCTGCTTTTGGCCACCATTTGAGAAAGCACACTTGCCTAGATAAACCTTTGGTCAGAGCCAGTACGGCTATTCTTACATTTGCTGCAATACACTTTCAATGATCCAGGTAAAAACTTATTTTCATCAAAAGAATATATTCTTTGTTTCTACACAGACTCATAATACAATCTAGCAACCACAGAATATCTCTGCAATCATTTTATCATGTACACACTAAGAGAAGTTTAGAAATTAAAAAGATAATTAAGAAGTATAGTGTAATTAATCTAAGCCCTTGAAGAATAATGTATCCAACAGAAAGCTCTCTAGTAATTAGTGGATAAGAACTGTGACAGAACAGTGAGTTAAAATAATAAGCTAAAAGGTCAAAGTGGCACAAACCCCCCTTTTCACTTAAGTAAGTTATGCCCTGAATAACTCCAGCAAAGAATCTAGAAATAAATACCTTCACAGTATAAGCCTCAGTGAAGCAGCTACAACCTTCAAGACCACTTGGTCAGAGTGGATATTACTTGAGAGATGTCATCTCTGTTAGCAATTAGATGCTTTCTGTCGATCCACTGCTTCACTATAATGCATCTGCTTCTTATACAGACAGCTAAGACACCATAACGGATGCTGTTCTCTTTCTGACTGAACATTTCCAGGCTACAGAAAAAACAAAGCCTACTCTTTCACTATTTTGTAATGAATCAAGATGTACTGCTCGTGGCTGAGGGATGTAAAATGTCCAACAGCTTGGAGAACAGCGCTGAGCTCTTGCCAAATTATGCTCTTTAGTACTAGAGATCTGCTAGAAAAATGTATCAATTTTTCTTCCAATGTGATATTTATTCCTCTGGAAAAGGAAGACAGGTGGAAATAAACTGTTGAACAAAATCTGATATCTAATGGAATAATAAGCTATTCAACAGGGAAAGATTTTCAGGGATAACA
Organism: Apteryx rowi; assembly: GCF_003343035.1. NCBI lineage: Eukaryota > Metazoa > Chordata > Aves > Apterygiformes > Apterygidae > Apteryx > Apteryx rowi. The sequence goes on along the minus strand of NW_020451005.1, from coordinate 1,915,192 downwards.
GAATACTAGAGAATCTCAGATGACCAGGACAAACTCGCAGTAAATGCAAATGCATTCACTGATATAAGGAAGAGTAGAAAATTTAGAAAAATAAACTTTATTAATATAAACATAAAATGTCGTTCTATTGCTCAATCTGTCTGAAAAGTTAACCTGCCAGTTAATGGCAAATATAAGGCAAAAATATGCACTACCATCATTTTCAAAAATGACATTGTAAATCTAACATGATAAAAAGTGTGTGATGTTATTGAAACTACATGATCACCCATGGTCAACAATATGCATAAAACACAGCCAACCATATATTTCATTTGTTTATACCCATCTTGGGACATGCTCAATCTCAAAATTAAGGACACCAACAACTTGTTAAAAAAATAAAAAACAAACACACACAAACCCCCAAACCCAACACCCAATACTTGAATTACAGTATCAATTAGTTTTATGTTAGTGCAGCTAGATCAGGGGAAATTCTGCTGCTGGATGTATGTGCGCCTGCCCTACTGACATCAGTGCAACCCCACCAAAAAGCAGGATTTCACTGATCATACACTTGCAATCTTTTGAAGGGAAAACTTGCAAAGAATTCTCTTGTAGCCATCTGTCCTTCTAATACCAATATAGTGCAGACAATTATAGTAGTACTTCTTTCAACTTCTTCAGCAAAGTACATTAAAAGGTTTGATCAAATCTTCTTTATGCAATACATGTCAATTTCAGTGAATACAAATTTATGACCCTGCCCTTTGCCCTGGCAAAATGTCTTTGTCCCTCCTCTATGAAATGGTCTATTCTAACACTGTATTTTCTTAAATGTTGCCTTAATTCCATATGGAGGGAACACAAGCAGCTAAATTTTAATTAAAAGAATGGATGAATAGATTTTCTTAAATGCTTTTCTTGTCCACCACTTTAAAACACTCTTTCTTTCTTATCTCAACTATTACCTGTATAATCTAGTGGCAGAAAGGAATATTATCAAAGTAGGTTTAAAAGAAATGGCATGACCTCAATTTATTTAATGCTACAGTGAAAAATACATCCTGCTTTTTGTACCAAAAGCACCAGCAGACTATTTTAAATTATCTTTAAAACAGGCAAAAAATATTTTTGATAGCTTACATAGTTACAGACAAGTCATTAGACTGCTGTGACTGGAACAGACTAAAGATCACATCTCCTTTTTTGTTCAGTTTACTCTGCAAATGCTTGTCACAAGGCCAGAGTAGCTGCTTTCACTGATTTTTCAATATTGCCAGTTAATCAGTTTCTTATTTCATCCGTGTGCGACTTCCATATACTAACAGAGAAGGAATAAAAACATAAAAAAAGGAAGGAGGATACGAGTGTTTATCTACAAATTAACAGGGGACTCTCGGCACCAAAACTGAGTTATGTGTATTATTTGTTTTACAGCAATGCTAAATGGCTAGACAACCCAATGTGCACGGAACTCTATGCATCCTTATATGGCAGGTGGTTTCTCCCCAAAGAGTTTATAACCTGGCTTATAATACATACATTAGTCCTAGAGGACAGGAAAGAAAGTCAAGAGACAAAAAGATAGATGAGGGGTTTTTTGTTTTGTTTTGGACTCTTTTTAAAATGGATTTTTTTATTGAAATCCTTAAGAAGTTAACAGTAATAGCAAAAAGCGAACAAGTGCTCCTATGTCTTCATTTGTTTCTACATGGAGTGAATTCAGTGGATATTTAAACAGTAAGTTCAGGCACAAGGTACTGAGATGTAGCACAAGATGAGACTTTTCAAAGTGCACACCCAAACTATTCAGAGCATTTTAACATGTAATTGTGCATAACAGGCTGGCAAAGACAGTGGATTAAGAGAAAGTGTTAAATCCACAATATTTTTGCACCAACTGCCATTGCTTGAGTGCTAGGAAGCAAAAAGCTGATATTTGGTAAAGGGCTGGTTATTACAAGGAGAAACATAGAACACTGTCATATGTACTTCACAGTTCATATTAACAATGTGTAGTACAGAAAAGACCATTTCTTCATTCATCTTTTGGGGGACAAGAAGGTCTGTCTGTAATTAAAGGTCTGAAGATTCCCCCGCTTTGCCTTACCAAGCAGCAGATAAAGAACAGTATGAGGTGCCCTCTGGAGCAGCGTAGCCCACACTCCACTAACACAACACTGATTTTTATGAAGGGCATTTGTCCCCTCATTTCTCTGAAAAAAGTCAAAAGAGTCTAGGCTCCATCTGATTTCTATACTCTATTAGGCTTTTTCTGGGTCCTTTTCTGTAACATCTACGCTCCTCAGAAGCATTACTAAGTCTTAACTTCACTATTAACCTGTGTCACAGAGGGACATCACCCCCATCTCACAGATACTGAAAGCTGCAACTGGAAGATCTCGAAGGAAAAAAGAAAAAAAAGCCAGCACTGACAACATAACAACAGTGTTATTTGCATTTATATCCCCATTTGGTACTATTTTGTGTCTAAACTCTTAATGAAAACTGATTTCATCTTAAGATTGCAGATGTTCCACTCAAGCAAAAGGAGTTAGGGGAACATTTCTCCAGCCGGGATGAAGTTCATCCCAGTTACAGGAAGAAAGAATACTGTGTACATGATATGTCATCTGACCCAGCAAGAGAATCCAATACAGCCATGAGAAAGACACTATCAGAATGACTGTGTAAGAGTAAGTTTATGAGCATACAATACTTCCACTTTCCTAACCACACTCAGATCTCAAATTAGACTGCAGTATGAAGTGTGTTGGTTGTTTTTTTTTTCCTAGCTAGAGCTTGCAGCTCTTCAATACTGGACACAGAAAACTTTAAAATACATTAAAATAAATCTGGTCAGAAAATTAAAAAAAAAAAAAAGCAACTTCTCCTTCTAACCTTTCTGTTTACTGCAAAAACAATCATTAAAAAAACGCCTTCACTTCTACATCAGAACAGCTTTTTCCATTCCTGTTTTTTTGAACAGGGCAGAATTTTACCTTTTAAGTTTAAAAAGGGCACAGCTCCACTTCAGAATCTCCTCTATGAAGGCTGACTAATACATCCTTCTCCTCAGCTTCCTTTCCTCTGGCCACAGTTTACAACTCCTCTTCTTTAGGCATGTTCATGAGACCATTTCTAAGCTGGATTGCACACATGATCCAAGTGGGAGAAATAAAGAACAGGTTTTTGTTTTTAAACTCAGATCATTTCACTGAGTCGGTTTGGCACCTCTTATGCACTGGACGATGAGGGGAAAGCAAGGTTGTCACCCCTGAAACTGGCTTTGTCATCAGAGAAGTCAGTATGGAATTGCACCTCAGATTAAGAAACACAGTCCCATTTTGCCAGGCTTCCCACTTTCCTTTTGAGAGCACTCAGCGGACTTGGCTGTAAAAAATACTGACACTGCCTGGACAGGAACATTTGTCCTTGTGAGCATCTGCAGCCCCTGTCTCCATCCACCAAAAAGACCCCTCAAAAACAGGTAAATTGAAATGCACCAGTAAATGCATTTAGGAAAAACTATCCCTTATTTGAAACAGGTAGTATAATCCCACACGACTAGCATTTGAAGCACATTTGCTTGCTCTGCTGCTTTGAAAAAGCAAGCAAGCAAGAAGTTTAGTGTTCTTCAGTGTTGCCAGGCATCRGCAATGAACTGTGAACAGCTGGGATGTCATCACTGAAACACATAAAACTCCCTAGTGCCTGTTGGGAAGCAGTTTGGAAGCCATTTCCCTCCCCCAGTTTTTCCCAAGCAAGATTAGCTCCCAAATCATAACATTTCTTTTAAAAAGTTGAGTTTATTTTTTGACTTGTACCTTTTTTTCAGCAGAACTTCCATATCCACTTCAATAACCTATTGAAATCAATGCATTTCTAACAATTCCAAATTCATAGTATAGTGATTCTGGTTTGACTTACTGCAGAAACTCTTTCTGAAGCATTACACAAAATACCCTTCTCCCAGTCAATTCAGCTGCATTCTTGTTCTGGACTGTATGTACAAAATAAAACTTGAGCCACTTGATTCTTCTGCGGGACCCCACAGAAAGATCTCACTGTGGCAGGTACCACGCAAACCATCAGTCTCTGACCTGAACAGCCTACAATTATACTGATAAACTTGTGAAAAGGACGTAACCTCAAAGCCTCTCACCAACTTGCTTCCAGAAAAGGCTACCATATCTTCATTATCCAGAAACAACTTTTAATCACTTCACAGTTACAGGTGAAAGGCTCAACAGCTCATTAGAGAGGGCATGAGACATCCAAGATATCGTTTCAAGTAGGTATTTTTATTAACTCAAGTTGTCATTCATTTGGAGCTGTTTCTCTCTGGTCACAGAGTAAAGCAGAGGTCCTGCTTTACACACCCAACCCTTTCAGACATGTTTTCAGACTGCTAGTCTATATCCTTAAAAGCAATAGCCCCTATTAATCAAGAACAAATAATTTAAGAGTAGAAGCCTCCAAAATAATTTTTCTTCCAAATATTAATTTGTCAAACACAGTAACTCTCCTAGTGGTTCTTCAGTCCTCCCAATACACTTTTCCGCGTGTGACCGGGGAGAATCGTTAGGAGAGTTTCAACTCAATCTGCAAAGCCGCCACAGTTATCCACAGCAATAACACAACCAGAATCCTCGCTGTGGTACTGAGGCCTGACACCAAGTGGATGGCGCGGTGACAAAGCAAACTGGACACATGAGTGCAGAAGGGCTGCTCTCTGATAAAAAAGTATGTTTTCCACTAACTGTGGCACTGACTTCAAATTACAGAGAGGTGGAAGGGTGGGGAAGGAAGGCTGGAAATTAAGACATGGGGCTGGAAGCTGAAACTACCATCTAGTTTGCAGCACATGGAGAGACTTGGGGATCACGCAGTTTTGAAAGGGCTGCTTCTTTAAGCAAGATAAGTCAAACTGCCAAAAAAAGCCCGCTGAGCTAAGAAGGGAGAAAAAACTGCTTGGGAGAAACCCACGACTCCCTGGAGCAGTGACAGAAGAACAAGGAGACAGAATCTATGGTTTTCCAGGGGTAACTCTCTTGTTGCATATGACTTATGACTAACACATTCATTTTCTCAAATCCATGTTTCTTTGCTTTACTGATATGTGGTTCCTGCTAGGGGTAACTAGAAAATTAAAGCCTCAACTCATAGCTAGATTGGGGGAAGGTGTGTGTGAGATGGACTAAAACTAATCAAGAGAGAAAACAGGTGGGCTAAGCCTGGACCAAAAAAACTTTTAAGGGTGCTGTCTCAAGTTGTATTTCTATTTCTCAAATTACAGGCTAAGCCTGTTTGTAGAGATGCAAGTTTGTCCAGAAACTCAGCAGCTTAGATTTGCTGTTTTTCAAGAGCAGGATGCTGCTAATCCTGTTTTTGTGCAGGTTCTTGCACTTCCTACTAATTGTGGATTTTACCGGAAAACAGAAGCTGGGAGCTGTTGCTTTTCATAGACAGCTCATAAGATGCTGTGGCTCCCAGGTTTTGACCTTGTGTGCACACCACTCACATCCTTCTCATCTTCTCCTGGACTAAGACACTGGCTCCATAGCCTGGGGGCCAGATTTCCACTACTCAGGAAGGAGATCAAGCACAACCTGGCATGTAACAGAGATCCTCCGCTAGGAAGCAGGACTGATCACACTCTACACCTAGGGGTATGTTAAGCCGGTGGGATTCAAAGACTGGATCCAGTCACAGCAAGCTGGTGTCTGTCCAGTGTGGCCGCAACCCAGAGCTGTTCCACAGAAAGCCGGTCAAGTAGCCTATACAGCAAACCACAACGCACTTGTGCACAAGTCACCCAAATATTTGGGAATTAATACTGGAACAGGGAGAGGCAGGATTCTTGCTTTCTATTACTGACCTTGGGAGCCAACTGTGGTTTTACATTTAGCTGTGGTGTTTGCATCAGCTACATGATCTGTGCCTTCTTTGGATTGTCCAAGAAGGCCCAAAGCTAGGCACTCGAATATTGAACGCTGGCTTCTGCCCCACTTCAGAAAACCAGATCATTTACTCCAAACATAACTGCAGTCATAAAACATCCACCTACTCTCTGCACACTGAGCAGAGGACAATAACACAGACTGCTAAAATAAGCCTCTAATTTAACAAACTCCTTCTGAAAATTATGCCACACAGTAGAAGAACCGGCTCTTTCTATTGGAAATCTGAACTGACTTTGCGAAAGCTTTTAATTACTACGTTAGCAAAATAAGAAAACAAACGTGAAGGATACATAAATAGCAACAGTAAAATACTGAGATCAGATTTAAAGCCTTGGGGCTTGTATGCCACAGAGATAAAGCAGTACACAGAAGAGTTTTCCAGTGGTGTGATTACCCAAGAATTACCTTCAGCAGTATATGAGTTTCAGAAGTTGCCATTCTCTTCTCCCTCCTTCTGACCTTTAATTTCTGCTCCCACATGCTGGAATACCATCTTCTCACTTGAGCTGGCTGTATGAAGAGACAGACCACTGACGTGGTCAGGATTTAAAAAACAACAAAACACTGGAAAATTGCAACAAACCTAAAAAGAATTATTCTAAAACCTAGATCAGGTCCGTCTTTCAGCCTATGGCCCAGCCCCACTGCTAGTTAGGTTAGCACAGCAGAAGGCATGGCAAGCTACTGGGGATGTGTGGGAATGAACAGCCACAAATAGTGCTGAGAAGGATGGGAAATTCTCAATTTCTTCTTTTGCTTCCCTGGAGTTACAAAAAGGCTACACTTTCTCTATCAGTGCAAGACTGCCAGCAGCAGGAACCAAAGCAAAGAAAAAAAATTTAACCCCCCCCAAATTAGTAAATGAAAATGAAAGGAAAATATATTTTCAGCTGTCCCTTCTTCCTCATAACGGTCAAGCAGATCTTTCAATTATTCACAGCTCACTTTCTCAAGTGACAGCTAAACTGGAAGCTGTTCAAATCTGTATTTATGTTTAAAGATAACAGTCAATGAGAAGTACACTCACAGACTTACCAAAAAAAAAGGAAAAAGAAAAAAGAAAAAAGGTGAGCAGGACCTATGTAAGGCATTTTGCAATCTGGGATTGGAAGGAGACTCACTGTTTTCCACTATAATTAATCTAACTGAAAAACTGGAACAAAGATTAAACCTAATCCTCTTTAAAATTGGCAGCCTCATACTAAAATATCATTTATATCAGCACATTAAGAGAAAAATGAAGCTTTTGCCAATGTTTTTGCTTAACATGGCAGTGACACATTCAATGTGAAGTGGGGTTTTTATATAAAACAAATGCAACTTGTATAATATCACTCTAAATATTAAATTGCTATGAAAGAGAATGTGTGAATAAGCAGATTTGATTTCAGAAATAAAAAACAGAGAAAAATGATGCCTCTAAAACTTAAATTAACTGAACAATAATTCTCTGTGGCTACATTTTAGCAGTTTCCCAATCAGCCCATCAGTTGTGACGGCTGGGGGATGGGGGGGGAGATATTGCCTAAAGTGAAGATAAAGTCTTCTCTTGTGAAAGTCAATACATCTTCTTAAGCTAGAAAAAAGGTCCCTAAACATCCGTAACTACAATCAGTAATTGTCATTAAAAGCTCTCATTATATAGAGTAAGTGTAATTAGAGCATCTTGCCCTCACAGGGTGCAGCATACAGAGAATGCTGGAAGGATTCATAAATTAGTGCCAAATCAGTCTTGTTCCCATCTACCATACAATCTGCTGTAAAAGAGAAAAATTGTATTTACACATATTAAGGGAAAGCCCACTGGCCTCTATAAAATTAGCCTAAACACAAAATGCAGTTATTTGAGGGACTCCCTATTTCATTATGTGTCTTAGAAATAAAAGGGATAAAGTTTGCCATCAATAATGCTGAACATATCTGCTGAACCCCGCAGATTCCAGGGCATTAATAATTTAAACTCTTATGGGAATTTTGTCACGGTGGAGATAGGACTTGTCTGCAAATGGAGCTCAGGGGATGTTCAATATGATCTATTCTAGTATACACACACAATTGCTACATTTATCATGATGCAGAGGAAAAGAATGGTTCTTTCCGAAGGACTTCAGAAATGTTTTTCTGTAATTTACACAATAAAACCTCTGAGTATTTCTAATAAAAATCCCAGGCTCTAAAAAGATACTGTCATGAGAATTATACTGAAAAGGTTTCTTCTCTCCCCATCTCTATCATTTATTCACGTACACTGGTGTTCATGAACACATCATAAAGTGGGATGGGAAGTCAGCAATCCAGCTGGCTGATAGTAGTGCCGTCTATGCAAGATGCTACTGTAAGCACAGATACGGCATGAGATTACAGCCTAAGCAGATAAAGCTACTTGTTTGACTCAAATATTTATATGTATAAAGGCAATTCTAACAGTTCTGCATGTAGAGCAGTCAGTTATGTGCATAATCACTAGATCTCAGTGCAAAATCCCCTTTTTGCACATGCCAGTGGTAAGCACAGAAAGCATAGAATCTTTTGAGATACTTGTCTTGTTAGTGTAACATCAATTAAATTCAGGCATTTGATCAACAGCTAATCTAGAGTAACTTCAAATATGGACACTTTTATGCTGGAACAATAGTATTTGTGTTCTAATTTAACCTAACCATCTTTTATACTCTTGTTCCTGCATGGAAGTATGCTCGCTCAAATGGAGTGAAGAACAATTAGGCAGAAAAAATCATCTTTTAAAAGCAAGCCCTAATTCTTACAACATAATTTCAGAAAAAAACAGTTCTGTCCGCATGCTTTTAAACCACCCACCTCCCTGATGCCGTGATTCAGCGTGCATCACAGTTCCTGAGTGGCAGAAGAACTGATGCTCTGCTACAAAGTTTATGCACTGAAGGAGCTACTGCAGTACTTACAATCCCAGGAAAGTGCCTCAAAATATCTAATTTGCTAAATCTCCATTTTAAAAACAATTCAGTCAATGAACTTATAAGTGATCTGAAAGAGAGTCTTAACTAACAGCACAAGACATGGCTCAGCATCGCAGCTCTTCAGCTGATTAGCTTTTCACCATGATTTAAAGTAATCCATATACAAACTGAAGGATAGTGTCCAAAGGCTTTGCAAGATTATTGCCTGATTAGCAATAAAAAGTCCCTACACGTTCAGTTGAAGAATTTTATCATGTAATGTCATAAAACAATTATTTTTCTATTGAGATATGTGTAACAGAATCAGCCTGGAAAATCTAATTCAAGTAGCAGCTCCTACTCAATGTTAGCACCCTGAAGTGCTATGCTCCTGTCGCAGCTTAAACATGTTAGGTTAGTGTTAGCTCTCAAAGGATCACCTGGGCACAGGCTCCTGTATTTCTGCTGGAAAGCAGGAAGTGCAGGAGGGCAAACAACCCTAGACAGATGACACGTGGCAGCCTTGTGCAGAGGGAGCAGGAGGGACAGCTGTGGTGCTTGCACCCTCCTCCCGAAATAACAGGAGCTCCCAGACAGGGATGCCTCAGGGTATGCCCAGCCCACCCTGACGCAGAGGCCGCCGTTCTTCCTCCCTTCTGCCCTGAAGCCACCACTGCCTGAGCACTCCTGCTCCGAGGGCTGCCAGCCCCTTGCCCTCCCGCTCCTCCAATACATCCTAACTGGGACCTACCGCTGCCCATGGTCCTCCTGCCCCAAACGCTTCTCCAGTGCAAACCTCCACTTTGCCTGCTCAGACACGTCGGTGCCTGACTGAGCTCAGAGGCCAGCTGGAGCTCCCTTGTGCTAGTTCTCCGGGAGGAAGAAACTCCTTGTTCCTACTCTGGCAGGGCTTTACGAAATCCACGCGCCAACTATATACACCATTTATCTGGACAGTCTACGGGCAGAGGCAGTGACTACCGCTCGTGCAAAACATATGCCTAGAAGTCTTAATCCAGATCACACTAATTTAGGCTGCTTGAACAGATTTATGAAACAGATTTATCATAAGACTGTAGTGGTTTTCTGTCTGTGATAAACTATGGCCTTTTCTGTTCCTACAAGCAAGCACAATAATTATTGGGGAAAGGCGGTAGAGGTTTTAAGGAATGTGAAAATAATTTCAACAGCAAATAAAACAAACTACACCACTTTCCATATATTACAGATGATACAATTTTCCATATTTTTTTTTATAACACGGGTTTGAAATGTTAATACAAGTTCAGTCAGCACTATAACTGTGCTGCTGTCTGAATTAGCATAACAATTTTAATTTGGAGAGTTAAAAGAGATCAGACTGAAAAATGAAAAAGAAGCCAACATAATGCTTTGCAAGCATTTATGGTGCAATAAACATGCCACAGCTTGAGGCAGTAGGACTCTGATAAGTTATTTTTCTAAACATCTTCAGAGTGATGTATCCCATTTTGACAGACCTTTATGAATGGGGGGAGGACAAGCCCCATTAGCACTTTACTTTGGGGACTAAACAAAATGAGGTACTAATGATAAAAGTGTATTTTAGTTGTCTGACTTGAATACATAAACCAACTGACGAGATTTTGGAACTGAAGGACAAAATACCTGGGGTCCCAGGCACCAGGGCCCATTCTGCTGGGAGGCCCACGCTCTAATTAGAAGGGGAGGGAATAAAAATAAAAAAGAGCAACAAAACCATGCTTGTATTTTATTAACTGAGTGAGCAGACTAAGCAAGAAGGCAGTAATCTATAAATACTAAGCTTCATCTACATTTTATTATTTTGTAAGCTGCTTGTGTTACAGCAGTATTCTTAGTTTGTCTTTTAACTATCTACTAAAAAGAGAGAAAGCAATAGTAATAAATACATTTTATACATGAGTTCACATAACAATTCCTTGCCAGGGAAGCAACACAATCTATAAAATGAATTGTCTCTGCATTTTTGCTCTGATTCCTTTAATTGGCCTGCAAAACAAGAATGAAACATGGATAGAAACTGTTTCTGAGAGTCAATGAGCAAAAAAAATCTTATGGAAAATGCTATATATAAATTAACATTAAAAAAAAAGGTAAGAGTTGCATCAGTATTTTGTTGACTGCTCTATTGCAGTGTGTTATCTGAATTATGAATGCACCAAGTGATCTTTCTGAGGACTTTGTATGACTTCGTACAACTCTCCAACCACTGTCAGGAACTCACTTCTGTAGCACAGAGAAAGATTCAATGACTGGCACTGGAAGAACAAAAATGCATGTCTCTAAGCACCAGTTAGCAGAAATGAGAGAGAAATAAACTGTAAGTCTAGGTGTCTGCAGGAAGAGGTGTATGTAAAACAATGAAAATGAATGAATGTCTGGGATTTATTTATTCTTCCTATGAAAAAAATAAAGTAGACATACGCAAAACATCTATAAGCAGTTATAATCTCTTCAAATTTCAAATGACTAGTTTGCTAGCTACATGTTGCCTATCTCCCAGGGAACAGTGGACAGATATTTGGATATCTGCCCCTATAACGCAGCGGAAGCATTGGTGCTACAGTTTCACCTAAGGAGGGCAGAGTACATTGTTACCTGCCTTAGAAAGGCTCTGTGGTGACAGCCAAGTGGAGGAGAGAAAGAGAGAAATCCAGGCAGATGTTGGCAGTCATGGCTGTATTGGTTGCTGCTGTTTGCCTTACCAGAAATAACAGCGCATTATCTTATATTGTGTATGACCCTTTTAAAGTCAGAATGTTGAAATACAGTTTTAAAATACAAAATGTTTAAGTGCATTTTATTTTGTAAAAGTTGAAATAAAATAGCATTTCTATCACATGATATCATGCGGGTTTTTGAAGGAATTGCAGTTTTCACTGGCAGAAACAATAATTAATACCTAGTCCAAACAAAAGCAAAATGTATTTTAGAAGTTGGGTTATACTATAGAGGTTTTATTTTTGTGTGATAGGCAAAATTAAGTTCAACAGTTTTTAAGCTTAGGCATGTGGACATAACCTTCCCAGGAAGGAGCAGAATGCCTGCCTGCACCTGACTTTCAAAGGGAGCAGTTGGGGTGTTTGAGTAGTTCCATGTAGGCTTGCAAGATAAATTTAGGTAATTCTAGAGGAAGTGGCTTTATTGCTAAGTCACACTGCTTATTTTTACAAAATGACAAGCCATAATTAGCCCAAAGCTAGACATGCTTTTGGGCAGCCCAGGGTAGGCAGCTACAGATGACACGGCCTCCAGTCAGTCTACCAATTACTAGAGGGGCAATGTTTTCTCTCCAAGAAAAAACAGATGAGAAAGGTGCTGGGAGAGCCCAGCAGTGTGGTAGAGGGGACCAGGCAAGAACAGGTCCTGATTTAGCCTGGCTGTATCTATCCTATCACACAGAGTACAGCGTGCCCCAAAAACATGCTCCTAAGATGTGGAGAGGATTAGTGGCTGCCCCTTTTATTTATTTATCTATAGGTTTGAGCTTTGCATAACCACATCTTTCATGAATGTTTACAGCTAGTGGCTAGTGTTGATAGAATGACAAAACCCAAATCTCAGCCACCTACTTATGAAGAGTTCCAGCAGAAATGAGACCACCTAGATAGCATCTACCGCTCCCTGGCTTGCAACGACTTGAGGTTAGGAAAATCAAAGAAGTTCAGTCACCTTTCTCAGCATCACTGTACTAGACATACAGTCAACATGTGTGTATGCATCTGGAGTCTGGATGTCATTTTTGCCAAACTTTTATTCAATCTATTCTTTAAGCAATGCAATTCTCAACGTTTTTAAACATACCAAAATATTACCAATGCAAGGGTAAACACCGTCATAGAAAACTAAGTGGAAATCCTTACTTCGTCTCTTACTATTAACCATGAGAATTTGAGTAAGTCAGCAAAGATGGTTTCCCTGGTCACCCTTTCCAATATAATTTTCCAGTAGGTTATGACCCACAGACAGTTCTTATTTTCCTGACCTTCCTTTGACTTATTTCAGAGGATTACTACAGCTACCTGCGTCTTTGCAAGCAGGGCACTTCAGACTTTATCCTCTACCATTCTTATTCAGTGCCTGCACCCAGATGAAGGAAGTGAGACGAAAACTTAAATGGCAATGGCATGGAGAACACACTAGCTCTTTATTTACTTTATTCTTTATTTTTACCCCATCAAAGAAAGCTCAACATCTACATGAAATAACCTCCATTACAACCAAATTTCCTCAACCATATACACAATATTTTTAGACTATGGACAAACTCCTCCAGTCAGCGTGGAACTGCTGCCAATGCAACTACCAGACCCCATGAGCAGACGGATGAAAAAATATTGTGTATTTAAAACAAAACCAAAAACCGTACAATGTAATTTGGTAAGTAGCAAAGTAGCAGACCCAGGAACTATCTACTAACAAAAGAATCCTGAAAAGCTATCCTTTTCTTGCAGTCATTCTAGGTGATGGAGGACTGCTCCGAGTCCCTGTTGTCTTCTCCCCCATTAGCTGGATCTTAGACTACTGCTGGAATCCTACCACACTCTTATCATAGGACAGTTAAGGGCGAGAAGAAAATGGACTGTCCCTCATGCTGAGCAGGGCCTCAGTCCTGTTCCTCATTTCAAGAGATCCTGTCTCCCAAGCCACTTCCAATTCTAAATGACCAGAGATTTAGACCTTCTACAGATTGATTACTGGCCCCAGGCACCTGATAGGTCATGACAAAATTAAATTTACAGCCCAATACAGTCTATTAGCAGGTTCCTGAGTTGCTGGAAGAGAAGCAAACACACTCACCCATCTCCCTATGCTCTTCTGATAAAACCCTAACAACAAGCAGCTTTATACCACCCACATCAATAAGGCACCAGGCGAAATTTCACTCCCACACCTACATATCATGAGGCATAATGTCCACACCAAGCCTACAACATCCAGTAAAGAAATATGTAAATTAACATCTTCTACCACTTTCACTGAAGTGTTAAAAAGGATCGGCCCCAACTAAATTTCCCAGTGTCTGTAGCATTGTGCAGCAACACTACTAACATTCAGTCTCCTTCATTTATAGAAATTGTATTTACGCACAATTGTGTTTGCAGCACAAGTTCCTGTAAAACACATAACCTGCAAATAAATGTACACTATGCATGTATCTAGCTGCATTATATACTCCCTCATCAAGTACTGTTAAAGAGATTACAAGTAAAAAAATCTTAAATACAAAAGGCACTTTTTCCCTAACTGCTGAACTGTCTCACATAATAAAATTAATAATTTAACTATCTGAAACTTCACACGTGCAGGGCACTGCAAGCAGACCATTGGCATTTTCACTTCAAATTTATATAGTCTTTAGTCGGCACACTTCATCTGCATTTCTAACACCTGCTTCAGTCAGCTGTGAAGTGCAATGTTATCTATAAAATCTTCTTTCATCTTCATACTGTCCATCTAACAAAAAATTATATGATGGGGGATAATTATTTGACTTTAAAAAGGATATGAAACTTTTCACATGTTTTTTGATCATTTCTTGAAAGACACGCTCATATATTTGACATTCCATTTTATTAAAAGGTTTGGGTTTTTTAAAAAACTGTTTTTCACATTATTCATGTTATCTAATCCTATGTAATACATTTCTCCTTCAAGTAGTTAACATTAATTTTCCATACACAAGTAAAAACGTGGGAAGTAAACTACACCACAATTAAGCAATGAGGCATGACAGGGTGTGCATTTTCAGGCCACTAGCACATGCCGCTCACATGCACTGGGAGACAGAAGAAAGAAGCTAGAATGACTTTTACTGCTCAAGAAGGGCATCAATGCTAGCACCTGTTATCACACCACAGTGCAAAGTGATATATTAAGAATAAGCAGTGGGGGTGATACCACATGCAGCTTTCATTCAGTGGGCTTATGCTGGGCATAAAAGCTATTCCCAGTCATCCATGGATGCATGGCCTCTGCCAAGTTAAACGCTAGGAAGATAAAGACATCCAGTGAAAGTGTTCATTGTTGAGCTTTCAAGATATTGGTTGAAAAAATAAAAGACTCTGTGAAGCACAGTTTATTAATAAAGGAACAATACTCCATCTTCATATATTAAGGTATAAAATAATTTCTATTTGACATGCCATGGGTACCACATTTAGATACTAATAAAGTATTATTTTTATTGGGAAATAAAATAGTCCTGTCAAATGCTTAACCCTGTCAGAGCTCACATACTGTGCTTTCAGTGAGACCCTATTTTGTATGACAATCAATTTTTCATAGATAAAGTCAGAAGATCAACTAGTCTGACTTTCCATCCAACAACAGGGAAAGAACACGATGTAACCATTCCTGCAACAAGACATTCCACTGGAGTTGACCAAGAAGGTACCTTTAGAAAAATTTTTAGAGGAGGAACTATGTGTTACAATCTTTTTAAAAAGTAGAAGCAACAGATGAACAACTTACTTATTGTTTTGTTTTAGGAGAGTAATTTTTTGGGGGGTGCGGTGGGGAGGAAAGTGGAATGAAGGAGTAGGAAAGAGGATTCAGGGAGGTGCAAAGGAGTTGAATTTGCTCACATCTCATTCCAGAAAGGTGAAAAACTGTATGAATAAGCCTGAGTCTCAAGACGGGTGAAGGAACAATCTCCAGGACAATATTTTATATAAAAAGTCCAAACAAAAAACTCTTCTAGGCCATTGATGGCCTAGAAGTCACCATCAGTGGTTGATTAACAGTGTTAAAAGAAGCTGAGTAATGACAGACCATTAATGAAGGTATTTCTCCCCCTCCTTCACAATAATTCATATTTCCAAGCATGTGCCATTAAGGATGAAAGCTGCAGATTGTTTTGAAACTGTGAAGACCTAAGGAAAAATAATAATGAAAGCAGCCTTTCAGCAACAGCACAAGCATAGCCCTTCAAAAATAAAAGGTCGCAATAATAAATACAAATTTCCAAAGGAAGTTCAAGTTTTATGATAGCCATGCCTTCCCTGCTAGTTTGGTTAAAGCTTTTGATCTAACTTGCAGCATTTCCACTCAGACGGTATTTGTCACCTTGACAGCAAGGTAAACGGCTTGCAGTCAGCCACCTTATAGTAACAATGATGTCCCTCTTCTCTTTACCCCAAGAGACTGGGGACTGACAATCTGGGGACTGCCGATTTTTGAGCAGGCACTGTTCAAAATGAACAACAGAAATAAAAACATCCAAATCCAGGCAGAGCTTTAGACTATTCCATGGCAACATCAAAGAAGCTTAATAAATGTCCCCCCTCCCCCAAGAGTCAACTTAAGATAAAAGAAGGTTAGCATACAACAATTCAGCATTAGTACTGGTATTTGTAGGGGGATGTCATGAAACATGCATACTGCTTTCTAAGATATAACCCTTGCTAGCTGCTGAAGCCACATCTGGTAGATGCAGAAGGAGGAAGAGCTCCATGCTCCAGTATGCTCTAGTGCATCCGTGTAGGTGACTCCTCAAAATACCAGATTGTATTTTAGATCAAAAACAGGTATGAGCTGAAACAGATCCTTCCTGCAGTGTCACCAGTCGAAAGTGCTGCTGAAGTAGGAGAACACAGATGTTTAAACATTTCTGCTCCAAATTATAGGGGTGAGTTCTCTCCATTTCCACTCCCCCCTT
Organism: Apteryx rowi; assembly: GCF_003343035.1. Taxonomy (NCBI): domain Eukaryota; kingdom Metazoa; phylum Chordata; class Aves; order Apterygiformes; family Apterygidae; genus Apteryx; species Apteryx rowi. The sequence goes on along the minus strand of NW_020451005.1, from coordinate 1,898,645 downwards.
TTCTCGTGCAAGAGATGAAAAGCAGCAAGGGAGAGGAAAGATCATTGCTCCATTTCAAACAGAAGCTAAAACTTTGGGAGAACGTTAACAATCGATTCCAAAAACATTTTCATTTCCTCTTGATGATTTTTTTTTTTTTTAAGGGAGGGGGAAAATTATATATTTTGACAATTTCCAAATCTTTCTGCGGGGAACATTTACTTTTGAATCAGCCCAAATGATTACATGTTTGTACACAACCACGGCCCTAGAGGAACACAGATCATCTTCTAGTACTATAACACGCTACAGAAAGGATAAAATAAAAAGCAAATTGTCATACTGTCTCCCTTCTCAACTTCTCCTCCATACACCAACTAGTGTAAAGAACCAATAAAATCAAACATTTGGTTTCCACAGATGCAACCAAATATTTGTGAGAATTTAGTCTCTTGTTTTACAAAGAAACAGTTCAAAATTTTGGAGTGTAAATTTTCACCTGCTTAAACAAAACAAGCAAATATTTCTCCAAATATCCGTTGGAAATCTCCCAGGGCTGCTTTTCAATGTGAACGTTTTTTAAAACTGATTTTAAGTGATGTGACATGGTTCCATGATACAAATTTCAGTGATTTAACTAGAAGTTGGACATTTTAATTTCTAAGAAAATTACTGATATTCCTTCCTGTTAATTTTACTGTCTCTTCTTCCTGACTTTATTTGTCTTGGAGAAAAAAAGACAAGAACCCCTTACAAAACAGAAGACAAGAAAACACCACAAACTAGTAACAGGACCTTTCCAACATTACGATCTGCACACAAATTCCATCCTAATGCAATTGACTTTTCAATTTTTGTATGTTTCCAGCATTCAATTTCCATTGACAAGAGAGACGACTGTACCACAGTCAGACTGAGGGCACTTTCACCTCCAGTTTCCACACAGTACGTGACCAGAAGTACACCAGAACATAACATTTAAGGTACTCTGAATGTCCAGTTTTAGCTGCTGAAATTTCACTCCTTCTTCATTGCAATCTATGAATGGTAATTGAATTAGAAGAACAAAGCAGCTTGAACTCTCAGGCTATCCTTCTGATTTGCAACAAACATGTTGAATTCTGCCTCTAAAGTTTCTCCAGCAACTTCTACTTTTACTAACTCAAGAAATGCTACTGCACACACATCCTCAGCTATTTCTTTCCCCGAGAACCTGTTTATCCATGAAACCAGCAAAGATGAGAGAGGTGGGAATTCAATGTACTCTCGCATAAAACGGTCACTGAGTACCACACCAAGCAAGAGCACTAGATGGGGTTGCTGACCAAAAAAAAGTAGGTGCAGGGAAAAAATCCTGCCTACTGTTAGTTACCATATCATAGAGTGGAAAAAACAACACCCAAATGAATTTCTCTCTAAAAAGATAATTACTTTTAGGCTGCACGGAGAATACAAAGAGATACATTTAATGCTCCATTTCTTGCTACGTTTAAATACTGTTTTTTAGAACTGGTTGCCTGAGTCCCATAAGACAAAGGGAAGTGAATTAAATAATCGCTCAGTACCAAAAGCTAAGGGGAAAACTGAAAAAGCACTGAGTCCATGTCATTTGTAAACATGTATAAACATTTGACACTTAGTAGGGTTTTTTATTATTATTTTGTAGATTTCAATGTATTTTCCTCTTAATAGTTGAAAAAAAAATACCAGGACTAATCACTGGCCTTCTAGAGGATACTCTTTGGTAGCTTTTTTTGAAAGCTTAAGAACACATTTTCTTCCTTCTTAGTTACTTGTTCCCCATAACTTTTCAGAGATAACAAATAACAGCACTGCTTTTGGTTAACTGGTTCTCACTCTGGGCTGGCCAGCTGCGTAAATCCCTACTGATGTCGCCGGTCTTTTCAAATCAATTCTGTCATCAAATAGTCCACACATAATCTAGGCATGAATGCTCAGATTTGCAGCTATTCCCCTATATGATTTTTCTCAGTTTCTTGGGAGCAAGCTCTCAGTTTCTTCTTCACTTTCTCATCATCTTATCTGTATACTTACTCTATTTTTATTTTAAAGGAGTTCAGCATTGCTCATAGACAAGCTTTTTTTTTTTTTTTTTTTTTAAGAAAATAATTCTGCATCTGTTTTTAACTGACACCCATTTTGTCGGAGAGGGAGAGGATGTATACTGGTACTGGCGTGCATGGTTAGCAAACACTCACAGTAATCATGTATCACGGGCTCTTTTCTCAAGCCTGCATTAACAGGTCTCTACCACAGTAAGCTCTGTTACTCTGCACTTCTTGTAACAAAACAGCAGATGCTAAGTCAAACTTCAGGATTAAACCAGGCATGCTGCAAACTGAAAGCACAAATATGCAGTAAGCATAAAGGCCTACACACTTTAAAACATGACTTGGCAGATGTGGACACAGCTGATGATGCTCAAACTTGCATTGAGATTGCAGATCAAGCTAGCAGAAATCAAAATGAGGATGTTTAATGATAAAGACAGAACTGAGCACTAGCCACAAATATGAGAAAGTTACAGTAAGGCAAAATAAGCAGCTCCCAAGATTATTTGAATTCCAAGGAATCCAAACTTTTCCTGCCTTGTACATAATAGCTTGTCCAAAGAATCACTACTGCTGAGATCTGCCCTTCCCTTCCCGTCATGCAAAAACCCATCCTTGGAGGCTGAGGTGGCTTCCTGAGTGGCTGAGTAACAGGAAGAACTTACTCCAGGTGGCGAGAACTGCCGGAATCAACCCGAGAGCACGGTCCAGCAGCACCGCTGTGCTGCTTCACAGAGGAAAAGGAGACAACTTCTAAGAATGCAGTGGCACAGCAAAAAGCAGCAGCAGCTCCGCTTTAAAATTAAATAAGACTGAATCTAGAATTCAGCACCTGTTGTGAACAGATTTCCTTGGCAAGATTTTCTTATAAACAGCTAGCACAGTAAAAGGGGAATCCCTGAAGACTGCTCTGCCCCTTTTCATACTGCGAAGACACAATAAAGAGGGAACAAAGGGGTACAGAAATCTTTGCCTGATTTCAGAAAAATATTTACAATGTTTGTTCTAGAAATAATTAAGCCAGACAAGAATATTTATCCTAGAAATAACTAAGATAAAAATAATAATAAAAAACCACAAAAATAAAACTAAACCATTCAACATCCATTAAGGCAAAATACAGTAAATAAATTCAGCCAATTGGTTATTTTCATACTGGTGAATTTCTTTAAATAGTAATGAAATCATTGCTAAAAAATCCATTGTTATTAAAATAAAAAGTTGGCTCAGCCTACCAAAATTAGATTTGTAAGTTGCTGGTCATTCCCATAATTAAATCTGTGTCACAAATTTGCAAGAAAAATGGACACTATGACTAATGCATTTACTTGCTGCACTGGTGCTGTCAGGCTGTGTAAATCATTATGCCTGCTAAAACAGAGCAGATAAGAATTCCATACATTTTCATTAACCAACAAAGCTTTGTGTATGTGTGAGAAGCTAACTTTTATATACCTTCTAGAGTTAGCTTTCATCTGGAAGGCAACTTAAATAAAAACACTACCCTTGGTTTGATCAGCCAAGTGACTGCTCCAAAAATTAAGTAACTGAGTTTTTGAGCAATAAGAACCAGCTCTGTCCCCTTAGAAAGAGATGGCCAGGTAACACAGCGAAGCCATACATAAATATATACTTAATTTGGACAAAGGAGATTAATGAACTGATGGGCACCTGGAATGGGGTCCTTCCCTCAGGCTGACTTATGTATCCTAGACATATGCCTTATTCCATCCTTCAATACAGAAAGCTAAACTAATCCAAAATAGTGTCATAAGAAGTCTCAGCTAACACTTTCATTTTAGGCTGCCCTTTGCTCTGGTTTTCAGGAGCACAGTTGTTACTGGAGCAGAGTCCACTGGATCGTCTCTACTCCTCTTAATTTCCTCTCACCACAGACCTCCAGATTTTGGTCACAGCTCTTTGTTCAAGGGGAAGCTGACGACTGCTCCTTTCAAACCTATTATTCATAACCCCAAGCTGACAAGGAATCAGACAACATTCACTCACATCACAAGCCAGATACTCTCCTGAGCTTCCAGCCCACTGTCTCAAGTGGAAAGGAGATTAATGAGAGGCGGAAAGAGATTAGACAGTACGGTTTCTAGCCTAGCAGCGCAGAGCATTTTGTAAAGGCATCCTCTCCTTGGTTTTGGGTCCTCTCCTCCTCCATGTACATGGCACTGTAGCTCAACTGCAGATGATAAAGCATCGAAGTTAGCTCTCAAATGAGCGTGCATCTTCACTTCCATACAAGAATGTCCTCAAATACAGGCTATGCCTTAGTGATCTTAAAGCCAGCGGAGCTGAGCCACCCAGGTAAACAAACTGAACAAACACCAGCACAGCATGTTTTACAGTACCCCACCTATTGCTCCGTGCTTCAGACTTTTACAAGTATTATTTTTCTGTTGCAGCACAACCGAAAGCTCAGGAAGCACAGTAATACATACAATGTTAAGAACCTCAGCAGACACATTTGACATCCCAGTCCATTTCTTTAGCCTTTAGTTGCAAAAGCTCCTCTCCTACAAGTGGAAGCAGCCACCTCAGTGCTTTTGAACTCAGAAGATCTTAGCATGCATTTGCATGTGTTACAGTAGCAACCTTGCTGATAATCAACCACCCAGTATTAGTAAAATGTTATCAGATTTTATTAAAGCCCCATTAAGAGGAAAAACTCAAATCACTTACTATGTTCCACAATTACTGTAAACCAAACTGTTTAAACAAGGGGAGGAGATAATGATATTAAATATCCAACTCCGAGCAATCCTCTGTGGCATGATTCTAAATATTCTCTTGGTCTGAAATTTATGTAAATTGAATTCAGCTATCATTAGTTATTACCAGTCTAGCTACACAAAAACAGTTTTCTGTAACAATTAGTTCTTTAAAACAGTATGTTTTAATTAGACCTGGGACATAATCAAACTAAGTATAAATATGTACAATATCATCCTGCKCATTCTTTTGCCTTCATATTTGCAGGAATATGTGTTTTGGCAGAGTTTAATAGGAATTTTACTTCACGTTTAGTTGATAGTTTTTTAGTCTCCTTCCCCGTGAAAACACCTCAAACTACTTAACAAAAAATATTTCTGCCTATCAAGACATACTCAGCAGTTCTACATTTTGTATACCAGAATGCACTCTTTACCATCTGAGTAAGCTCATCTCAGTATCACCCTAACATTAAGCTGAGACTTTTCCTACAGACAACATTTTGTTTCACAGTTTATTTTAACTTCTCAAAGACCATTTCCTGTTCTTGAAGAAAAAAAAAAAATAGAAGCACAGGACATCTACATCTTTCAGCCCTTTTAAATCAGCTTGTTTTACACTATCACACACAGGCACTAGCCCCACAGGGCATAGTCTGAAAGCAGACAACAACATACTGGCCTCCTGGCTTTGTCACGGCTACACACAAGTGCAGCAATCCACCTATGTGCTACACTTTGCAGGATTAGGGAAATAAGAAGGAAAAAAAAAACCAAAAAAACTAGCCTTGCCAATAGTCTGATCCTTCCAAATGATCTCCAGGACACATACACACTTTTGGGTACACAGATATACAAATACAGCTGGGATGAGGCACAGACAGAAAACACATCAGACACTAATAAGAAAAATGTGAATGCTATTTAGCTTCACTATGAAGTAAAGACAGAGGAAATAGCATCTCCACATATGGCCAAGCCTGTAAGTTAGGTACCGATATAAACTGATTAATTACCAAAGATATCAACCATTCAGAAGCTCCCATTATCTTTTCAGAAATAGGCCAATTATTTTCATATTTTACAGGGGAATAGATTTGACTTCAAAGAGGTGTATCTATTTTTTAATGCGTCTGCAGTTGTTCAAGGAAAACTTACATAATAAGGTCCAGAGTCTGACCACATGCTAGTGACAACCAGGAGCCACTCAGAGGCCATGTAGGCCAATGCCGCCGGTGAAAGACTGAACTCTGGCTGTGTATTACAGCCCTTGCCCTACAATCACTCCACTGCATTCTCAGTCCCAAGGCTCATCCTGTTATCATCATGTTTGGAAAAGTTTAAAAAAGCAAAGCTTTAAATAAATATATTTGTGATTTATTTCACGTCATATATACATACTCCCCCTATACAATCATGATTTCAAACTGTGCTAATGCAGTAAGACTTTAAAATGTTTGTATATTTGTGACTCACTAGTGGCCACTTTATTTTAAAAAATCAGCTGGTTCTGTACCTTGATTTTAGCTGATCTTTACTATTTTTTCAAAAAATCTTTCCTGGGAATTTCTTAAGAGTGTTTATCACACTAACTCTCCAAGATTCAAAAAAAAAACAAAAAAAACCCCCTAAAGTCAATAAAGTATGAAACAAGATAATTCTAGATAAATGAAACTTTCCAATGACAGAACTAAGATTGAAACCAAAGTCTTTATGTCAGTAGTATTATATGAACATGGAAACAAGTTCAGCTTCTTCAACTGTGATTTCGTCAAACAGTTTCAATTAGGTTCTAGAAATTAAAATACCTATATGCTGCTTTACTAGGACCCAGCACCGCTGTCAGTTGCTCTGGGGCCTACATTCTTATCTGAAGTCAAAAGCCGTTCTCCTAATGACAGCTGAACTGAGGCCTCTGGGTATTCAGGGAAACCTCCTGAACTGGAAGCTAGGGACAGCAGCGAAACTAGAGCTTGCGCAGAGCAACAAGAGGAAACACCAAGCACACACAAAGACTTAAAAATTAGTTTAACATTGGAATTCCCTAATTTGAGGAAGAAAGTACTCTTTTTAATCATTGTAGGAGGACATTGTAAGAGACAAACAGGAACAAGCATTTGGAAACTGATATTTTTAACATGTGAATAGTTATTTATATCCACAAAACTTATAAACACCTCCTAAAAAAGGGGGGGGAGGGGGGGATACTTTAAAGTATGTCCTCAAAAAAGAAGCACCATAATGTATAACTTCAAAACAACATGCAACTTTCTCTCTTGGCAGTATATATTTATGTACTTACATTCCTGAGCTCCCAACTTTTCATAATAGATAAGCATAAAGTAAAATTATTTTGTACCTGTGGTTCTGACTTCAATTTCCTAATGTATATTGTTTTGTCATTCATTCATTTTATACATGAGGGCTGCAAACATACAGGAGGACCACAAATTAGTCCTCTTTCTGGTGACACAGGATTGGAATTGGAAAAGCATACTTTTAAATATGCACAACTTTTAGCTAAAAAGAACAACTTCAATTATTAACTGCGCAAATAAGTCAAGGAATCAGTCTCAATAGTTTGGATACATGCAAACTAATTTGTACTTAATATTCATTAATGTCTCTCTAAACAACAGATCAATAAAAAAAAGATTCTTCCATTCTTCATAAATATTAAGTGTTCCTCACGATGTGTTTTCTGAATCTTTGCAGATGACCACACCCACAAACACTGTTTTAGCTTTTTAAAGAAACAGTTACATTTCCAGCTGGATTGATCGTTTCCCCATTTCTAGCTATTTCAGTGAGTTCCTCGGAGACAGAGTGGCTGCACTGACAGTGAAATATGCTAAACAAATGACATGTCACAGAGTAAATTAGCATCTACTCTCTGATCAGCTGGGTCATGTTTTCTTTTCAAAATCCATGGCCTCTTGATAGAAAATAATGAGCATTTGATGGGCCTTATTAGAAAAATCAATATATTGATGCCCATGTCTGAAACATCTGCATAATAATAGATTCTGTTAACCCATTAAGGAGAAAATTAAGATGTGTTTACACATTATTAATTTACCATGATCAGAGACAGTTTATTCACTATTTTTCTCAAGCATTTAACAAAAAGAAAAGAAATAGTATCTGTATTTAACAAAATGGTGAAATAAACTGAAAGATTATTCAAAAAAATTTTTTTTTACCAGCTTAACCACACAATTCCAACAACATTAATGTTAAAAATACAAATATAACAATAGCAATGTTAAAAATGACAATATTATTAAAATACTTACTTAGTATAAATATTACATTACTTACCAAAAAACTTCCAAAGGCTGAATTAAATATAGCAGCTGCCTGAAGAGAGAAAAGATAAATATCACCAATGGTAAAACAGCTATAGTAAAGGAATAAAATGTCGTTCCTCGGCCCAACAAGCTGTTAGATCCTCCAAATACACGCATACACAGCAACTGCTAAGCAAAGTTAGCCGCTGCTTAAAAAATTGCCAGTGGTCTGTAAGTTAAGAAGACTGATAGGTTCCAGTTTATGAATTCATAAATAACGTGCTGAAGCAGACAAAAGCAGGGGGAGAAGAAAAATCCTTGCCGGCAAAGTTATGAGGAATATCTACGAGAACCAGAATCACACAGAATCTTGGTCTCACTGATTTTGCTCTAATTCACTGGGAACACTTTCACATATTGACCTATTGATTAAAATAAATATAGTCTGAATGAACTAAAAGAGTGCATTTTCATAGGCTTTTAACAGCTTTTTAAAACAAGTATTAATCAGGCAAGCAAACCAATTTAATTGTTCATAATAAACAAGTATTGACAAATTCAGAAGTTTCTGTAATTTGACCAGCAAATTTCAAATACAAATAACAAAATAACAGCAAAATTATGAGGCCAAAAATGTCTTATCATTACTTTTTACTCCACAGTCTTTTAAAATAAGAAAATAAACAATTTTGGTAACGACTTTAAAAGCCTTTGTGCTTACCTAAACATCCAGGATATATAAGATAGCAGAATTATTTCTTAACATTAACTCATTAAATTCCAGGAAGTTAAAACTTGAGCCTTGAAAAGCTTCCCCCAATTACCAAGAAAGAATAGAAACTCTTGTTTGGCAGCCAGTCTGATGATGAAAAGCCACAAGGCAAAGGTAAGAGGAAAGGGGGGAGGGAAATCTACCGTTTACATGAAGGTCTAGAGCAGAGTCAAATTAATCACCCTGGACATTTTCAGCCACAGATTAATAACAAGTGGATGCTAGTGAGTTTAGCAAGTTTGAATAAAGTCCAAATTCAGGGTAGGAGCCGTAGCTGAACCTGCCTTCTGCTCCATAAGAGGATGCAATGAGAGTGAATGGGTAATGAGATCCTTGGCTCTGGAGAGCTTAGCTTTCTTATTCAAGTTCATAATTAATTCAAAGCTTTGATAATTTCATTAGATTCCTCCTCTGCTGGCCCTATCAATAAAAGATGGCACTGGACCGCAGCTCCTCGGTGGCCCAAACACAAAAACAAATGCAGACTTGGAAACCTTTGCTGACTTGCTTACTAACAGGGACAATGGCATATGGCACTCCATGTTGCGGAGGGAGCATCTGAATAGATACAGCTAAATAAAACATTATAGTTGACAGTTGTAAACTACAGTAACATATTTTAACACCTCTTCCTCATCAGCATTCCTTTTTTGAACATAAAGAGGCACAAGTCCAAACAGCTTCTCTTGCCAGAGATCACAGCTGAAAGCAAGAGAGAGTATTACTTAAAACAATTCTTCAACAAATGTGAATTAAATTAGGATTTTTAACTTGCATTTGAAGCTGTACAGATGATACTTTCATGTGGCAAGAGAGAAAAATATCACACCCGTGCACACAAACCTACTGCATACCATCAACTTCAATACAGGAGATGTTCTTGTAGGTATCTTTTAATATGCCCCTCTTCCAGATCCTATTATCACTATGTTAAAAAAACTAATCAGGTTTATCAAATCTCTTTGGTATTTGTTGGACAAGTGCTATTCTGTTACACAGTCTGTATGTATTTGTTCACTTCAATCTGATGAAGATGCAGAGAGCCCCCTTGTATTACCTTCTGCCTCCGAGTCCATGAAGGAGAATCTATACTTTCATTTTCAAGAGCACTTTAGACGTCCTTCCTTGCAAAACAGTCTTTGCTATATAAAACAGTGTAAATCAACTGCTAGATCTGAAAGAAAGAAGCATCTGGGCTCCACTTCTGCACCAGAAGGCTGGGAGGAAACTTAATAGTCCCCTCCTTCCCACACAGATTTTATGTGCAGAGTGACAGCTACGTTTCTGTCTACCACAAAGAACCATGTCGCTCACCCTCCTCAGGAAAAGGAGTTGGTAAAGTCCACATGAAGTGGATAGAGGGCAAAGAGAGTCCTTTCTTCCCTCTCTAGCATGCTAAACTTACCTTCATTTCACACTAAAACACCCAGTCCTATCCCAGCTGGATCCAGGCCAAGCTCTGCTTACAGTGCAGGTGAGCCTGCTGGACCACATTGATTGACGCAAGAGAAACAACTTGCTAGACAGCTCTGAACCTTTTTGCTGGTCATTTTAACAATACACAAAGAACAGAGCAGTAGCTGGCAAGAACTGATATACTAGGAAGGACCCCGCGCATTGAAGTTTTAGCCACACCAGTGGCTGCCAGTCCTGATTTGAAGGTCATCAGCAGACATGAAATCTTTTACTTAAATCATTCTGTAATTTCCCTTCCTGGAAAAACTCTGTACCTGGCAAGGTGGTAAAGAGAGGTACTAGCTGTGTCTGGTGGTCTCTTCTTGCCTTGACATTATCAATCCATAAACAAGCTTCTTTACTTCCTTCCTTCCTGACCCACGAGGAAGGTTTCTGCTTTACCATTCCCAAGCTCTTAACAGGTACTAAGACAACAATCTCAGACATATTTACATTTCAGGTATTCAGCCAGTCTTGTGCAAAAGTCAGCATTCACGATTGGTCAGGGGCATATTAGTTTGCCTTTTTTTTTTTCCCCTTCCCTTTCTCCAAAATATCAGAAATTGACCACAACAGATGATTAAACACTCATTACAAGGAAAAAAAAAAAAAAAATCAGGCAGACCACAAATGAAACTAGATAAGTTCACCCAGATGATTTTGCTTTAGTGAGTGAGGGTTTACACATGTCGCCAACTATATTTGCAGCCTTCTTTAAAAATTGTTTTCCTGCAAAATAGACTCCGAACTAAATTTTTCTCACACCCACAAGCCTGGGGCTTATGCTTGTGATTCTGATTCAACATTAAACAAATACATAGTAAACTGAATCAACTGTTCCAATTTGTAATTAAACGCACCCAGTAGCTTGACCCTGTAGAATTTAACCACTCTGCGCTTCCAACCCCATTCTATCAAGGGGGATAATATTGCCTACGCACCTCACAGGGCATTGTCAAAATTAATTCATTGCTTGAAAAGCACTTTGAGATCCTTAGAGGAATGGTGCAAACAAACATTAGCCCTGACACATGATACAGCTAGTGTCTTAATTTCCTATTTGAAACATTTATTAGTCACTATTATTGTGTAACTTTTTAAATATTTACTCCTTTTGTGCTATAACAGATACCAGACTACCTGCAGTCCCCTTAAATAAAACAATAAAATATGAAAACATTTAGATGTCCTTATAAAATTCTAAGTTCAGATTTGCATGTGTTTGCAAACTGTACATTGGACTTTCTATTAATATCAGGGACAGTTCTCTCTAAAATCAATGGTAAGATCTTTTCACAAGGTAAATGCATAGCCATGTATTTAAATGCAAGGTCAGACCCCATTTTAAAGTAGTAGGGGAGATAAGCAGCCTGTGCTATTTAGACCAATTATTCAAGTTTACGTCAACTCAGAGAGAAAGACCAAAAGCACTGTCAGTACTCTAACAGGACTAGTACAGAAGAACATGTATAGCTCCACTCGAGTTTAAAATAATAAGATCTAGCTTCACTAAACAACAAATTTACTCAATATTAAACAGCTACAATTTCAGTCAACTCAGTACGGCACTAGGCTTGAGGAAATTCTCTCACTGCTCTGCATTTCCTGGGAGGATTGGCTGGGGTGGAAAGCCTACAAATGAGAAGGAACTAGCCCATTTCTGAGGAAAACCTAATTTTGTACTTGGCAATAAGTTTTCTCTTCCCATATCTGAGCCTACTGCAAAGCTTCATCCCTTTTTATGTCCTACCTTATCCTGCCTGGAGTATGTGTACAGAAAAGACTGCTAGGATTTGTAATGGTGATAGCAAAAAGATCACAGACAGTCCTCAGAGCTACAATCAAAGTTTTGTTTAAAAAAAAAAAAAAAAAAAAAAAAAAGACAGAAGAAAAAGGCAAAATCATAACCAAAGGGCCAAACACTTCCCCACAGGCGTGCATCCAAATGCAGCAGCAAGTACCTGCAGCATTCAAGTACATCTGATTCAGCAGCAAATCAAACAAGCAAGCTAATGTTTCAATAGAATTAAATACAGAACACATTCTGCAGTCAGTTCCATTTCCTTTTATTTTGGTATCAAATTTAATTGTCTTGGAATTACACTAGATATCTTCTGATAATAATGAAGCAGGACTGCATTAAAAAAGATGGAAAGATATCCTGGAAACATTTGGAGTAAAATTTGGAGCTTCTGGGTCTTGGGAGGTAGGGATGCTCTCAGTTTGTGAATAGATATCTTTTCTGTCCTAGGTCAGTGATCTTGCAGCTCATATGAGCAATTAAATAGACAAAAACAATGACATTTTATCATTATCATCAAGATTCAAATGAAATGGCTATATACAACTCAACTGGAACTACCATTTCTTTTTACTGCAGAGTCACAGCAAAACAGCACTACCTCATAGCTTTACATTTGGACCATGTGAAAAAGCAAAAGGTTTTTTCGGCCAACATAGCTGTTTTAACACTAAGAGGTTTGATTCTTGAGTGTCATTTGGCAGCCCCGGGGGAGGCAACCCTCTTAAGTGCAGCACCCCTGAGCTCCACGAGGACCTGCAGTCCCCAGGCCTCCGTAAGGGGAGAGCGCATCACGCACACTAGGACCTGCGGGGTCTCAGCCACCCCTCTGCAGTGAGGCCCGTCCAGGGGCCTCCGGTGCAGAGGAATCAAATGGAAAGGCCTCAAAATGCCTCCAAGTGAAGCAGCCTGGGCATCACATAAAGCAACAGCTGTGCAGGCCTGCAATTACCAGCAGTTAAAATGTCACCATTTTCAGACATGCAATGGGGGGATACAGCCCATATACCAAGTGTAAGGTTAAATATCCTACTTAAAATGCATGGCACAATGAAGCAGAGAGAAAACCCACAACAGCAGAAAGATTTGGAGAAGGAAAGACAAGGATTCTGGCAGTACTACTGCAGGGTTGCTCAGTAGAGGTCAGAGAACAGAATGTGGTAGTGTAACATTATATATGTCCACGTTATTAACACAGAACTTAATAGACCCATGTCTCCTTTTGATGAAGAAACAAATAAAAAGAAAAAAAAGGCAGGGAGGGAAGGGGGCAAGAGAGAGTGAGACTGACTCTGAAGGAAGTGATGGAAAGGGTTTGACTAAACAGGACAGAAAAGGGAATTTTATCAACCCAAAGAGATCATTGTAGCTCAAGAAGGTGGAGGAAGAAGACAAAACGTCAGAAGTAGCTTGAATGAGTCGGCAGAGTCCCTTTAAAGGGCTCCTTCAATCTCCTGTTTAAAAATAAAATCTCAAGTGAGTGTTACTACAGCTCATGTCTTAACTGCTGTTTCCATTAATAAGATGTTACAGTTCTGTAGAAAGCCATTTGCCACAGTACTGTTCCTGCAAACAGAATATAAATATACCTAATAAGGTTTAATCTGTGTTGCTGTTCATAACTATTCATCTGAGTTCAGACGGGGAAAAAAATATATATTCAAGTTCCTGGTTTTGAGCACTAAATTGAATCAGGTGTCCTCTTCTCTTAAGAAAATTAAGTTGCTTTTGTGCAAGAGTGTTTTAATGAGAACAGAGCCTGCCGACATTGATAAATGGGAATGACACCAGAGAGAGCATGTAAGCAGGACAATATGTGCATGTTACAGTCTTACAGGCTATTTTTCACTGACTATCCTGAATGACTTCACTGTTTCTTAAGGGGCCTATTAATCTCAAATTTAGTTATTACACAACGTTTATTTGAACATATATTCTGCGGATGATGACAGTTAATAAAGGAAATCTTTTACAAGCTGTATTTTTACATACTGTTCCAACTGCAGCTCCCAGTCAGTCTACTGTGTTGATGGAATAACCTAGTTATGATGCAGCTTTAAAAAAGGCACATATATTCAGATTCTTTTCTGAGCATACGGGGACTCTTAAATAACTGTTAAAATGCATATAAAAATCCTGCTACAGCATGGCAAAAATAAAAGAGGTAGTGTTAACTGCTCAACAAAATCTCTGACTGCACAGTTGCCCCCTCAAAGGCAAAGAACATGTCTTTTTAACACTTCAGCATAATCTTTGAGAAACAAATAGGGACCCCTGGAGATGTATATATACTTCATATTGAATTCAACAGGAGTTTTAATATGCATCTTACACATGAATTTGGCCCCACATGTTGTATATGTGACAGGCCCTGCAACAGTAGTACTTTGGGGGGGGGGGCCGAAAAAAAAAAAAAAAAAAAAAGGACTTTGATGATAACTAAATTTTAATTTGAGTCCAAAGAAATCTCATAAAAAAGGAACTGTTTCAAAAGTCTCTTAAAAAATTACTGAATTACTCTCATTTTGTAGTGGAGTGGTGCTGTACGAATAACTTTTTCCCTCTCTCTCTTGGAAGAAAAAAATATATATATATGGAGGGGATTATATTTTTATGCACTACCATGTTCCCTGTGGTCCACCATATTTGCTGATTGTGAAAAAGATATTACCTAATCCCCAACCTGCCTCTAGAGCTGTGCTGAATGATATGAAAACATTCCTTTATTTCAACAATGTTCAATAACCATCAGTTTTATGGAAATGATGTTGAAAAGGCACCAGAAAATGAAAACAGAATAACCAATATGCTGTTTGTTCACATTTCAGCAGGGGAACGTCATCCAGAGACTGATGTCCCTTCTGAAACACCTCACTGAGCCATGGACATGAAGCTGTGCACACTGCCGATTTGCTCTGTGCTGGCAGAGGTTGCCACGCCTGAATATAAGTTTGCACTACTTCAGCCAGGCTCAGAGTCCTGACACAAGCAGTTCAGGGAAACAAGCTGGGGACTCCACAGGCCGGCCACCTAGCCAAGCTCTTCCTGCTGAAAAAARGCCAGTCTTTCTCCCACTTTTGTAGTTCCTTATAACCACCACAGCCTTTTGGTAAAAATATTTATTAATACATACCCATCCATCAAAAGAATGTCAAAAGGCAGACTTTTCGGACAAACTTATTTAGTGTATTTCCTGCTCCATGGAAGGATTTCTGTTTCACCAATAGCTTCAGCAATACTGAGAGAGAGATTCCTTTAATCAGCAAGTAGTCACAACTTTCTACTCTGACTCAAGGGAGATCTAAAGGCTCACCATGGTATTTATGATTTGATGGCAAAAGGAGGTAAGGACTAAAACTAGGATAGTAAAGGAACTTTTCCAGACAGTAAAACCAAAATACAAGGATYTGTTAACAATTTAAACAGCAAAAACTAAGCATTCAGATTTCATGAACATTTATGTACCAGTCTCCAAAATTCTGTTGATACTTCATGGGAGCTACAGATTAGTAACAGGAAAGCCATGTTGAGCAAAGGTTGGGAAACGATACTGGCCTGTATGGCTGGACCATTTTACTTCAGATGACTTATGTCACCAAGGAGAATGAAAGCAAAAGCCTTCCTAATCAGTGTCAGAAAGATCACATATACTAAGCCAGGAGGGAAAACCCTCTGTAACAAGTTAGAATGTCCATTTCCTAGATGGAAAAACAAGACTTGGTCTCCTCCAGTACAGGAGAGATGCTTCATGAGACATAGCATGTGCCTATATGCCCTGCTACCTGCTGCACAATGCTAAGCTTTGTCCTGCTTTGACCTTTGCTTTACCCTGAACCCCATAGCTGCACCCATACCAGGTGCCTATGTGGCTGGGCACCGCAGAAAAGTGACGTGATGCCCACAAGCCTTACCAGGAAAAAAGGCCTATCAAGGCCCTATGCAGAAACACAAACGCAGGCAACACACACCTTCTGCAATCTCATGTCTATCCCCACAGGAGGTTACGGCAAACAGATTTCCTTCTTCTAACAACCATTGCCTATTTCCTTTTGACAGTTAGAAGGGCTGTCAGCTGAGACAGCCACCAATATTCTCACTTGATTAGGAAAAATGGTTCACTCTTTTTGGTCCTTGTGTGAGACAGTCCTTGAAGAGCCATACTCCACGCCCAGGGGTGCCCTGAAGCTGTAATTTACCTTCCAGTACTCTGTCCTCCCAGCAGCAGCAGTACAGAACACAAAAGCATACTTGTGTGCAAGACAAAAAGTGCCTTCCAGTGTCGGCTCCTGCATTGCTCAACAACCTGAACATCTACAATGGATTCTTGAAAACTGACATGAATAAACAGAGGCAGTTCCTCTTTTCCCTCCTCTACTTAAAAACTGTGAAAGTAAATATTAAGGTTACCACACAGTGCCAGTGTAAACACTTCAACAAGCAGTGATTTAAAGCTGACAGCCTCGTAACAACACACGCTTTCTCATACTGAATGCATGATATGTACACAATATCTGCAAACTTCACGATCTAGCATCTGACCTCCTCCTTCTCCATAAATTTCATAATGCTCTGCCACGCCAGGAAGCTCTAAGCTTCCAAGAAGACATACAGCCAGACCTGCTGTAYATATTTTTTCACCAAAAGGGCAGTTTATTTCCATAATTTTCCTAGACACCAGGATACAGGAGGTAACTTCTTCCCCCTTCTATCCCAGTACTGTAAACCACAAGCCTTAGCAGCACAACTGACATCAGAACACGAACCAGACTGTGCTACACAATTAAAAGGTGAAAAAGAAAGAACATAACCAGTCGCCAACACTTTCATAGGAAAACTACCCACATTCCTTATTCATATCTCATTTTTGTTAGTGACTCAAGGCTTATTACCTTAGCAGTCAAGACACTAGCTCTTGCACCTGAACAAATGGACTGCTGAGCAATGATTTAATAAAGGAGACTCAGCTGAACAACAGTGTACAAGTAACTCTGCCAACCTGATGCTCTCTTCTGGTCAAACATTTCATAACTGTAAGTGACTTTTTCTCTTAAAAAAAAAAAAAAAAAATTACTGCAGAAGGTATCCTCAAAAGGATACACAGCAATAACAACCTCCCAAACATACTTTTATTTAAGTTCACATTTTCTGAGATCTTAAGCTGTGATAAAAACACTTAAAGGTCTTGTCCCCTGATTCTCCTGGAGACACATCATCCATAACTTGATTAGAGGTCTAGTTAAACAATGCATCCCACAACTCAAAAGAGTATTACTTCCCTGCTGAAGTGAAATGAAAGCACAAGGCCACTTTTTAAAAGGTGCCCTTTGCATTAACTGTATGACTGTGCCTGCACCACTGTTTTTCTATAAATATCCCACTGTCATATTTGCTTTCTGGGCAGTTAGTAGTAGAACCAGACATTTTAACTGCTATGCCATCCAAACCTGCTTAGAATGGCTTTAACAGCATTGTTATTACAGTTCCTGTCACTCCCACCACTGGGTACAGTTTCACTATTAGTGGTACAATGCCAAGAGCTGGAAAGAAAAACATGGGAGTATGGGGAGGCTGGCTGAAGCATCAGCTTTGTAAAATAAAAGGTTGATTGGCCCACTGCACAGATCCATGAATCCTGATCTCTGGAGTTTATGTCAGAAGTGTCACAGATACGATTCAGAGATTTTTATCTCATGCTAGCCACAACAGATGTCTGTCCATATCATGAAGAAATATATTTTTCTTTTTTTTTAAACCTGGCCTGAGGTTAGGCTATACTGTAAAGCAGTACTGTATGGTATTGGAAATACACTCTTTTACAAGTCCAGCCAAAGCTCTGAATGCTGCAATACTGTGATAGGGATGGAAAAAGAGGCTGATGAAAGAAATACACTATAAGGAAAAGACTAGCACTATAGCCACTGCCAGGAGGGGAAAAAAGGAGGAATCTTTATGCATGCAACTGCATTCTTTTAAATGGTGCTCAGATACTACTATAATTTAAATTAACTATTTAAGTCTAATTAGAAGTAGTTTTTTAACCATATCATTTTGGCATTTCATTGCTTCCAGCTGAGTTGCTCAGGTGCCTAGTGGAAGATGGCCTCTGCCCCTGCCCTTTTCAGCTCACCCATGTCTCCCAAGTTGCAGCACAGTTATTAAACTCTTATGATGCACTGAGATGGTAAGGCCAGGGAGCTCAGGCTATCAAGGGAAACAAGGGCATGGAGCAGCTAAGTTACAGCAAAAATTGAAATAGATGTCGAAATGATTTGTTTGCCAAACTGCAAAACTGACCCAGGTTAACCTGACCTGAAACAAAATATTTACATAGAGATTTCCCTGAAAGAAAATGGAAACATTTCCACAAAGTCTAAATTATACACACAGGGCAAAGAAAAAAAAGAATAGAAAATTGCCAGCTGAACACAGTTTGTAGGCCAACTTCCATGTTACTAAAGTAGTTGCAGAAGAACAAGGTGCACACCCAATACGAAAGAAAAATAAAAAGTCGATTATGAAAAAAACAAACAAACCTCCTCCCCAAACTGGAACACATTTCTTTTGCAACGTGGTCTCTTTCCCAGCATTTTGATGATAAAACCTTTTCCCACCTTGCTGATAAATTGTAAAGGCAAGGCCAATGCATTCTGTTTTACAAACAAAGAACTCCAAGGAGAATTCAATAAAGAAATCAGTAATACTGTATTCAGTACAAGGCTCTAACATGACAAAGACACTGCTACTGATATTCTGTGACTGTAATTCATCCTGGGCATTGAAGGAGGCGTGGACTGTGGGGGAAGTGTATTTTATCATGCCATTTAAGCCTGGAATATCATGTATCCACACAGTCAGACCAAGTTAAGTTTGTAGAAGCAACCTAGATCCAGAATTCTTTGCTACTTTAAAGTATTTTAATAACATAAGATGCTCTGTGATAGACAAATTGCACAAAATTGTGTAAAAAGTACATTCAAGGCTTCCAAGTCAAAAGTGCAAGAGCTGCTAACTATTCTGTACAACAGGAAGTCCTGAATCCAAGAAAGAAGTATCTTCTTAATAGCAATGCAGAACAGCAATGTGTGGGAACACAGAACTAAGGAACAGAATTAGGATATGCAAACAAATGTGCAAGCAGTAAAAAACAACAACAAAAAAAAACTTTATACACTGCAAGCAATCAGAAATAACATCTTGCTAGATGGCTCTCTTACACATGCACCAAATACATGGCTAAAGATATAAGATATGCAAGCCACTTATCAAATAACTTTTTATTTGGTATGTTAGCAGTATTTCAAAAAACAGCTTTCCCAGAAAAAGGGTTAATTTAGGTTAACAACTATTTGAGTGATTAGCACTTTTGGGGTAAAAATAGACAAACAGATTTCTGAAATCATATCTGGCTAGTATTTTGACTCAAGGTTTGCCACTCAAAAGCCTGACAGACAGTAGTGAAAGGCTCTTTATAACAGGCAATATCATCATCAAATCAAAAAAAGGAGGCTGTTTACAAAACAGATTTTTCTCACTTCTGCACACATTCATTCTGAAACCGAGTTGCTGTTTAGTAAATTCCACTGTAGAAAAGATCTCACAAAAAGCTCACAAAATAGTCACCATCTAGTGGATTTCAAATTCAATCTGCTCTAACATCATAACCAATATATCTATGTTATCTATCTCCTCCTCCCGTGGAAGTATCAACAAAATTCAGACTGATATGCTTATCTACAATATTTCGAAGAATCTTACCACTGCTATAAGCTGTAGTGTGGCAATATAGTGGCAGAGCATGAAACAGTAGTCAAAGTCCTGAAAAATACACCACTGTCAGCATTGTACACTGGTACCAGTGTATTATAGCACCTTGGTTTAAAATAAATCAACATAAGTGCCTGCTTTGGTAAGCACTTCAAATGCAGTGTACATCAGCATTAGGAGGGGTAATGCACAAAGAAACAAATCAGAAGAATGGGACTTGTAAATAACAACTCAATTAGCAGATTCATATTACTCATTTCCTAATAAACTTTCTATCTGCACCTATAGGAAAACCTTCCTCCAGCCTTCCCTCCTTCATTTACATATCTGTGCAGGCCTACTCTTTTTTCTTCCAAGCCCCTTTGCCCTTTCAATCATGAAGTATATTACTCCACTGTCAGAGCAAAGCAGTTCCTAACAACAGGGAACCCAGCTGGGATAGGAAGAGGGCAGCAGGCTCATGCATTAACATAATAATCCAACTGTGTTCCCACAGGCCCTTAGGGCAGACAGCATATTAGGTAGGCCTCCTGTGCAGACCCTCGGCGAAGCTGCCTTATCACCTGCCTATCAACCTGTGGCAGGCACAGCCGACTCCACAGCACCAGCTCCTGCCAAGCCCCCATGCCCAATTACCTTACTACAAAAGACACAAATCCATTTTTCTACGGCTGTTTCATGTACCCGAAGCCTGCCCTTATTTATGATTTGAATGTACCTTTCCACGTCATTTCCAGAGGATCGAGCCGTTGCCTTTTAACTTCTTCAGAGCCCTCGACTCTGAAAGTCGAGGTTTTTTAAAAAGAGGTACTGCTGCAGCCAGCGGGAACCAGACCTTGAAACAAAATTTCAAATACAAAGCACTGCTTTGCAGATGTAACTTGCAGCCCCAACGGATCCTGTGGATTTCTCAATGAGCGAACGACCAGGGGAAAAAACAATAGCAAAAACATGCCTTGTTACTTCTGCACCTTGTCATCCAACAAAAATCAGCTCAGCATATTTTGTTGTTGTTTTGGGGTTTTTTTGCAACACGAGAATTTTCAGCAGCAAAGCTATTCTACAATCTGTGGCACAAGGCCTGTCATCAAACAGGACGTAGTTACTGATTAAGGAATAAGGCCTGTGACAAGTTTCCAGGCATACAAACATCCATGTTAGAAATTGCCAGGAATCATTATGTACTGCTGATTTCAGATACAAGACCAACAAGAACACCCAATTTAAACACGACTTATAATTATACTGCTCTTCCTAATTAAAGTTCCTTGATAGCGATGAAGTATTTCTTGCATTTTGACTGCTTGCTACAACTCTGGAAGCTAATTGGAATGTCCCCTTTTTTGAGCTCTTTATTTAAAGGAAAATGTTTAAATCTATTATGCAGTGTATTTCAATGCTGTTCCATTACAAATCATTTAATTTACAGTATATGTGCCTTCTGTACTAGTACAAGCTCAGTTACATAACAAGTAAGAAAAAAAGCACACATGCCAGTAAAAGCTACTATTTTGTTCATTTTATACAAGATCATCTTACAGAATACTAGGGGGGAAAAAGACTTAGTTTCTAATACAACTTTTAATTTCATTAAAATAAGCATTTTCTGTAATTCCCCTTTAAAACGGAAGGGGCAACAGATACCTAACACAGTCTTACTAAAATCATGTTTTGCAGACCATGCAAAGCCAGGTTTACTTTTTAATTTGCAAAGCAAAATATTCCTAGCCTTATTATCTTTCATTTATCTAGCCCTCTCAAAGAGGGAAATATTCAAAAGCAATTTCATATTTTAAATATTTGTTATTTATTAGCAGTACACAGAAGTGTAATACATGGTAAACCATGTAGCAATAGCCTGTCAGAGAATGACTATATAAAATAATGTTAACTATGTAATTTAAATATTTTAGAATGTAACTGTTACAGAAATTCTGCCTACAACTATTTCTGTGCTAAATAATGGTAACAAAAACTATGTATCATGAAAATCATGATGCTTTGAAAAAAATTTTGCTTTCCAAGCAATTCATTTTCAGAGTATGGACAGTCTCTTCTATCAGCATAGTCACAATAACTTGTTAGCAACATACCCCTCAAAACTGGGAAGGGGGGGGGTGCAGTTAAAAATAGCTCTTTGCATTGAATTTATTTGATGTTGCAAGGGTCACAGATAAAACACCAGGATAACCTAGGGGGTTACAAAATCTATCAATATAGTCAAGATTCTTTTCTGAGCTCCTACACCTGCACCATGCCCTGATTTAGACTTTTAGGACCTGCAATTTGGAGACGAAAAGCTTTGTCAACTATCTCATGATCCTTCCAACCCTTTCTCTTGCCCCACAAACCAATTACTGTTACGTCGGTGATGTAAAAGTGAATAGCAGTTGGAACATGTACTAGAGGCTTTCTCCTTCACCATCTCTAAATATAAATGACTTTGGCTATCTGTAAAGCAGGGAAAGGAATTGATGTATGTTTAATTTCAAGAGACTGGAAGAAAAATCTCTTGAACATTCCTAGTTTTCTAGAAGTTTGTTCTAATCAACTTCCTTCCTTCTCCAAGTTCTACATCAAAAACTCCACAAGTTAGAGTAATGGCAAGTTGCACAAGACATCCTGGACTTGCTATTGAATTTCTGGTTTTCCTGCGAGAGTAAAACTAGCAACTAAACATCAACTACCTTTTGATGACGGTAGTGAATGCTTTGTGCTACAGAGAGAAAAGCCCCTTACAGGTACATCGCCAGGGGACCACAACAGAGAGCTGCTATGTTAGTTATGCTCATCATTTTTCATATGAATTTAAATGCTCAAATGTATTCAAATTCAAATGAATTTTTGGCTTGTGAATAGACATAAAGACTTTCTATTTATTTCACAGCTGTAAAGACCAGACCTGTGTTTCAGTGAAGTCAAAAGGATATTTTTTTTTGTTTTGATTTTATACAGTCAAAGTTCAGAATATTGCAATGGCTGAGATAAAATAAAAGGGAAGCTGTGGCTTAAGCTTCTGATACAGGATGTGCTCAGGCAGTGAGGGGACTTTAAAACAGGGAACATTCCTGAAATTACTAAATGTAGTTGTTGTATGCAGGAAAGTATATTCATGTTGGTTAAAATATAATTCATATGCCAACATTGCCATAAAAAAACATATTTCCTTGATGTAACAAACTATTAGTTTCATAGAGATGATTTATTTTCATCCCCTTCACAATTTATACTTTGGTTCAGCCATGGTTTTCATTTGCAAGACTCACTCTTCCTGATTATTTGCATAGCCTCTCATCTTTGATAGCACTGTTCGTATGGTTCTGCTCTTACATACCAGAGAGGATGACATTAACACAGCAGACAGATGCTTTTCTCCACATATAGCTGTGCCAGCAGAACAAATACCATCCACTAGCCCCCAGCTGCTCATCGATACTCTTTGGAGATCACTGCTCCCTCAGTCTCATGGGGGGCGGTTCTCTTTAGTTCCTATGTTTTTTTCCTTTCTGAAAGTTCTTTCAGATTCATAAAGACTCTTTTTTAATGGAATGCCCAGAATTAAGCAATATTCATTATGCAGTGTAACACCTTAATATACACAAATGCACTCAGCCTGTGTAAGGTATTCACCACCTTATTCCTCAGGCTACTCGAGCATCTAAATTGCTCTACAGCCCGTTTTTTCTTAAGTCCAAATAAAGAATTATTTTATAGGTACCTAAGACGCTTCTTCCTACAGAACAGGAATATGCTACCTGAACAATAAAGTGAGTGGCAATCTAATTGCAGAAGGCATCAACAACTTCACCAGTCCCAAACTCCAGTGACTGCTTTAAGAACCACTAGCGTTTCATAACATCAACTCCAAACATACACAAATAGTTGGTATCTGTCAGGGAGACAAATTCTGCAATGCTTTCCTCTGCTCCCGCACTTCAACTGAAACTTCCGCATCACCTCAGATCCAGTAACCTCCTAGAGAGGTGGCACTAGCAATCAAAACTAATATACAAAGTCCAGCAGCCTGAAAACAAAGAGGGAGATGGCAGTGCTTCCACTTGTCTACATCAATCTAGTATTTGCTGACTATGTTGAGCTCTCGCTTGTTGATTAATAGCTGTGGCGTGGTTTCTAAGAGTTCTGGGCATATAACAAAAGAGACTGAAGTGAATGGAGCAAAATGGAGTTGCAAATCCATCTAGCAGTGCTCCCCCCAAACCTCACCTACCGATTCAATAGCTCCATGGGAAGCATCTTGCTGCCTGCATGAGGTAATTGGAAAGAGACGCCAAATCAGACTCTTCAGACTTGACTTCATGGACACCTGTATTTTACCTGTTCCAGTTCTGACTGTGACCTTCAACAGAGCAATGCGTATGACTACAACTGCTGCAACACTTCCCAAAGGGAGAACGGAGGAGGAAAAGTAGGAGTCAAAAATCAAAGACAGAGTTTAAAAACAAAAAAACAAAAAAAATCACAAGGGTTGCGCAAAACAGAGTAAAATGCTTCAAAGAGGTGATTTCTTTAGGTTAGGATTGCCAACCAGTGTCTCTTGAGCAGCACATGACTTCCAAGCAGTTCCAGCGAGGCTCCTGTGCCTGGATTGTGGCAATGTGGCTGCTCCAGCCTAGACTATTTTGGGCATCCAGATGACCATCATCAGAGGAAGACAGCCAGCAAGCAATGCTAATGCACTTTGATGACCAATGCCAGGATCCAGAGTGCCAGGATCCATAAGGAAATGACGCCATTTCCCACCTGTGAACCACTTCCCCTTACCTCGTATCTCTGAGGAACACAATATCCACCTCTGTTCTGTGAAGATTTTTAATATGAAGTTCATAGGGTTAGCAAGAAGATCCACTACACCTGCTGACAGCCACAGGGCCTGAAAGGCTAAATAATCCCACATCACTAGAAAACTTTACCCTCACATTTCTTTAGATGCTGAGTTTTTTCTAACCACTGCTTCGGGTGTGCAGCAAGACGGATGATGAGGTGTGCAACTGAACAGGAGCAAGTACAATCCAGCAGCAATTCTGTCTGTGTTGGAAGATGCAGACAGGAGGCATACTTGTGTCAAAAGTGAAAATCTAAGAACATAAGAAGTTTCCAGTCGGGTCAGTCTTTTGGGTTTCCTGCTTGAGTAGCGTGTTGTAAAGAGAGACTGTCAAGATTGAAGCAGATAAATCAATTCAGCCCTTTAAATTATTCCAGGGATCTTTTCCTCACTTACTGCTCAGTCAAAAACGTCCCTTAGAATTGTTAAACATGTATAATATAGACAATAAATTGCAAACAATTTTGGTATAACCAGAAGCTCACCTCCTCCCACACACATACACACAGCATTTGCCACACATTAAGATTACTTTATGCTAAAGAAAGTGAAATTGTAGCAGTCATAACACAGACAACAGGTCATATAGTCATGCCCCTGATTACTACAGTTTATTACTCAAAAGCTAAGAAAAATGGTTCCAAATCTTCAGCTCTACAGTGACAGACAATGTTATGATTTAGTAAAATAGACATTCTACTCATAACCTTGATATTTTCATCTGGAGGATAAAATACATCATAGGATGCAATCAGATTTCTCTCTCTCCCCAGGAGCCACCCATCTTAAAAGTATTACAAGAATTCAAAGCCAGCACTTACAATCTTAGTCTGTTATCTTAGAGTATATAATAGAAACAGGCGTTGATCACTAAAAAATATTAACTAGCATTTCATTAGAAATATCAATGTGGGGAAAAAGCAGTGATATGCAGATATCCTGCCTCTAGGATTAGATTTGAATTCATTTTAGATTAGGAAACAATGAACTAAAACCACTACCCTGACAAGTTAACTATTCTTATTATTGACATAATTCTGGGTAGGAATAACACTGGCTGTTAGTATAGCATAATAAGCAAAAAGAAATCATGCTAAATTCTGACGTTTATAAATGATTATGATCATAAGGATCAAGATGGGTTACATAATTTTGCTACTATGAGAATATCACAATTTTTTTTTATTAAGATCTACTTATGCAGCAGTACCAAAAAGAACCCATAGTTATACTAGACAGGATGATACTGGCAACAAAATTTAACCAACAAAAGGGTTAATTAGGTATACAAATTTCCTCAGACTGTTAATAATGGGAATGACACATAGTATGTGCCCATAAGTAATTCTCAGGTATCTTTGATCTTCAGCCCCAAGCGATTACTGTTGCCTACCATACCCTGGCCTCTGGGACTCTCTCAGAACCAGACATCTGGCTACTTTGTTGTTTTAGACTAATCTCATCCCTGGAGAGCTCAAGATATGACACCAGGCAAGGAGGGTCCTGGCAAGGGAAAAAACATTACAGTATCAGCAGATTTTTGAGTGGACTAGAGTATCAAAACTGTCTTCATATTTCTACAGGGATCTTGTGGCTTCTCTGCTCTCCAGCTCTGCTTTCATGCAGAAAGCCAGAATGCACGTGATCCTATTTTAAAGAACTGCTAATCACTCTGGAGAAGCTAATGAATGATAATCCAGGAAAGAATGCATGACAAAGGAAAACAGAAGTAAAATACTGCAAGGAATGAGTGGATTCAATACAGATTTTATTGAAAGGTCAACACTCCGCATGATCAAGTAACACCTTTAAAACCCTACAGAAAAATAACTCCAACATCCAAACACTATCATCTTGACTAATTCACTGTCCTAGATTTTAGCTTCCAGCAATGTTATCGCTAAAGCATAACACTGACGACAGCAACAATATCAACCTAGTACTTGACTCACCACTTTGGGCTTAGGAACGCTGCAGTTTATAATGCACTAAGCCCATAGGGGTAGATGGGCTGCTAACAAGGAGAATGGGAGGTTTTATTTTCATGCCAGAGGCTTCTATCATCAGAGGGTACCTGGATTTTGTCACATACTCTAGTCTGTCAGATTCCTGCCCTCCCCAAATCAACACCCATAAATTAGATCAGATGTGACACTTTGGGCAGCTGGATGAGCACTGTTGTAGGCTTTGTGCCAAACAGGTAACCCCTCTGAAGGCCCTTTTCACACACCAAGAGGTACACAGGCTCCTAAAGTCCAGTGCATGCAGACTGCCTACATTTGGAAAGAGAAAGACCCAGGAGATCTACACCTGCAAGAAACAAAAATTTTATAAATACACAAGTTTGATACTATGAACATTATCCCAGTTATGGACTTCCAAGCAGCATCACGGCTAATATCTAGGGG
The DNA here is from genome assembly GCF_003343035.1 of Apteryx rowi. Taxonomy (NCBI): domain Eukaryota; kingdom Metazoa; phylum Chordata; class Aves; order Apterygiformes; family Apterygidae; genus Apteryx; species Apteryx rowi. The sequence goes on along the minus strand of NW_020451005.1, from coordinate 1,871,541 downwards.
AGATGCATAACAATAGTAACAAGCACTTCTTTCACTTCTTTGTGGGTGCAATTTTTATTTCAAAACCACCTTGACTTTGTCCTGTTTCTCTTCTGTTGGCAAATTAAAAAGAATGGACATGAACTAAAATAAGATTCTAAGCCTAGATTCTAAAGGCAGGCCTGTATGATTTAATTTTGCCTCATTTCAGGGTATTTTAAGTGTTCAAAACAGACTTTTGCAGAAATCTCCGAATAATTCGCCATATTGTATCAGCACCCAGATAGAACAAACCCCTGGCACTCCCCTCCCCAAACCTGAAAAAAGTGGAACAGATGGAAGTAGTTTGAAAATCCTGTGCTAAAGTTTACAAGGAATCATGCTGTTATAGAGCATCCTACCTTTTTTCTTTCTCCCCTATTTCCCACACCACAGATCCTATTTTCTTCCAGTCACCACATTTCTCTCCTAGTGGCAAAAATAACACTAAATCTATTTTAGCAGTTTCTTAATGCACTTTAACAGTTGGATCAAGAAGAAAACCTACATTTCACTAGCTCTAGTTAGATCATATGAATAGTTAAAAATTGCTGAACAGTTCCTAGGGCAATGGAAGGATCATACTGCTGAGACATTAAAAAGATGCTATGCAGATTTTTCTCCATATGACTGAAGCAAATTCTCCTTTGCTTTCTCACCAAGCATACACGTTATTAGAATGAACATAGATTAGCCCAAATAATTAGGTTTAAAAATACCAGGACAACACCATCTGTTTTGTATGCTCTATATAAACAATACTTGCTCAACAAACTTTTCTGTTAAAAACTTTGCTGTGATATCAACCTGTTACGCTTTAATTGACGACTACTCTGACAGCTGTAGCGTGCAAGTAGCTACGCAGCTTTACACAACAGAAGAAAAGAAGTCAAAAAATCATAAGGTAATCCACAATACAATATGAAAATCTTATAGCGCATTTATAAATAAATACATCATCTATCGCAGCACAATTCAGACCACGCTGTTATAAGAAAAGCACATAAGGTAAAACATGTCAAACCTAGGTGATCATATCTATGGAGACTGCATCACTACAAGTAACACAAAAAAGAAAGTATAAACTATGTGGATTTTTAATTTTGGCATTTCGTGCATCATGGATGCTTAATCATACACCCTCCGTTTTCACTTGCCATCGAATTCTTAATGGAGCATCCCACATGCTTGCTCCCCCCCACACTCCTTTTAAAGTGACAAACAGCATTCCATGTATGTAGACAGAATGTCTACCTCACAAAATAAACAGCTAAATTAGTCAATAAAGCAAACAAGAAAATACTCATTAATTCTGCATATTAGAGAAAAAAATAGAAAAATACACATGATATAAATATAGGTACTGATCTAAGAACAATTTCTCATAGTGTGCAAAAGCAAGCATGTTTTTGTGGGATCAATATCTTAAAATACGGCAGTTACAGTTTGGACATGCATAAAATAACTTATTTTTAAAGTCATATGCCATCATCAGGATTCCAACAGCAAATAAGCAAATGCTTCAGCATGTAAATACTCCCCTGTTTATTCTGAATATTGATTTATGTCCATGGGTATCCAAACACTGGTAACTAATGCTCTCTTGCATTATCTGTTATGAAATCACAGCTATTCAGTCGGGTTTTCTAACAACAAATAGGAACTCCCCACAGCCATTTTCTCAAAACTCAATAGCCAGAAAAAAAACGAGCATTGTAGCATGAGAGGAACACCAGCATACCGATATACAGGTAAATCAAGTATGAAAGCAAGTTCCAGAGAAAAATGGTCTTCATACAGAATTCACTGTTAACACTTCTAATTTGGAAATGAAGTGGAATATCTTCCATTTATCTGACACTACAGTGGTGATAAGAACAGAACATAGGGAGGAAAAGCCATTTAGGACATTAATAACATCCTGAACAACATCTGGAGCTCCTCCAACAATCTGGTCAGTCTATGTCAAAAAGAGTTTATGATCAGTATTTTAAATGGCATAAAGTTCAAGCATTGATCTCACTGCAGAACCATTAATCCTGTCCCAGTACTACATTCTAAATAGCACTCCTGAGTTCAACATGTATTTGAAATGCTGTATATACAACTGCTGCATCCTCTCTCATTTCCGATCTATGACATTTAACAGTTTAGCTCTGTAGTTTGTTGCTGACTATATGCATAATATGCATTTCTTTTTCATTTGTGTATTTTGTTTCTATAGGTATGAACAAAGCTAGGAGAAAGCATGTACAAAATACCTAGAGTGAAATTCCCGCTGTGAAGCCGCAGCAAGAGTTTGAGGGAATAGGCTTCTGAATGGATATGGAAGAAATCCACATTCCCTCCACTGAGCAAAGCTCAGTTTCTTATATTGTAATTAAGCATCTCATCAGCTAATAAAATGCACACATAAAGCTCTGTCTTCAGAAGCATTCGCTGCCTGAACAATACTGATATTTGCCTTCATTTTTCATGTCAGAGGCCCAGTTTCACTTATTTGAAAGAAAGATATTTGCAAAAAGACAGCAATTAATGTATGAGAATACAGTGGGCAAAAATAAACACTGTGCTTATTTACATATCTACCTCGTGCTTTATGGCAACAGCATACTTTTGCATAAGGATACTAGCTAAGACCAATTAGTGTTGCTGGAATTAGGCTACTGTAAACCACACAGACTCAATTTTCATTTGTGACTCTTAGCCACTCTTAGCTAGCCCATTGCTTTAATTTCAGCAGAATTGCACCTGCTTTCACTAGGGTAAAGGAGGAGAGAATCAGGCCCAAGTTTCCAGGTACCCTCACTAGCAGCACAGGTGTTCTTTTGCTGGTAGCTGCAGGCCTGCATTAATCAGCAGGAAAACCCAATTCAACTATTTCTTCCTAGTTTTGTAAGAAGGGAGATGGCACAGAATAAAGCCTCAGCATATTACATATACTCTACAGGAGGAGATAATGTGACAAAATGAAATTTTCCTTCGCCTTGCATCACATAATTCAGGAGGAGCTGGAAGCCTGAAAGACAGGAAATCTCCTTAGAAGTTGCTTGTATGGCAGATCTCCATTAGTTTGGAAACAAACAAACAAACAAACCCCCACAGATTATGAAAAGACTCTCTTGGACTCTCTTGCCCCCCACCACTTGCAAAACACCCCACAAGAGCTGATAAAGAAACCATGAACATAGCCTGCTGGAAGTGTTTCTAAATTAGCTACCCACCTCACAAGATACTGTATGAAAAGTTAGCATAGTGAGTGAATTGCCTGAGTAAAATACTGCTCTGAAAGGTAGAAGTGCTGACTACTACTGAGACCAAGCAGTCTGGGAAGCTGGGAAACAGATGACTACCGTAGATTTCAGTACGGTTGTGCATTAGGAAGGAAGGAAGACAAATAACCTGCTGGAACTGACTGGTGATTTAAAAGCGGAAGGGAATTAAAATCAGTGTGGTCAACTTACAGATATGACAGGATGCTTATATAATAGGCATCATGACTTACATCATGCAAAAATGCCAGATTTTCGGGGGGATTGCAAGGGTGGTAAGCAAACTATGCTGCTAAGGCAGCAATGATATCTAAAGCAAAAAATACATTTCTGAATCCTGTTCACAGCTCAGAGAGGGCTCAGCTCTCTCAGACTCACAAAGTACCTAGGTTATACAGTGTCATTAAATATTTAGATTTCATATTTATATAAAACAAGGTAAATCAGAATTAATGCAGAGGCTACTCTTTTGAATTTACATCTCTCTAAAAAGGAGAAAAAAAATGTTACCCATAACACTGAACTCATGTCAGTGTAATACTCCAGATTTAAAGAAAATCGAAAAATAAAATGCTAAGGAATAAACTAAAGCAAAGAAATGCAGTTAGTACAAGGTAGGTATTTTGTTGTTATCTGCAGATGAAGATGTGAATACTGTGAATGTTACCTGCTGGGAGCATCAGGAAGGTTCGAAAAAACAAAAGTAGCAGGATAGGCATTTGTTATTCACAGGGTCATGACGGCAGGTCTCATGAAGCAGAGAGGCCTTGGAATGACTCATTTTCAGAAGGGATCTGCAGACAGCACTTTACTGTACTGCATATTTTTCTGGGTATTCTGTACTTACAAAGAACATCTATTGTTCTAAATTTCTCAGATCACAAACTGCAGAGAATCAGGCCGTGTAGGTATTATGGACATGGGTGGTATAAACAGCAGGAATGTGCTACTATTAATAGGTCATGGAAGTCTGTGACTACACTTAAAAAGAGAAATGCCTTCCAAATATACAAAAGAGGTTGCACTGTTGGCTGAAGAGAAAATGTACAAGAAAGGCCATTGACTAAATTATTAAAATATGCACCTTAGAGAACATAACCTATATAGAAAGTCTCACTCAATACAGATATTCTGGACCATTTGGATAATGAAAGTATAGCAAGTATTTCTGAGATTACACATGACATTAATATTATAGAGAAAATGTTATAGGATATTTTGAAAATGGCATGTGATCCTGCAATTTAGAAACAGAAGCACAAAATATATCCATAGATCAGAGCTGAGATTTTACGTGCAACTTTAATGTTGTCATTTCGTGAATTCTAGGTAACCTGCCAATCCAGCCTATGCTTCCTCTTCTCATATGACTTTTAAGATATCACATATATCAAATACACAAAAAGATTCCCTATAAATATGTTCATTTCAAAACAAAGTATTTTGCTTAAGTAGAAAGAAAAATAATAGCTTCTCTTATTTGAGCTGACTTTTTCTAGTTCCTGTTGTAAAATCTATTATCTGTAAAATTAGTTTATATATTTCCAAATAAATTGTAGTATCACTTGCCAAAAGTATAAGTAGTTGCTATTTATAGTTGTAGGTGAGGGAATAAATACGCCTTTTAACAAACATCTCTTCTTAAACTAGACAGAAGGATTAAAAAAAAAAAAAAC
>NW_020451005.1:1840039-1866515 GCF_003343035.1 Apteryx rowi | reverse complement strand
AAGGATTAAAAAAAAAAAAAACAGAACACTAAAAACATATGTTATCTAGAAGTGAAATGGCATGAAAACAGGGCTAAACTGACACTTCTGAATAAAATCACAACAGCTGAAAACTGCTTGTAAATTTAATATCTTCCACGTCACAGCAAACGCAAATATGACGAGATTAATTTTTGCCTCTGGTTGCTTAATATTCTTCTTTTTAAAGTAGCACATCACTGGTAAAGTTCAGCAATTTTACATGCAAACAGACTTAGCGGTGTAAATTTTGTGAAGAAAGAAGTGCTGTTATTGGCTGGGATATTTGAAAACCCATTCCCAAAATGCAGGTACAGAATTCAAACTGTATTTTTGAGATTTCCATTGCTCATAGGTACTAGTGAAACGCATGCATGCAAAGTCTAGAAACAATGTAAAAGTCTGTTGAATAAGCCAACAAATGAATATCCATTCCCACTGACAGGATGACCATCTGGGTCTCTAAAAACCTTAGTTCTACTCCTAGAGCTAACATTTGCCTACTTCATACCTACATGACCACTTGTTTCACACTAGCTCTGTCACTTCATGCTTTTCTGCCATTTCCCTCCAACATTTGTTTCTTCTGGTTTATGTGGTTTGTCAACAAATGACAGGGACTTCATATCACTGCATGCAAGTATGCTTTGATTAATTCAACAGGGACCGAACGTCATTCAGTTTTACTAAATTATATTTGTATACCAACAAAGAATTATTGTTATTAACTAAAGAAGGTATCATTTAATCAGCTTTCTGAAACCTATGTGCTACGACAAGGAGAGACAGCTGAAAAGTGAAATTTTCAAAAAGTAAAGTCTTTAAAACATTACAAAAAAAATGTTCCTGCCATTTAAAAAAGCTGGAATAAAGCCAGAATAGATGGTGAATATAATTCTGATCTTCAGTATCTGGATTAGTGCCTGTAAACTCCCTATCAATAATGTGAAAACCTTGGTGAATGTTTCATGCCCTCACATTATGTCTGAGGAAGAACTTTTCAGACTCCATTATGTCCGCCATGAACTTGATCTTTCACCTCTAGTGAAAACCCTCTTATAGCTGTAATTCTAAAGTTAATGATGAGAGATTTCATTTGCTTTCCAAGCACAGATAAAACCTTTTTGAAATACACTCTCACTGCCATGACCTTGGTCTATGACTTAAGAGTTCACCACATGTAATAATTTACTTTGCCCCATGGGGCTCATTGAGATTTTCTTTTAAAAGGTTTTGGATATGCAGTTGGAGCTGAAATACTCACACTTATGTATCAAAGTATATATCCCTCTATGCACTACAGATATTTTGCAATAGTATCAACAAATTAAATGAATTTAGATCATTACAAAATATAACACTGCACTAAAAAAGTTTAGCTAAGCAAAGCCATTCACACACTAAGAACTTGCCATTTAGGGCATTCTGCCGCAATGATCTTTCTAGAAGAGAGTTTCTCAGGATTTCAAAATTTCATGGAAGAAGTTATATATGTAAATTGGAAAATTAATTCAGGGATATATTGTTGCTCTGGACTTACCAGCTCAAAAATAATTCAGCTCAAGGATAGTAGGGTGTTGTTGTTGTTGTTGTTGTTGTTGTTGTTGTTATGTGCCACATAATTACTTAATTTCTAGTAATTGCTATGTTAGACTACAGCCACTGTGCAGCTGCTGACTTCTTTGCTAACAGTCTGCTAGCTGCTTTGTTTGCTCATGTATTTCTTACTAAACATTCCTTTATTATTAAAAATAAATGAAGTCAGAACTACTGTATTCGCCTTAACATAAGGCAAGTTTGTCTGTTCCCCCATACCTCCAAGAAAATTCCTCCAGAAATAACATTTGCCTTAAATTCAAGCATTGCCTTATAGCCTTGGTCAAAAAGTACATAGCTACCGCCTGCCAGTGTTAAGTGCGTATTGATGAATGATAAAATATCGCCAAGCATGATCACGGCTCCTACTGCTTCACACTTAGCCTCTGCCTTGTGATGTCCTGCGAGTAGCCASCCAGCGGGCGCCAACTCCCTGGGGATGCGTCCGGGGGCCTGAGGCAGAGCAGGCTTTGGAGACAAACAGCATGGGCTTTGAGAGGTCAGGCTCTGGATGGCAAGGGGACACGAAATGCCAGGGAAGCAAAGGGTTGGGAACCTGGTTTGTGGAGGGGATGTGGATGGTGAGATACTGAATGAGTTGGCATAAATCATATTTAATGCTAAAACTTCCTCTCCCCTACCACACAGACAAATAATCAGGCATCATTGTGCTTCCAGGATGCTCTATAGTAGAGTGAATGTGCTAGTTCTCTTTGCAATTCTTCTGCTCCTCAAAATTTCATAAATGCTACCATCTTCTTGTAGGGACTTCCCACGTAAGCACAGAGATTTAACTTCTGCTACAGCTACTCTGAATGGTGCTGTTTTCCCTTCATCCTTGTTAATTTAGAGGTGTGAGTGGAAGCAGTGGATCTTATACAGAAAAGGCATTATGCACAGGAAAACACCTGCAAAAATACTAGCTGAGCAAGAAAGCACCCTGCTGTGGGGACCCTAACCCTGACAAAGGATTTCCAGGAGGCATGTGACTTCTCTTCAACATCATCTCCAGAAACAGTTTGCCAACAGCTTGACATTTTCAGATTTCTTAGTAAGGCCAATATTTTCAGGAACTGGAGCCTGAAGTAATGATTTTAAAATCAGGGAAAATTCGCTGCTCTACTGCTCTCCACAATATTTGCCAAATGCTCTAACAACAACAGCAACAATATCAAACTGGCAATACTTCTCAAACACCCTCTCTTCTCTATAAAATCATTAAAACAAGTTTGGGACTAGTTTTTATTTTTATATAAAGGAATCTAGAAATTTTTTGCCTGTTCATGTAAATGAGGTTTTGCTCTGTTTTTCTTAACATGCATTGAATGCAAACATTTGATGATCTAAAAGAATGATAAAACCCTCAGTATGTCCTTTCATAATCATAATGACAAAAAAAAGGAGAACAAAATTTTATTTCTTTGCAAAAGGAAAAGATTTAAAGACAATAGTAATATTAACCGAATGCGCTGCTTCATTTTTTACAAGCTCAATTTTTGCAAGTCAGAAATTAATCTTGCATGCCCAAAATAAGGGAAATAAAATAAAACCCATAAAATACTGAATTTACAAGCTTGTTTTCTTTCCCATATTGTATTATTAGCCAATCAGCAAATACATTCATTCATGCCAGCTAAAAACATACTTGCATAGAAACAACAAAAACTTTCCCAAGTGAAATACTCTTAAATTTCTATTTTAACAGGCTAATAATAAATTTAAGAGAGAAAGGAGAAACAGTGTAACATCTCTTTATAAGCCAGTGTTCAGAATCTGTACACTTCAAGAATGATAATGCTATCCTTGACTAAATCCACTAAAGATATTCCTAAAGGGCATTTTGTCTTCTCAATAGACTTGTTTAATTTCTTCAACTTATTCTGTAATGAACTGCAAGCAGTAAAATGTAAAAGATAGTCTTTAGCTTTCAACATGTTAGCAATGTTCTATATATTATTATTCAAGTGTTCTTTTTAGAAAGAAATACTGAATTAATGCCATTTCTGTCAAACGAATGCTGTTGTATATTAACTTTTGCTGGTTTTATAAATACATTTTTTCATTCACAACCACAAAGCTGGGGCCACCAACAGCCATGATGAACCATTTGCACTAGTACCCTTTTCATGCAGGAGGGTCCAGGTCCACAGAGACAGATAACGAACAGGGTCAAAGGAATGTTCTTATTGCTCACGGGAGAAAACAAACCATCCACAAGCAAGAGATGAAGCTGTATAATTTCTGTTCTGCTGTAATGGTGGTTTAACATTAACCTTAACGTACGCAATAATTAAACTTTATGCCTAACATTAAATGAAGACTAATACTAAAATCAGTGTTTACTTTGTAAGCCAAAAGGTGAGGTAAAGCAGAACCAGAACACAACATGTCACTGGGATTCAGCAAACAGCAGCACTACTCAGCCAAAAGAAAAACATTAGAAAATTACCTCTACACTACGAATGCAGCCATCGTGCAAGCATTCAATGGAATTAAGATCGCATAAGACACTTCCACTGCAAATAAATCAATTATAACTTTTTGAAGCCATCATCTTTAGTATGATTATTTCCAGTCCTCATTGCTATCCAAAAGATGACCTTTCCTTTGAAAGACTGTACAAAAATAATTCAGCCATTCCTGAGGAAGGGAGAGCAAATAACACACTTCCCTTGTTAATAAAATTCCTGCAGCCTCCTTTTTAAACAGCCATAAAGATTAAACAACAGTGGGTACGGAAGCTGAATTTTAGCAGGGTAACAAACCTCACTCTCTATAAATATTTTAAATAAAAACTTTACAGATTTGTTTAGACTGTTAAAAATGCTTGCTTTGCATAGGTAACGCATTTCACATACCACTCCTTGCTAAATAAAGGAAGCTCTTGCCTCCTATACTTTCACACTGAATTAACCTGCATGCAGACCAAGGCAAATAAAGAAAACCACCTTGCTTTAAAAGAAAGTAATTTTTGTCAAGTGTGAGAGCAAGATCCTTCTCCTGTCCTGGCATCTTTATGTCACAAACAGCTTTAAGGGTCACTGAATGTCTCATAGCAGATGAAAACATGATGTTCCCAGTCAAGCACTGCAGAACAGGGACAGCCAGGCCTCTGAAGACGCTCTTACAAAGTCAGGTCTAGGACAGTCGGGCAAACCCAGTCATTAAAAACATAAGTCTATGAAGACTCCAAGTGGTTTCCAGCCACAGCTCAGGCAGTTTGGCATAATTTAAACAGGCTTCTATGACTTTCTAGATTATGGCAGAGCTGCCACAACCACCCCAGATTTGAGAAGGCCAAACATGCATAGGCTGCAACTTCTGTGTTGTATGTCCTACAGTAAATAGCACCGTGCACTTAAGAGATTTATTACCTTTTCTTGCATTTCTCATCTCTTTGCTCTACACAGCCTTTGCCTATAGCCTCAAACTTAGTCTGTGTGCTCAGTGGGACAAAGATTTTCTTCCATTGCACAAAGGGATTGAGACAGGGTCCTCATAGTGATGGGGAGGAGGGGAGAGTGGGAACCTAGATTTGTTGGTTTTACATTCACAAGAACAGAAAGCATAAAATACACCCCCAGCAATTCATGACAATTTAAAAAAAAGTCTCTCCCGCAGATTCCCAGAAGTGTAGGAGGGGGGCTTTTTCCACTGAACACCATATGATCCATGTGAATAGATATACTGGCAACCAGCGACAAAATTAAATCTTTCATCACATGTCTAATTCAAGCACTGATACCTGAGGGTAGTAAATGAGCTGCTTTTCAAAGCCATTGAGAGTCTAAAACTTTCTACAAACTGAATTCAGGAGTTTGGCGATGAAGTGCTCTAACAGGGGGATTTCAGAAGTCTCACTACTGATCTAAATTTGCTTACGCTGAATTAAGGGCAGTGTTGAATGCTCTTGAAAATCTCCCTTCCATTCTGCACTGTTTTAATAGTGGATCTGTATTAGAACCACTAGCAACAAAGGAAAGGAGAACAGTGAGAAAGAAAGAAAATAGAAGGTTCCACGATTGCTTTAGGTTATATAAGATTTGAGAAGGTCAGTGATGAACTCTAGAGATATCTAATGGAGCTATGTGACTGGGACACATTATAGTGATGAAATTCATATTGTAAGTAATAATTCGGGATACTCCTCTGCATTGATGGATACAAAATGCACTCACCACTCAGGGAAGAAAAAACCCCTAAGTGTCAATAAATAGTTCAATAAAAACCATCTGCTCAAAGCACAGTAATGATAAAAGAAAAGTAAACTCTTAGGATACATAAAAAATTAGACTGTAATACTAGAATACAGTCAGTGAATTTAATAGCACAACAGCTCCTGTGTACATACACAGCTTATGCTTACAGTTATTTCTTTATATTTGTACATGTGCAGTGCAGACGTTTTCTCAAAATTTGTCCTCTGACACCTACATTTTCCAGACACTTCAGTGTAGTATCTAAGGGCAGAACTAATTACAGTTTCATCTAGAAGTACTTAATCTGTGTGGGGAGACAAAAGTTATTACTTTGGAAATAAAAAAAATTTTTCATTACAGGCTTTTTCCTTTTACAATGTGAAATTTAAAAACAATAGAGCAAAATTACTTACCCTTTCATAAACAAAACCTAAAAAGTATCTATTAATAGTTTAAGTGTAATTTGGAAATCAAATTATGGATAACACTACTGCAAACTTTAACTTCTATTCAGAGAAAAAAGAACTATATCAGGGAAGACAGCTAAACACAATGACACGTATAGTTTATTTGAAGATCTTAATCTCGTTTCATAATATTCATGTGTTACCTTTTCAGGTTAAACACTCCTGGTACAGTGTGCATCAGAGTATGAATCACAAACCATTAGACCTCGGAGTTTTTTTTTAAATTCATTTTGTTTTTAAAAGGTTAATGTGCATATATACACAGTTCAAAGAACTCTTCTGATATTTTTAGAAAAATCAATATCTTTCCTGTGACTTTACAGTAGTGTTAGGGTTCACTTTTTTATTTTTACTTACCCGCCCCCCCCCACACACACACAGAAGAATTTTCCATCGTTTACTTGTCAGTAAGAACTCCAATGCTCTTTAAAATACCCCTTAAAACTATTGCATGTTACTTGTTGCTAAAATGTTACTATTCTCCCTTGATTCTTTTCCACAAAGGCTGGTTGTGTTCCTTTCAAATTTATATTTAGGTTCTGTTCTACATCTGCTTCAAAAAACAAATCTAAACAAAAATATCAGTATTAGAACTCTTGTCAAATATCTTCAGAAATACTTTTCTAGCTTCCTTCATTATTTTCTTTTTTATATTTCAAAACCTTCTGTCTTGCATCTAGAACACCTTATTTTACAAAAGGCCTAACATCCCTATGGAAGTTGCAAAAAATAAAACATCAGCTTGAGCAAGAGATTTTGTACAAGCTACAGTTTAACTGAACAAAAAAATTCAATGGTTTTGTTGTATGAGATAAAATAGCCGAAGTATTTTTCAATAACATGAACTGTCTGCCACGATTTATCTGTACAATTCCATCACAGCTCTTTCCTGTTATGTTACACTTTTCAAAAATATGTCATTAAGCTGCCATAAAAGTCATCTCAAAATGTTTTTCTCCCAAACTGATAATAGACTTATAGATCTAATTTTCAACTTCTTTTCTTCATTACTTTGATTCTTAAGGAGAGTATGACATTTGCTGTCTGAATACTTTGTAGTAATATCTGGCATCTCTACAGCATTTCTGTCTGAGGATCTCCGAGCTTTGAACATGTTTGCCTTTAAGCACCTTGAAATGCCGATGTATTTATTTGTCTCCCTTTTGCAGAGATGGATATAGTTAGAAGCAGACTTTTAAAGATATGGGACTTATAATTTCATTGAAAAGCTACAAGACTTTTTGAAAAAAAAATACATAGAACAGCTTTTTGTGCTGTCAGACATTAAAATTCCGACCCTTCTTGGCTCAACAAGAGCTAAGAACAAAAGTCAGGCCTTCTACTTTTTATAGCAGTTTTTGTAACTAGAGGGACTGTCCTCTTCTTTATCAAGAGACTTCATAAACGTTACTGATGACAGAAACAGCTATGTAATTGAGAAAACATCACCAAATTAAATATTAGATGATTTCTCATGGTGATCCCTCCTAGGTTTTTTGCCTACATATGAATTGCTTTTTGTTCACACAGGCTTAACATTTATGAAATTAAATTCAATGTTGTACTTGAAAGCTAGCTTTTCTGATGGACTAAATGCATTTGCAATAAAAGCTGGGAATGGGCAATTTTAGAAAGTTGCTTGCAGGGTTAATGAAAGTAGCATCCTACAGAAGGAGATCACAGGAAGAGTGCAGGAAATCAGGGAGAAGAAGAAAAAATAGGGGAAAGAAAGAAGAGTTGAAAGAGAGCTGACAGAACAATCCATGCATCATATAGAGACCAGGGAGATGAGTCAAGGAAATATAACACGGGTCACAGAGTAAACAGGTATGAATTTGTAGCCCTATCAGGCAAGTTGTTTTTCTGCTCATCACAGCAAGAACAGCTACTCCCACAGCAGTAGAAGAAAGAGCAGCCATTAATAACTTTCCTCTCCTCCAAAAGCCAAGGTTTTCAAGAACACAAAGGGGTATTCTCCCCCTCCACACACACACACACACACACACACACACACACACAGCTCTCCTTTGCCAGCAGCTCTCTGTAGAATAATACCAGCTCCCAGCTAGTCTGTCCAAAGACCTGCCCCTGCAATTCAGAAATTTTAGTCTCCACCAGCTCTTCCTCCAATACCCACTGGTACATATCTTATAAAGCCTCATATCAGACATTTCCAAAACATGGAAATGGTACTACTGGTAGTATATAAGCTATTCTGAAGTGGTTCAGAAAGACTGTCTCGAACAGTTACACACCTCTGCTGCTGCTACTGCTATCTGTGGTGATAGTTGAGGAAAAGAGATTTGGAAAGCCTGTCTTAAGTCTCCTGTAACAATCAGTACTGAAAGTGAATCAGTCATTCTGTTATTTTCTTTGCAGCTAGAATCTTTTGCTCTCCCACTCTAATGCCAACATCGGATTTCTCCTCCCTTGATTACAGCAAAAATTCTAATACATCTATAAAATCTGATACTGGTTTTCAGTCTGATTATCTCTTTGCTGTCCTTCCGTAAAGTTACAGAGATTCCCCCACCCCCAAAACCCCTATGACTTTTGAAGAAGTCTCTTTCCAGTTCCCTTAAACAAGCCACCCAAACACTTACATATCAAAGCTAACTGAAGACATTAATTTGCACCTTCAAACACCAAAAGGCTTGGAAGACTCTTTAACCAAATATTAACATCTCCCCACCATACTGCCACTAGCCACAACTAATCAAAAGTGCTAACAGGCAAAACTGCCTCTCCTTAAAAATGGAAGGATACTGCTGACAGAGGGCTTCCAATAAAGATTTATCTTCCCTGGAATGCTCCAACCATCAAAATCTGCCACATCAAAACAGTCCCAGCCTCTTCACCTTCCAGGCATTCTACAAAACTCATCTATGCACATGAATAATGTAAATGGCTAAAGTGGTAGAGTTTGGAAGGTGTCCCTGACAGTTGCTAAGACTAGAAATTTTAAAGCTGTATAGCATCACAGAGTTAGTGATCAAATGATGTGAGGGAAGAAAGATGATGTATTTTTGCTTTGGAAAATTTTACATTTGCACTCCCCAGCAACTCTTGAGCTGCTGTATTCTTTAATGTGTATCAAGAGGACTAAGAGCTTAGATGAACTTCTTTATGAAACACTCTTTAGACCAATAGGAAAAATAAAGAAATATCAGTAGATTGTATACTTGCTATTAAACACGGACAGTTAACAAATAATAATGAAGGTTTTCAGTTTACCTGAGTTTGTACTCACAATCCCAGAACATTAACACAGTTTAATTAGAATTCTTAGTATCAGCTTTTGTGGCCATACCTTCCTGAGTCAACAAAAGTAGATCTTCTATTTTGTGCCCTCTGGCACATACTATTTAAAAAAAATAGATCCTTTTAAGATTAACAAAAACATATTCTTTTTACCACCTCATAACCAATTTTCCAAATGATATGCAGCAAAATGCCCAGCTATCCCAGCAACCTTTAACGATGTTGACTCTCTCTTTAAGCACTTGAGCAAATATTTAATCACCTTTTCCCAGAATAAAAAAAATACAGCTCTTAGATAAGGCTCTGCAGTATGTATCTTTAAACACTTCACAGAGAAGTTGCTCTTATCCATTACTGCTAACCCCAGAGACGCAGTACCCCACTCAATTTTACCCAACAGGTTAATGACAGAACTGCAAATAGAATCCAAGTCTCCTCAGCCCCAGGTAAGCACTTCATCTACTACGCCACACTGCCTGATATTTCCTTGAGAATTACCTAAGTCCAAACTGAGATTTAGTCGCTTCTATTTAAATAAGGAAAATCTAAAATGCTCTATACCACCATAATATAGTCAACCACCATGGTTACCATCTGCTATATTTCAAGAAATCCAAAGAGGCCTTCAGAGCATTTATTCAGGGTGTGCCTGTACTTCACAGCAGCAGGACACTTCTCAGACTAATTAGCTCATGTGGAGCTCCCTCACTATATTGCTTCTGAGCTAGCTCATTTATCTCCATATTACACTATGCAGTGTAGCTACACCCTCAGACAATTCCGTTTTTTCCAGGTAAGGGAAACAAACTTGATGAAGCAATAGCAGTTTGAAAGAGATCATTACCAACAAATGCTACCACTGTACAACCACTTCTATTTCCAGCTCACTTCCACATTTAAATACCTCTTCATATATCAGAACTGATTTCAATTAGAACAGGAAAAAAAATGCACTGTACTGCTCATGTCAGAAACAGAAAGACAGCAACAACAGTTTAGATTAAATTTGGTGAGGAGATAGAAGGCTCTCCTCTAGCATCAAGGATATGATTTGCTGCTCTTCAGAAGATCAATTAACAATAGTCTGAATGCGAGAGAAGTATCAGACTCCAAAAATCTGTTTGCACTGGAAACTTGCTCAAGTTTGCCACACACTTTGTCCACACTGAACACGTTTAAAGGGATGTTTCTCTCTTGCATACCTTTCTAAAGCCTCCCAATTCCCAAGACCTAATTCCTGATTCACTCTGTCTCTGCTGCCAGCATCTATCTGTGAAAACCACTAACAAGGTATGCGCTTTTATGTTCCTTCAATACAGGTCCAGTACAGATGAATTAAAGCTTACTTTGCCAGGGACATATGTAGTTACTTACACAAGCGTCATATGGTAGTGTCAGGTTTTCAGCTGGGGTATGATATACACACACACCCTCACCATGTTAAAAGAATATTTCCACATAGAACAAAACTCTAATTGTCAAGAAACTGAAGTATTYCTCTCTCCCCTGCACACAAACGCTTTATGATAGTCTCTCCAACTAACCCATTACACCCTAATTTTTCCAGAGGATCTTTACCTCATTCCAAGGATAGGACAGGTAGTACTAACACTGAATGACCACTCATTCAATACCTCACTTTATCGCTGCTGTTCAATATGTGGCATCTTGGTATAATTTACAGTGCCTAGATCTAGAATCAGAATGAGAAAATTTCTCATTTCTCCATTGCTCATTGTTATGAACCTGAATCATTTCCTAATACTAATTAATTCACTTTGCAGCACCTCCATCAGGCAATTTTATAATCCCTGTTTTCACACAGCAAACAGAGACAGTGATGTGCATCAAGATTGCCCATAATTAGGGATGCTTGTCTTGAGATGCCTCAGGTCTCTCATCAGAGGACAAAGCAATTAAGCAGCACTTTGTCAGTACAAAGTACAATTTCAATCTATTTGAGTGCTATCATGTGTTTTCAAAGCTGACATAAATCAGTCCCAAGAGTCTGAACTCAGAAAATGAGAAGTACACAACTAATGCCTATTTAAAAAAAATGTGGTTGAAGTGACTCACCCGACCTCACACAGGAGCTCTGTGGCTGAATTAAGATTTGTCTCTAATCCTCCAGCATAGTTCCCCAACAGCCCTTGCTTTAAAACCAATTTCTTCTAGTGTTTTCCTCTCTCTTCCTCACATTTCATCCAGTTTCTGCAGTCAAGGGGAAGCAGATCTAAAGGGAACAGCCTCATTAACTATCACACCTGGATTCATTTCCTAAACACTGTTCCTGAAGTATCAGGTATCTTGAGGAGAAAGAAACAATCTTAAATGACATTGGCACATGCTATCTTAAGGCAGACACTTAAGGTGACCAAACTGAATTTGCACAGAAAACTTCAATTCTGACATTTCTTTCCTTTGAGAACTTTGCATTATGTCACTGTCAGAGCACTCCAAGTTCCCAGAATTTTAATTTCCTGCAGTTTCAAATAACAATATAATATTTAAATTAATTTTTGTATGTTCATTGTCTCACTTGTTGCATTTGCAGCCTCTAGTTTGGGGAACTCCTGCAATAAGGCCTCCTAATATTAAATACTGTCCAGATAACCACTGCAAGGGTAATCCTTCCCCGAAAAAGCTAATAGTCTATGAGATAACCATTACACCGCATGGAATATCATAGGGTTAGTGAAATACTGTGCAGCAACAAGCAGAGCACCAGTCTCTCTCTACCTGCCACCTCAGTAAACTGAGCTTCTGTCAGCTTGACTAATGCCAGAAGATTAACACATCAGTAATTTAACACCAACACAATACCCAAGCTTTAATTCTAAAAGGTTGTTTTTCTTCTTGTTGGGGTTTTGGGGTTTTTTTGTTTGTTTTTCTTTGTTTGTTTTTACAAATCACAGTAGCATCATGCTGCAGTCAATGTTTTGCCACACAACTTCATCATAAATAATAATTTTTTGAAATTGTGTAAAAAAAAAAAAAAAGGGGGGGAGGGGGGTCATTAAAGATCAAAACTAAAACTCACCTCATTTCCACCAACAGCTTTGGTTAAAATTACAGCAGAAGACACAGGAGGTGGCATGCAGCCTACTGTCTGCAAGCTGCAAACAACAAAAAGAAATGTTATGTTCCTTACATCATGCAAACACTCTACAACCTAAAAATCTTAAAATACCAAATAGCTGAGCAGAAAAAATTATTTTGTCATCTGTGCAACCTAATCAGTTTGTGTTGTGGTTACAGCCCAGCACCAGCAGGCAGGATTTCTATGCTATCTCTTACCAAGCACCACACTGAACAGTCTTATCACCATCARAAACCCAAACACTTAGTCTTTCTGATTGTTTTCCCACCTGTAGAACTGTATCTACCATTCACAAAGATACTATGTGTCCTGATGCAGTTAAGTTTGTAGTGTGTTAACATACCTGTGTCTATGTGGAGAAAAATACATATATATAAGGATGCAAACTTATTTTCTTACAAAGGCTGTTAGGCGATGAAAACATGGACTGTTAAGAAGCAAAAGGGTGGGAAGGACCATGTGCATTATTTTACATTCCCACTGTACTTGTTTTTTTAGTCAATAGCTAATAGAAATCATAATTAAGCTTTTTATTTACTGAACATTAAGAGGCCATCCAATATTTTATTTTTATGCACATTTTCGCTTCTTGGTAATATCATCTGACTTCTATTTATCAAAACATCAACAGCTTTCTCCTGCATTTTAAAAGTCTAAAATGTATAATTATTATCTGTCATTTCTTCTGTTGTTTGTCCATCAAGGTTAACAATGTATATAATAAGGGCTGTTGCAAAGCGAGAACAAAAAAAATTGTGTGAGCTTTCTTTTGTTTTTAAATATGGTCCACAAAAAGCCATTATTACAAAACAGAGTTGTATCAAATACACAGTTGGAAACCACAAAGAACATAGTGCAACAAATCCCAATGAACTTTGGGGCTAAGTAAAATAGGTCTTCTGAAGCAAAAACTGCATTGAGTTGGAAGGAACAGTAAGACAGGAAATAAAACAAGCTGTGGATTCTCAAAAAGCAAGGACTCTATGTATGTTTTCAAGTATCGGAGTTTGACACCGTATCCCTGTTCAGGGCAAGTACTGGTGGTGAACTACTTTGCATTTGTAATTCCACCCTGAAGGAACATTGTGTTTAAAAAAAAGCTATAGTAACAACAACAACAACAACAAAGTTATTAAATCCAATAGGAATTGGATTTAACAGCAATAGGGAGCATATTACAGTGCAATTGAAATGCTGCAAGTATACGAAAAGCTTAAATAGCAGAAACAGATAAATGACAAGAAAGATGTTCACTTTGTCAGCTACAGATACTGTAGAAAAGGAAAAAGGCAACCAATATGCACATTATATGGATCCAATCACACGAAGTGCCAAGCATCGCCTTGGAATTGCTTAGTGCCTTTAGCTTAAGGACAAGTCTCTGGAAGCAGGGAGCTGTCAGTGCCTAGCAGGATAAGCTCATTTTGAAAAGAAAAGATACGGGAAAAAGAAATAGTGAAAACCAGGAAGCACATGGCGATTCTGATGTCCATCCCCTACATCAGTTGTGACATTACATCTCTTCTACAATGGTCTCTTCACAGTTAGCTCCTGGAACTCCTCACCTGCACTAATAAAGGATGGATAAGTTCAAAGTTATCAAGAGAGGTATGAAATGTTAACAAGCACATTCATCTCCGTTGAAAGGGATTTTCCACACTTTAAGAAGAGAAAGGTTTAATAAACAAGATCCACGTGAAATTTAAAATGATACATTTGGAATGAAAAAAATCACCATCAAGAGATAGTTCTAAATATCCTTCATAGAAAAATATTAATCTACAGAAAATATGATATATGCTAAATGAAAATGGTTTTAATCACATGTGTATCAGAGCATGCATATAAATAGCCTGTCAAATTTTTTTTTCTTACTTTATTGTCAACTACATGCAACACAATAGCAACATGCAAACTCCTCTAATGGCCAGCAACAGACTACTACAGACAACAATCAATAAGCTGAAATGTTCCATTTGTTCAGGCAGTGCTATACGCATTAATATCATGGGACCTGCTCAAGGGCCATAAACAATACCTGTTCTGTTGATATAGTACAGACAACTGAATAGTAATAGGCTCCAAAGTCACATATGTAACTACCAAAGCTCTATCTTGTGCTAGATCCTTACCAACTACACTGTAAATGCCATATGCTAACAGTGGCAGAAGTGAACCCATGCAAACATTATATAAGCTGCTTCAAGTTCCTTTCCAAAGGAATCCCTTCAATACAAAACCTAGTCAGATAACAAAAAATTAATGACAAAGTCACTTCCGGCAAATGTCAGTTTCTCCCCTATTTTATGTATTTCAAAAATATTGCAAAACAAAACCTCCTAATATGATCCCAGGCAGAGGCAAAAAAGCCTACAGCACCACAGAGACACATATGAAGAGCTGGTAACATCTGAATTTGCCTCTAAAATAACATTTACGGCAAAAGAGATGGTTATAGAGGATGAGAGAATCTACCATTCATGAATTAAATCCTGAAAGCAAGGCAGGAAATTAACTGTGGGCTTGACCATGTCCTTTAGGCATAGCCTTGGGTAGACAGTAGCAAAGAACTACAGTCCCCAGGGGAGCTGTCCTGTCAAAAGGAAGCCGAATATCTTTGGGAGCATGTGCCTATTTTTCCAGGCCTTTGTGAGGACTATCAATTAGCTCCTGCTCCAAGTTGCGTTAAATGCATGTGATGAGGAGGAAGCTTTGCCAAACTCCATCTTGTCACTCCATGCCCTCAGTAGGCTACTTCAGTGGTTTGAGGGAGTAATAACTACAACTGTGGGGCACTCGGGTGAAATTCCGATTAGACAGAGTGCACAAGGCACAGGCAGTTCCTCGCATCCTCTTTCCACTCCACTTTTGTGTACCTGTATATGGACGTGTGAGAAAATGTGGACATTTTCTACTTTAAAATGAGTTATCCTAGAATTTAAACTCATTTTATAGCTGGTTCTTGTGGCTGCTTTTTAAAGACAGAGCTCAGTAGCTTCTCCTCCCACAGAGCATTGGAGGTACTGTTCCCACCAAGCTTCCCTTGCAGTGGATGCCTTCAGTCCCACGCAGTGGCTGCTGGCCTGTGCAATGTCCTAAACAACAATCTTTATCAAGAAAGCACTGTTACAAAATAAACTTTCATTAAACTTCCCTATTGGACCATTCTTTGAATGAAGTCGCCATACTACAGAGTTACAATAATAAAAATAAAACATGGCCAGAACAGAAATAGTACTCAAGGAACAAGTGCTTGCAAGGCAGCTTGAAGCATATAGAAGTCTGTTAGCTCACTAGTGAAACACAGCCACTATGCCATGAAAAATGAGGCCATTTTAGGATGTTTAGAGAGTCACACATACACATGTATGTTACACACACATATGTAGTTTCACATGTATATGTATATACATAAACACATATATCTGTGCACGTAATTGAGAACGTGCCCCTTAAATATTAAGAACCAAGGTGGCGTAAGAGGCATAAGTGAAAGAAGGAATGAGAAGTGCTGTAAAGAATGAAAAGCATCAAAATTCCTTGCACTTCATACTTCAGGAAGAGACTGACATGGATTAGGAGGAATTTGGCTCACTATTAAAAATCCTGTCTGTGTCCTGGCTGAGAAAACAAAACAAAACAACTTTTGCAGTGATTTTACTTTATAAATAATAACCTTTACTATGAATCACCAAATGGAAGTGAACATTGTTTCACTGCCTTATTTACTTGATGTATTGATACTGTTAATCAAAACAGTGCTAACTTCTGGATGATTTTCATCTCGGATTTCACCCTCTTGATATCATTTGGACAACCTCACACTTGGTGGAACGCCTGGAAAAGCCTCTCAAAAACAAAACAAAATGCTCTCTTAGATTTAAGCTTTGTAAACATCTAAACATGAGCAGCTTTATCATTAAGCTTTTAAGACAGGGAATTATCCCCAGGCAACATTTCACCAAGCACTAAGAAAACCAGTACAGATTCTTTAAGCAATTTTCTAAAATCATTTATTTTTATGCTTGAACGTTCCAGCCTAGCTGCATGGCTCTAGATATTTATCTTTGATCTGAAAAAATGTTATTCTTTGGATTTTTCATAGCACCTATCACCACTGTCAACACAACTTTGGAAGCACACATTGGCAGAGTACACCCAAGTATTTAAAACATTGTTTTCATGGTAACATAGCTTCTGCTCATTTCTAAGTTCTCCTCCTACAAAAGCTTTATTCTCCTTTTTTTTCCCCCCTCTACAACTTAGCTAGGCAGGAATGCTGTACTCCAATCTGGACACATGCAAGAGATGCTCAATACAGACTGTTTAAAAACAAAACAGAATATCAATACATGACATACGCAATATGTATTCACAGACATATGTTTCTCTTCAGCAACCATTTTCTTTCCCCCCCCTCCTCCTCAAGACCTAGCACAGCAGCTTCAGCTGCCCGTTGTGAAATAGAAAGCAGACCTGTTGCAAGCTCCCTACATATGAAACTAACTGACAAGACTCTCTAAAAATGAGACCAGGTTCCTGAAAGCATAATCTTGTGTACTGTGTTTTCAATAGCAAAGTGCTGAAGCACAAAAACAAACAACAAAATCTGTTCACAATATAACTCATAAAATACACATTGCAGGATGAGCAGTCCTTTAAAAAGATAGTTACAAATATATTTCAGTCTATTATGTTTAAACATACCCTTTCAAAAGCCATTCATTTATAGGTGTGATTGATAATAGCTGAAGAAAGAGCCAGATTGCTGTTGGGAAGAACACAAGTGTAAAAATCTGGACAAAAAGGTGTAGTTTCACATGCATCAAAGCACTTGTCAGCTCCTGCAAGAGAAAAAGAAGAGAGGAAGCTGCAGTCATAACAGCTGAAGTAAGATCATATTTGTGCTTTAAAACTAGGATCATCTTTATAACACAAAGAGAGCRCATGTCAAAAAGGCACCTTCAGGGATCATCTGTTCTCCTCTTTAATAACCATGTACATCCAGACAACATAAAAGCTCTGTCTGCTCCTGGGCTTTTCTCCAAAACAATTGTCCACCACTTCAATACTAGCGTAGCTCTTATAATGGTAGCTTTTCGGCAGGCAGCCTTAGAACTGTGTCACTGCTTCAACACCTGTGTTAACTATGCTGACAGCCTGTTTACTTTATTGACTGCTAATATCAAGAGGAAGGGGAACTTGCATTGCCCATGTGATTTAAATTTTCCTTAAAGAGAGCCACAAAGTGTAATTCTCCTTTATACCAGAAGAAAGAGATCTTTATGTTACAAGGAGTCATCATCCAGGGTTTGGGTTGTTGGGGATTTTTTTCATGAAAGGATAACAAAGTAATCGAGTGGCAGATTTTGATCTTTATTGTATTAGGAGACTTTAAAAATATTACTGTATGTCACAATTGCCAACAGAGAGCTCACATATAGAAAGAAATAAGACTGTTGAAGAAGAGCAAAGAAACAATATCAAGACTGTAACAAGCTAACAGCTAAGCCATAAAATTCAGAGAAATAAGGTGCAAAATGCAGTCAGAGACTGAAAAAATAAATAAAATTTTGCTGTTACACAGTACCTTTCATCAAAAGAAGAGCACTCTAGAGAGGTGATCAAGTATCATTATGCAATGTGCTCTTCAGTTAGCTACGTCTCCATTTCTGTTGTGGGGGCACTTCAAGAATCTTTTACATAGCTTTTGAGTGCAAGGGAGAAGCCTTATACATTTCAGCTCATTTCAACTCCCATTGACTGAGAAGGAAAACCCTTTTCCCTTTCTCTCAAGATAACTTGCACCCTTTCAGTTGCACTGTAGACTTGAAAAAAAACACTAATGTCACTTTTATTCAAAACCTAATTTGTTAGGATTCTCAAGCTATCTTAGGTCTGATATTCCAAATGCATTAAAAAAAAAAAACACAGAACAAGACAAAAAGCGTATTTCATTGTATAGTGACACAGCAGTAGGTCTTCAAATGCCACCCTTTTTCAGCTTTGAGACAGCTAAACATTTATAAACATGAACAAATACTTTTTTTTCAACCATCCAAATGCAATATGATGCAATTAAACATCTAGAAGTATAAGCAATTAAGTATCATGCCCTTGTTATTTTATTTCTTTTACTAAAATTATCTCCCAAATTTGGGTTTGGGGAAAAAACCTGGCATGAAAAACTATGCATCTGTTCACACCCTAATCTCAGAAAGTTACACAAAACAAGGACTTCAGATGAACATCTTGACACAGTTTAACGAAAAAAGCACCATTACGTTCAGTTCTTGGTTAACTGAATGAAACAACAAATTTGGGACAGGAAGGGGTTGTTTGTTTTTTAAAGAAAACTCTCAGGCAGGCTAGTTTCAGCCTACACAAAAAAAAAAAAAAAATAGGCCATCACACAAAACTGTCACAGTACCTATGGAGCTGCCAATGGCTTCACTGTAGTACTGTTACATTTTTCCTCAAAGAAAGCAAAAATAAAATGTCTAGTAGTAAAAACATCTTGTGTGAGAAGAAAAGGTACCTAGAAATACCTATATAAAGTAGATTTTTAAATATAAATAATGCTTTGATTTTTCTCAGTTGTAAGCGACTCCTTCAGCACAGCTGCAAATTCCTTATTCTTTCCTGTCAAGTCTTTGAAGTCCTCTCCAGTCCCAGCCTTCCTAGTGGACCAATCTATGATGACAGTCTAGGCAATGTCACACATTCCCAAGTGTGGACAATGCAACCAAAGGCATTATACAAAACATTCCATTCCCTGTTTCAGTATTGTACAGTTGTTGCCCACTTTCCCTTTTAATTTGTTATTTTTACAACAACGGAAAACACCTTAAAACATGTAATTTGAAGGAAACTGTTTTTGTCTTGGTTTTTACTTTTAAAATTATCATAGGGATAGGTCGGTTACAGGACCCAGTGAGCAAGGAGGGTGCTAACAGCACAGGCAACTTAGTGCCTGGAGACATGCTGTGTAACAAGTCTTTGCAGACCTAAACTACCAGTCTTTAAAATGTCTCTAGCAATCAACTTTAAAATAGTTATTCCTTAGACTGCATTAACACAGATCAAACACTAATGCAAACAGCCTTCACCCTCTTAAGTACTCTACAAGGGCTTGCCTCAAAATATCTCAGTTACTAGAATCCTCAAAAAGAGCAGAAATCTCAGAGATTATGCCAACTACGATTCAGTTTCTTCACACCAAGTAGAATAGGTTATCTTGTCTTCCCCAGTATTTTAGACTCTTCAGAAAGCTTCTGCAAGTTTCTCTCTGGTCAGTGTGAGTCCCTATTACCTTCCATTCACACTAAGATGGTTGTAGCTGGACTCCTCTGGCAAATGCAAACACAGAGCAACAGTGTTTTCAGTGGTTTGCCGGATACCTCATTTAAATGGAGAGCTCAAGTATGTTGTCTGATTTCTTGGGGCCTACAGTAGGACTTTCTTCAAAAAAAGCAAGCTATCCAGTCACCAAAAACTGAAAGGGCATCAGAGTAAGGTGCAGTCAAACGTTCTTGTGATTCCTGGCCACAAACTGTTTTTATCGATGTAGGAGCACCACAATTATCCTTAGTTTTGAAAATGTAACAAGGCTGTGCACAGACTAGCTCTCCCTGAAAGCTGTCAATTATTTTGTAAAATGCTTTCTAAATGYATGTTAAAAAATCTTTTTCTGAGCATGTGTTTTCACAGCAGATAAAACCGGAAATGTAATCTTAAAAGAGCATCAGCTATTTCTAATTTTATCAGATCCTCGTCTTCAAGGGATACACATTCAGTTAAATCTTATGCAACATCTTTTCATAAAGCACACTGAATATATTAATTCAAATGAAATTAGTGTTATCTAAGTTAAAACAGTAGACACATAGACTGTCCAGAACTAATTAAGATAAAAGCAGAAACAACTCATTTTGCAACTCAGTAAGAAGATACATTTACTGATGAATAATACTAACTTTAGATTGTGCCTTATGCTTCTCAAAACACTAAAGGATGTATTTTAAAAAAGAAAGAAAGAAAGAAATTAAAACATACCCCAAAGCATTTTAATAATATCATGACCTAGTCTCCTAACATTTCAGGACAGTTTTTATTATACATTTTAGAAAGTAACAGTACTAGGACTAATTGCAGAAATGTTTTTTTTCCTCTTTATCTTCTACCCCCATGGCAGAAATGCAAGAAGAGCTGCCTGATGAAATACAGAGCTAGATACACACTACCAGTACTAACTGTCATTTCTAAAGCAATCTGAGAGCAGTTAGCTGGACATGCAGCTCCTGCAAAGACTTCATTTACATTTATATATATATATATATATATGCGCATTCCTTTCAGAACCACACATGAAAGAAAGTTATACAAGTTCAAAGTGGGGCATGACAAGTTGCCAGGAACTTGTCAATCATACCACCTTAACTGGAGAAAGTCAGACAGAGATACAGTAGCATCGGGAATCTAGCCAAGATTCTGATTACGCTACAGATTTCATTCGCATTCACAGAAGCTTTACAAATCTGAAGTTTGAAGGATTCAAATTACTAAAACGAAAAGAAGTTTTTAATTTTTTCTTCTGCATGCAAAGATTCTTAACACTGAATGCAGAAAATTCCACTAGTGCCACTCAGGTTCTGTGTTTTGGGTCCTCTATGGAAAACTCCAGTGCCTGTTTGCATTAGGATGGATTACTGTCCCAGTGAAACAGATAAATTGACATGGCTCTTTCTGCTTCCACATATGACCACAACACTCTAAACAGCTGCTACAGGATTGACTAGAATTATTCACTTCACTTATACTGTATGCAGGCAGAGCTAGAGGCACTCATGTCAGAATTGCCTGCCTGCAGACACAGAAAGAGAGGACTAGCATCAACTCAAACACAGCCTCCATTTGAAGCATTATCATCATAATCATGATACAAGTACAGAAATTAACTTTTCTTTTCAATGCATACTGTCCAACTCCCACTGATACTTTGCCCAGAAGATACTGTAATACTGGACAATATCATGATGCTTTTTTTGGCATTAGTTTCAAGAAACATACAAATGACAAGTTAACACAGCCAACAGAGTAAAAGAAACCAAGAAACTAGACTAGCAAAGAAATGCAGCATTTCCCTTCAGTTCTGGCTACTCAGCAAGAGCAGGTACCCCTTCTTCTCTTCTTGGCACGCAGCAATCACTTCCTTCTCCCTCCCCACTTTATGCTTCACTAAGAGGTTTTCCCCTTCATCTCCTTTTACTCCCGGATGGCTGTTCTTTGAAAAATGAAAGAGACATAAAATTAGAAAAAAGTCCCAGTGTCTGTGATATGCACTGGAGTGTAGGAATTTCAAGTCCACCTGTCCACAAGAGGCAGGTAAATCTTACAGGGAAAGATTGCTAAGACTTTGTACCAGTGTATTGGCTTTGCATCTACAGAAGAATCCTTTTGTGTTGATACTAGCTGCTATCCTGTGCCTACCCAATGTGATAACTTAAAGTCACTAGATCTTCATCAGCATGAATCTGGTAGCGACTAGCCTACAGAGTCTTACTTAGGGAGCACGCTGGCAGGACGTGTGAAAGAGAGAGACACTGAGATCTCATGTTTTCTTCATGTCTTACAGATGCATGGAGAGTCCATTTAGCCTCTCTATGCCTAGTTCCCTGTGAAGTTCTACCCTAGATTCACACAGTTTTCTAGCTTGTATCTAAACTGAGCAGTGGGGTAACATCACGGAAACCAACATGCAGAATGGGTGGGGAAAGAGGGGTGCTAGCGTGCTCCTGAGTCTCACCCTGATTGGGGCGCATCTGAGGTGCAATTCCAGTCTCTCACACTCAAAAATGCATTCAGCACTTCCATTTAGTCAAAGCTCTGCAATCTCAACAATGCCACTGTGGATGGGCGAACTTCCCTTACACCCTCCTCATCACCTCCGCTGCCTTATGAAGAATTTTCTGAAATAAAGAAAGGGTTGTTCTATAAAAGTCTAGTTTTAATCTTCTTTTGTTAGCCATTCTCACAACAACAACAGCCTAGCAATTAAATATTCCAATTACATTCAAATTTGATCAAAAGCAACACAACTTGTCAAACAAAACAAGAATGAAGCAATTAGAAATTACAATACCTCAGTTTTTAATGAGAGTCCACTGTTAAAGAATATAGCTGAAACAGCAATGTAAGTTATGGTAATTTCTGGTTTCAAGGGTCCTAAAAAATATAGACACAAAGAACAAAGTGAACTACAGTCAAAGTGATAATGATATGCATATACTATATCAAAGTAAATGAGAGTATTTAGAAGAGTATCTGTAGAAAATCTAATCATTACAGTCTGTTTTAGAAGAGTAGGGTTTACTATTAAGTTATAGAAATTAGTGCTACTTATTTTTAAATAAAAACAAACCAGTGAGTGGAGAGAGAGGTATGATGCCCTAAAGATTGGGCTTATGTGATTACAGGCCATTAGGAACTACAGGGTAAATTCTGTAAATGTGAAAAAGGGAAAGTTTCCAGAGCTTTCCTCCATCTTCAGAGTATCCCCATAACATTAGTCAAATTCAAAGCATATGCTCAAATGAAAATAGCAGCTGCTCCCTCCATACAGGCATCTACATCATTCACATATCTACCTCTCACCTCTCCCCCCCTCCCCCAATACACACACCTGTCTAGCTGCCTGCACAAGGAAAACCAAATTGTATTCCCCAAGGAATTCGTTGCAAGGTACAATTCTGCATAATCCACCCACAATGAGACTGTGGTGGAATAGTTCATTAGAGCCCTAGTGTAACACCTTCCAGACACATTGGTGCAGTAAGATCAGTGTGGGCAGATGCTTGCATCTCCAGGGGTTCCACTATATTAAAGGCTTATGTTTGTATACATTGATATACCTTTTTCAAGGACATGAAAAATCAAATACTTCTTATACTCCTATAAAAATGATGAATTTCCTTAATACTCTCTACCTTTGGAGACCACCAAATGCCAAAAGTATACATTCATTTTTTTCATAACCATCCAACCAGATATTAAAAGAAAATATTAACAGTGTACTTAGGACCAAACTAATATCTGAACTCTGCAAGTGAGACAAATTAAAATGCAACTTTTTTTTTCTAATTCATATTTTATTTAGTGACAATAAGTTGTCATGGGCAAAACTGCAGCAGCAAACAGGCCAGCCTTTACTCAGTACTCCAGAAAAGAAGCTCCTTTCTTCTGTATTAGATGAATGATACATTGATGGTCACACAGCACCAAGGTCAACGATCCTTAAATTAGAGGGATTTGATCGTACACTGAGTCTACTCAAATTTGCATCTCCAGTCATTCAAAACAAAATCCTACTCTCAGAGAGGGTTTTGTTGATGAGACACTAAAAGCCACACTAAAGAGACACACTAGTGAGACAAACTAAATGCAAACACAAAAAAACAAAACAACCTATATGAAACACTATGTAAAACTAAGGTTACCAAGCAAAAGTTAAAGTTGCAACAAAACACAGAGCTAGTTGCACAGTTTTATGGCATATTATCTGAATGACCAGGGAGGAAAAAAAAAAAAAAAAAGATCAGAAAAGTGCTGTGTGTGTGTTTATGCGTGCAGACGTATGTGCGGGCCCACACACTAGACAGACAGTCAATTGGCCAGTTAGTCTAAGATAAGGATTCTACTAGGACCCAACTCTTCTATCATACAGTTTTTCACTGAGCTACCTGAACTCTTACACAGGGGTAAAACTTGGCCACTACAGTATTTACACTTTCATGCAGCACAGGGCACTTCTGTCAGGCAAACAGATCTGCTTCAACTCTCCTGCAAGAGACTGATCAGGAAAACTATCTTCACAAATGAACTAAACAGATTCACTCATCAAATAGGAAAACACACAAAAAGGGGCTTGACTTGCACCCTGAAGGCAGTCAGAATAGCAGAGATCTTTGCTATTTGTGGCACACTGTTCCACTGGTACGGATATTGGACCATTCAGCGAGGCCCTGCAAATTGCAGTGTGATTTTCTCAGCTGGAAGATTAAAAACTTTAAGGTTTTTTCATATGCTGATATTTCTTCCCACCCCCTTTCCTTCTGGTTTTAAAATGAGCAGGGAGGTAGCATAGATTCAGGAAAGGGATACTGCTATAGGGAACATGCGCTTGCAAGTCTCAAGCAATGCTTACATGCTTTTTCAAACAAGCTGTCCCAGGAACAATGCCACATCAATGCTTGACATCTCTTTGCAGTAGAAGAATTAAACTGAAACCCTCCATTATAAAATGCAGGAAGTAAACTGAGAAAAAATTAGATAATGCTTTAGTTTAAAAGATCTCCCACAAAACTGGTAACAATTAGCTTGACAATCAAAACAAAAAGGGACAAACTAGCTGATGTTATAAAATTACAGTTGTCTTTAAGGTCTGCTAAACATACAGGCCCAGACGCTACAGGAAGCTCCATATGGGTGGCCCTGCACACCTATGCAGAACAGCACACTGATGTTAGAAGGGATCCTTGCACAGCAGGAATTTGCCTACCCTGAACTCCATGAAGCACTGGAGTCTTAGTTGCCACAGCAAGTGTTCAGAACCATTTTTAAAACATTCTTTTTTTCCAGATCCTAAGGGGGGAAAAAAAAAAGTTGGCTCCTCAGTGTGAAGCTGTCTATCCTCAAACTTAGCTCTGTTAAGAAAAAAAACAACTATGCGTGTAAAAGTACAGTCAGAGTCTTCCTCCCCTCCCATAACATGAAATTGCTAAAAGAATTCTGCTAAAGTATTTTACATTCCTTTTCTTAAATCTTCACAGATCAAACATGAAAAAAAAAACAACTATAAAAGTTCATTTGGTTTTGAAAAGTTTGGGATATTTGAAACTGAAGTGACAACGGAAACGAAGCAACAGATATTGCCAGCATCTTTTCTTAAAGATATGCTGTTTATTTTAAAATAATGCTGGGTATTTCATCAGCTTGTTACCACAAACCTAAGATTCCATTTAGTAGAAGATGACAGATCTTTCTCCTGGCTTGCTTACTTTATGTTTTTGACCCCATTTTGCATAGACTCATTTTTTTTTACCCTTTCCCCCATCTTTTGCGTGGAGGTAAAAGAGAGCAGGAAAAAAAATCTTTAAAAAAAGAAATGTATTATTGTAAAACAAAGAAATCATCTGGCTTACATTTAGCACCTGAGATTGCTTTTAACACAGTATGTTTTAAGCTATGCCTCTCAAGAGGATCACAGATGGAAGACATTCATATGCTGAACTCCGATAACTTTATCCCCTTCTTAGAGATTCTTGAATTTATTGCTTAGTTAGGAGGATTACCTTCAAAGTAAGTTGTTATTTAGTTTTCATTACAATTAATCCACAAAGAGTAGGATATTATTCAAGACACTTGTACAGTGCCTATCAAAAATGCATATAGGAATTCAGCTTAAAACATTTCTTGGGTACTTGAGAAATAGTGAACGATTAACAAGCAAGGAGGCAAACTGCTAGAGATGCAGGGATTACGGGAGGGCCCGGTGTACCAGACTGCCCCGCAAACCCATACGCTCTCTCTGGGGAACCTCTTGCAACTCGAGTTTCAAAGTTATTAAGTGGATGCCCTGGAAACTTGAGGAGGGAGGCCAGGAGTACCCTCCCGTGCGCCAGTGCCCCCGGCAGCCCGGCCACCGGCACCCCCAGCCCGGGCTCCCCAGACCTCTCCCCGCTCCCAGCCGTGCCGCCGGCGCCGGGAGAGCCCAGGCCAGCCCGCAGCGCCCCGCCACGGGGCAGCGCGCCGCCACGGGGCAGCGCCGACCCGGCCCG
>NW_020451005.1:1812543-1839114 GCF_003343035.1 Apteryx rowi | reverse complement strand
CGGCGAAGCGGCTCCTCTCGCCAGCCGGCTGCAGCCCGCGCTCCCGTGGCGGCGCGGCGCGGCGGGTGCTCGCGTTGCGGGAGAGGAGCGCAGGAAGCGCGAAGCCGCCTGGCTGCGGCTGAGGCGGCACCCCCTCATGGTGTTATCTGAGCCTCATTTCCAGAGSCAGGGCCGTTGCAGGAGCAGGTAGTTTCCTGTGAAACAGGAGCGGGGAGCAGGCTCGGCTCGGCAGGAGGTGGTTCACAGGGGGAATACTGACAATTAGAATACTGGAACCTGTTTTGGGAGAGCAGGGAACACCAGCCAGATGGTTACTGGAGTGCAATATATATATATATATATGCATGTTTGTGTATATATACGCGCACATACAGAGCACCGCACGCGTACAGTGCGGGCAGGGTTTCGGCAGGCCGGGTGCCAGGGCGAAGCCGCGCCCAGTACCGTGCTGTCTTCGGGGCTCCTGGTAGGGACCCCGGTGCCGCCAGCTCCGCCTGCGCTGGCCTTGGCTTGTGCTACCTGTTTGGGTGGATGCAACACCCGCGGGTGCCAACTCGCATAACTCGTACTACAGGCACAGGGAGTCCTCCTGCAACCCGGATTTCAAGTGGTTCAGGACTTTCCTGTCCTTTGCAGTGCCAGTGCTGGACTTTACCAGCCAAAACTGGGCTTTGCCTTAACACTGAGTTTCCAAATTCAATTATGTTTTATTCTAACAGCCATTATTTACATGTCAGGTTATAAAAAATTGTTGTCCAGTTAGTGTATTAAAATGCTGAATAATGGATTTGTCGTCATTGCCTTGGAGTTTATCCATACACCACTTTATTGCTGTAAGAAGGAGCCTGCATGTCACAGTCTGAACTTGTTCCAAGACATCTGTCCTGCCTACAGGAAAAGAAACACCTATTATAACCTAAAGACAACTTAATCTTTTGTGATTTATCCTGTTTCATTATGTATGAATGCCTGCTGAATTAGCTTACTTCCAAACTTCATAAAATTCCTTACACGGAAGTCACTGAGTTTGTTTCAATGTTAAATATATCTCCCTTAATCCAGAGTATCATAAAAAGCTGATTCTGATGCTCAACCTGCACTTTCGATTTTCTATTCCTCTCTTGTCTCCTGATGGATTCATTAGTCCAGTCTCTGGTGGGCCACGATCCCCTCACTCTAAATCACATTAACAAGGAAATGATAAAGTATAAAACATTTTGTCATCACAGCTGCTCACATCAGTACTGCCACGGGTGCCTTGTTCTAAGATATTTTAAGCACACAACAATTCTGCCATGTGATTTCTAAATGTTTAGGTAAGTTTATACTTCACAGTCTCTATGGATATATTCAGACTTCAAAGAATAGCCATGCCACATGCTTTCTGCTCTCTGCTACCGAGTAAATAAATGTTTATAGCTCAAAGCTCAGCTGTAATCTCAGCTACTTGTGGAAGCATGTATTGCTGCGTATCCTGTGAGGTTCGCTTGTGTAAACATGTATACATCGCAGCTGAATTTTTTGAATATGGAAGGAATGTGTCTTCTCATATGGGGATCCAAAATGTGCACTTTAAAACAGTTGTATGTTTCACTGCTTTACTACATTTACTGAAATACACATTAGCCCTTGTTCTCTTCTTGGATACACCAGTGCCAAATTGCAAAATGTCACTGTATTTGCCTGCTCAAGTGCTACAGGTTGACTGTTTTTGGAGAAAATAAATGTGTAACAGATGTTCTTCCAAAGCAAGCTGTGATTATACTGAGTATAGGATTTGATTACTCAGAGTTGCTCAGGAAGGATAAGATGAACCTGCTAAAGATGTAAAGTTAGAAGGGTTAGGGGGTAAAGCGGATTTGTCATTTAAACTATATTTAATTCATTCACAGGTGAGATGGCATTAGTTCAATGACATGTTTTTTATCTGTGCTGTTTGTTAGGTAAGAGTACTTAAGATTCTTCATAACTGCATTTCAAAGCAGGCAGCGAGAGCAGACATACTCCCATCTGAATGCAGTGGCAGAGCAGGAGAACGGGCAGCTGTCCAGTGTTTCCCAGGCTACTTTACTGCAGTGCAGGCCCTAAACAAGATGGGGAGGAGGCCTCGTACCCCCTGCCAGGCAAACCCCTGCCTGGCAAACCCCTGCCCAGCTGGCTTATTACACTATGCAGAACAGAGACCTCACTCTGCACCCATAGGGCAAAAAGGCACAAACAGCTTCAGCATAGTTCAATAATGACCCATCACCGTTACCAAACAAAAGCAAAATATCAAATAGTCTATTGAGGCCAAAAATTTAAGCACTCAGAAGTTAGAAGAAGTCACATTTTAGAGTGAACGAAGCTGCTGCAGCGTCAGTTGCTGCAGGAGCTGCAGCTTGGTCACTAAAGGGGGTGGAAGGGGAGGGTGCTTGGTCTGGCAATGAAGTTCAATTTTGCAGTTGAAGTCTTCAATCTCTCCCTGCTTTGGGATCTTAGTTTTTATATGATGCTAACTCTCTCCTTTTAACCTCACTCTTCACAAGTGAATACAATTATGAATTTCTAGTCTGCCCGCTGCCCAAATTCATTCTAGGTCCATTTTGCAAGAAAACTGAGGATTCGCAGTTGTTGCTGAAGTTAGTCAGAACTATGACATGAATACAGTGAGAACTAAAGCTGCTGAGAGCTCTGAATAATTGTCTCTACCTACCTCTGAATTGCCATCCAAATTAGTAGATGTTCTTTACCCTCTTTTTTTTTGGCTTAGATACATATCTATAAAGTAAGAATATCCTTTTGTTCCAGAACATCTGGAAAAAATGAATTAGTTAGCGTTTGTAAAGCATTCAGACACCTTAGTGACAGGGACCACAGTAAAGTGAAATGTGTCTCTGAGTAGCACTCAAGTGGGGTGCAGTAAATGCAGGCATGGAGCCATATAGTGGATATTGAACTGGTGTATGGCAAGTGTGTGTGTGTGTGTGTAAACTACTGACTAGCTCATTAGCTGAGTGCTAGCAAACCTATCAACTGAAGGTGACAGAGGTCCTTTGGAAAACTGCTGTGGGATCACATAACATGAGACTGCCACAACACACAGGGGAACAAACAGGAGCAGATTAAGTTTCTAGAGAAATC
This sequence comes from Apteryx rowi, assembly GCF_003343035.1. Taxonomy (NCBI): domain Eukaryota; kingdom Metazoa; phylum Chordata; class Aves; order Apterygiformes; family Apterygidae; genus Apteryx; species Apteryx rowi. The sequence goes on along the minus strand of NW_020451005.1, from coordinate 1,835,991 downwards.
ATAGTTCTTGCATTTCTCGACTTTGGCATGTTCATCCCTGAAACAATACTATTCACAGGGTTATCACTGTAACTCGTACCTCTAAAATCAGAGCACCGATCTCCACCRTTTGAGCTAGTAGCGTTAACTGGCAGTAGCTGTAAGCAGCATGGGCCAGGACTGCATGGGAAGTAGCACATGCACATTGTCAGACAGCTTCAGGTGTTTGCTCATAACAAAGCTAAGTGGCAAAAACTAGAAACCTTGGATTTTCTTCCAGGCTCTGGAAGATTCTTCTCATTTTCTTCTCCAGAGGGTTACTGTGCGCATTGTCCCCAGCCTGTCTCTTGTCTCCAGAGAAGAATGAGCTGTCTTGAGTATTAGATTCAGAACAGTTAAGAAAAAAAAAAATGCTGATGGTTAGTGATAACAGGTTTGCCGATGGTCAGCAGAAATCACAGAAGAAGGTTACCTTTTGTCCCTACTCACTAAGGCAGAAGATCAGATTTTGCAAGGCTCTCTTTCATCTGGGGGATGCTTTGCCTAGAAATCTGTTTCCAAAAGGTCTGAACTTTGGAATAAAAGTCTTTTGTGAACTGAGTTAGAAAACATACAGATTCATGTACTTGTTACATTGTATAATCTTTAAGATACTAAGGAAATATTCTAAGCTGTGTAATGAAAGACTCAAAGATATTTTAGCTGTTTTGAAGAGCTGTTTCTCAAATATTAGTGTAAGCATATAGATCTCTCAGATGACATAAATGAAATTGTTACTGTGTTTAAATAAGAAAACACTACATAAGCCCTATCCTGGCAGAGCGGAACAGGAAGGAAGAAAATACTAAGAAAACATTGTATAATCAGGAGGACTCTCTCTTTGCAAGACAGCATTGCTATTGTTATAATGCAATTCATCACCATATTGACACATTTGTTCAGTATTAGAGAGGAACAAATCAGTCCCTGTCATCCAAAGCTATTTCCTGCAATGCTTCACTTTCCTCATCAGGTTCCCATATAGATACTACGTGTATCCTAATTAACCAGTGGGACTCTCTCAGATCCCAGAATGGTCTGGCACGTATGTATGTATATTCACCATAATATGCTTCAGAACAATTTTAGGATGTATCTAGCTGTGGCTTAAACACAGCACAAGCATGAGCACTTCGCATGTCTCAGATTTCACACTACCAAATTTTCATTTTTGTTCAATTTGTTTCAAGAAAAGAATGCAAACATACCTCAGGGCTTCCAGTTGCTTTCCCGCCTCTAAAGGCCCCCACGCTCCCTTCTGCGTAATATAAAAGCTTCACAACAAGCCTAACTGTGTAACACCAAATCTTTGTTGCTCACAGGTAATCTGCTGAAATCAACAGGACTATTTATCTAAGGTGAACAGCGACCAGTTTCCACAGTTGCGAAGATGAAGACGTGGAGTGCAACTTTCTGGATGTCATGTTACAAACATTCAACCCGAGTGGTTTGTAACCAATGCCTGGAAGTTGGCTCCCTTTTGTGCCATGCAGAGCCTATTTCTTTTGTGTACTCAGTCTCTTATCTGCACAACACACCTTGCTTTCTAATAACTACACTGTTAAGTTATTTTAGGGAATGTGCTGAGATTTTAAAGTTCTGTAGTAGCGGATGTCATCTGATTATGCATTTAGACAGGAGAGATTTTAATATAAAGGAGAGGGGATCACAAGATAAAGGGATCTTAAACGAGAGGAAGAGATAGTTTTAAATAATTTAACCTGAAAAGAACAAAGATATTCAAAATGAACAAGATAAAGAGAGGTGTTAATTATAAATAGAAAAGTTGAGGAGGAAAAGTGGAAATATATGGGAGACAGTTTACAACACATTTATATTTCTCACAAGCACTTAGTGGCATGATCTCAGATTTTCTCAGCATCAAGAAGAGATTGCTATACTGATGATATTAACCATTTTTTGCTTAAGGTAATGGAGTTTGCAGCTCTTAATCTGTCCTGGCCTGGGTGCTGATACTGTTTCAGACATCTGAAAGGAATCATTTCCTTGTTTCTACTGGGTATTATAAAATGTCTGTGAGTACTCACGTATTGCCAGTTGCAGGACTTGCTATTATTAGACTTAAACACATAATGAAGTGCTGTTCTGGATAGGTRTGCTTTTCTAAATAAACGCTATAAGATAAAAGATTTCATGGCTCTTTGTTTTTATTTCCATAGTGGTATGTTTTTTTCACCAGAAATTTAAATACATAATGTATCTTTTTACCTGTAATAAAGGATCATCTTATATATTTATGTATGCAACAAATAAGCAATGTTTCTTTTAGTTGAGCCTGATGTGAAACTTCCATGCAGTAATCTTATGCTTTAAGAAAACTTAAAAGGCAACAAACAGGGCTTTGCTGATGCCTTTGCTAGAAACAGCTTGTTCTTATAAAGAAAGAAAACACTGGCTTAGTGCTCCTCTGCCCATGTAATTCTCTTGCCTTCTCCTCCTAGACCTCCAAGAGGGCACACAGAGAAGGCCAAAAGGCATGACAGAGAAATTTTCAGGTTTTGCACTTCTTTGCAGAACTATGGTTTTACACAAGGCAGCAAGACTATAATGCATTCAGAAGTTTGGATTAAAAAAAAAAAAAGAACATAAGAAGTAATTGTCATAACAATGCTGTGCTTGAAACAAGTTGCAGGCTTCTAACTCTAATTTAAACAGAAAAAATATATATATTTTTTTTAAACCAAGGAAAGCTGTACAAGTTTAAACCTAAAAAATGAAAGTGAAAATGTAAAGTAGCTTCTCTGGCTGTTTTCACAGTAAGCAACTGGATTTAACCTGCTGAATGAGGCACTTCAGAGATAACTTATTACTTTCATATCTTTTTCTGATCAAGTTTACAAAAGTAACTTTTGATATGACAGTAATTGCATCAAAACACCTAAAGCATGACCAGTTTCATGCTGTATTTGCATGGTAATAAACCCAGATTTACGGGGGGGGGGGTTTAGCAGATTTGTGCATATGCATGCACAAACTTTTTACAAGTTCCAGCGTAAGCAGCCGCTCCCAATGGGAAGATGGCACAGTCCAGAGTGAGCCGAAAGTGTCCCAGCCCTGCAATACCCGTCATAAAGGTCAAGTTGGGAGGGAGCAGCCATCAGAGAAAGAAAAACAGGCCGGAGGCTGCAGGCCTGGGGAAGAGGCAGCTGCTGGCAGCGGGGCCCGCGTGCAGAGAGCAGCCTTTCTGAAGCGCCAGCTTCCAGGACGCAGGAGCAGCAGAGCCTGTCCAACAGGCAGGAAAGCCCATGCTCCAGACGTCAAACTCCCTCAGCTAGATGGAAGAGAGGGCCTGATTTCTCCAGTGTCTGCCCCTTTTGATTTTGGCATTACCAAAGGCTTTAAAAGCTCAGAGAAAGGGGGCGAATTTCCTGTCTTCCAGGGCAGGGGGGCCGGGAAAGAGCAGCTAGACCCCTTTGCAGTGGTGGAGTCAGACCATTTTTGTTTTATTTTTATTTTTTTCCCCCCTAAATTGTTGTTCATATCAGGGCAAGATTCGGCAAGCTTGCTCAGACTGCAAGGCTTCTTTGGGCCAGATACTGTGCACGCAGAGACCCAGGCACGTTTGCATGGCGACCGGGGTAACTGTGGTGCAGAGACACACTATGAACCAGCTTTTATGCTGCTCTCACTAGTACCAACCACAGCAACTAAAACCACAGGTGGTGCAGGCTGCAGTATGAGTGGGGAGCACCAGGCCAAAGCCATCAGGATTTCCCTGTTGTCAGTGCTCAGGATTTAGCCAGAGTTTCAGCTCCTTCTCCACCTGCTGCAGACATCCTCACAAGCCCTGGCCTAGAGGGGCCCGAGGGCACATTGGGCGCATCGGACCCCATCTATTCACGTTGGTCAGGCTCAGTCCTTCCTCTCCTCTCAAAGTTTCAGAATTAAGCGGAAAACTCATCTCAAATGTGAAAGCAGGAAAAAAGAGTCAGGAAGAGAGATAACCTATTGGGAGATATGCTAAATAATGAGAAAAAAACACAACTAGAAAGGTAGAGATCTTTTAAAAGCTATTTAGTAACAAATCAGCTTCTTTACAGCTATTATACCTGTCAATTCAGAGAAAAAAAAAAAAAAAGAGGATGCTGACAACTCTTCATCCCACGATCTGCAGCATTAATAAATGATGAAGTGTTAAAAAAACTGGGATGCTTTGTGCCTATAACAATATCACATGAGGACAAGGGAATAAAGCTGAACTAAACCAAAGGACATGATTGTGTATTGCTAGCAAACAATGACATAAATGAGAAACAAAAGACACAGGAACAAACACACAGACCTCCCCACAAACCATCAAATATAAAGAAAATGACTTTTTTTTGTCAGTAGTCAGATCCAAATGAGGAAGCATGATGAACTGTATGATGAAAGATTCAGATGCAATCATTACTCCAGAAATGTCCAGCCCAAACAGCTTATTTAAACAGAGACAGAGGGGAGAGGGGGTGGAAGCTGAGGATTAAAAAGTGAAGCCAAGGTGGGCATTTTGGGGGTACCTACCCTCCCAAGGTAGACAGCACCAGGGAGGACATGGCCTGAAGGGAAAGCCTTTCCATCCAAGTCCACCTTGATGTCACTGCTCTTCCTCTGTGAATTCACTTCTCCTCCTACTGTCCACTAGCCAAAAGGCAACATTGCACCTCCATTGCATCCCATGCTCGCACACCCACTACTCCTTTCTTTGGCACAGCCAGCTCAGCTGACGAACCCTCTCACTCTCCCCTTCTTGCGCTCAGGATCTGCCCCAGGCCTTTTTCAGCGCTTCGCTGAGCAGCAGTACTGCCGAGACATCCTCCACCCTCTTCTCCCCATTCCCAAGGAAAGAAAAAGTTATTCTTTTCTCAACTTAAACCGTTCCCAGAGCACAATCAGGTTTCACACGGGTTTCCAAGCAGTGCCGCCCACTGCCTGCCGCCTCTACAGCTTAAGCCACGCAAGTTGTTTCAGGTCGATTTTGTACTGTTCATTTCACTGATCTTGTCCGTTCCTCCCTGACTTTGCTCCATGCAGGCAGCTTACCTGCCCAGCCTCGTACAGTAGCAAATAAGGGAGCAAACTCATCTGTGGACGTGCAAGCAGGTCAACAGGCACAGTGGAGCAGCTAGGAACAAGAAAAGCAGAGAAACATGGGGAGGGATCATTTGGTTATCCAGGTTCTGCTGAAAAATAAGGCCCTACCTAGCACGACTTCCTTGGGCTCCTCTTCCCTTCCTAGGGCGCGCATTAAGTAGCAGGGTACCTCGATCCCTCTAGGAAGTGGGAGAGCTGTGATGGTGCCTTATCCCCCAAGAGCATCTCTCAGCTTTCCTCACAGGAAGCTTTCCTTGTGGTGCATTCGCAAGGAGATCAAATGTAAAGGAAAATCCCAGTTCAGAATTAATTGGCATACATTTTTTCAGAAGCTGGAGGGATTTTAAATTTTCTTCCTTCTAGATGAACTTATAACACTCCTGCAGTCCCATAAWTGAAGTTGTACCTGTTTTTGTAAGCGTGCGAGCTCAAGGCCTGCAGCAAAATGCATCGTTGTTTTTTTCCCCATTCCACCCTGTTATTCAATTAGATGCTTTCCAGTTTGTTGTCCATGGCCCGCATTTATTCCAGGTTGCCCTTGCAGCCTTAGCTTCCTTTGGTTACCTGCTCACTGTGGAGGCAGCGGCACAGAAAGCAAGTCCTGCTCTGAATTAACCTTTTCCTGCACACTCCTCATCAGCAAGTGAAGCTGGTGCATTGGTGGTGTGAAAAGACACCCTGCTTAAAGGGTTCAGAACGATATTTAATTGAGAAATGCTTAGTGCATTTAGCTCCAGGGCTGTTCACACCATGTGCTCGTTTTCCACTATTCTCTGAAAGAAAGCAGAGGTGTTTCTACAGACCCCTGTCCCCTTCAGAGGGCCCTTTTCAGAGCTTCTGCTCTTATCAAAAATAGCTTCCCCTTAAACACAGCCAGCCAAATGGCACATCCACCGCACCACTAGTGGCACTGTTTATCCAGACAGGTGTTCACTTTTCATCTCCTGTCCAGCAGCTATCTGTGCATACAGCGAGCTTCATTTGAGTCACACAGTAATAATCACTGCTTATATACAAGATCCCTAGTGTACTGTATATTAATGTCTGGCTGGTAATTTAATGGCACCTCTAGGCATAAACAAAAGTTTATTAAAACAGTAAGTAAAATGTTCCCGAAGACTGGCCTGCATTTCTAATTTTCTATTCAGCATTCCAAAATACAGAGCCCAACCGGCTTATGCAAAAAGCAAGCTACTGAGTTAACGCTAAGTAACATCATCTTGCACAACTTCCACACAGCGTGGCCTAGAGCAATAGGATGCTTCATTTATATTCACAAACCCCTTCTTTTCTGATCATCTTTAACAATGACAGCCCAACAAAAATTTGGATTGATTACTAGGGAGTGCGTACAACTCAAGGAAGCAGCAGGATATTGATTACTACTCAGAATCAAATTACTTGTCTTTTCATAGATAGGAAGCCACAGGACAGCTAAACCCTTAAACTGCAGCCGGTAGTTGGCAGTGCCCTGTGTGGTTAAGAGCGAGTTGTGCTCTGAACACCAAACACGTAGAAGCCGCACTGTTCGCTCCCTGCGCGCGCCTCTCCCTCTGCCCGAGAGGCTCCTTTCATAAACTGTYGGGCATTTTAAAGACAAGCAGGCTTCTCTTTTTCTGCCATCATAAAAGATTTCCTTGAGCTCATTAAAATGCACGTAGTGTATGCTCCAGGTATTACTACACAGTTACTGTGGGCAAGTAGGTGGATAATTCTTTGACAGTATTTAAGCAGGAGCTCAGACCGATTTTCACCTTTCAGGTTAAGTAATAGAGACACAAAAGCCTGCGGGAGGGAATTTGTACATGGAGGAAATCCATGGGGGAGTCACCGACAAACAAGCAAGGAGCTCTGCTTTTCGGGAGTCTCTTTTCAGAGCACCACCACTTTTCCAGGTTGCAGAGATGTCCATGCACATCCACCCCACTGCCACCACCATAATTTAGCATACACCAAGGACCTCGAAGCACTTTGCAGCTCCCAGGGCATGTCACCACCCATCTCCATATGGGAGCAATATGCAAGGGTGCTCGACCTTCTGCTGTGCTATTTGGTTTTCATGGGAAGGAAACATGAGCATTTGGGCTGAATTGAAGGTAGCCAAACCGCACTCCAGCAGGTTCACCCATCTAAATGCTCAGAGGAATAGGACTTCAAGAGCCTAGAGCAAACACAAGTGTTACCAGCTCTTTGCTTGGAGCCTTGATACATTTGTCATAACCTAGACTATTTCGCCTACTTGCCATGATCAAGGGACTCAGGTAACCAAGGAAGCTCTCCTAGACGGTGCCAGCACAAATCAGCAAGGAGGAGAAAGACTGCAGATATCGTAGAAGAAAATGTCCCAAAATAAAACCTTTAATGTCTGTGTAGAACAAAAGCTTCATGTACGTTATACACAGTTGAGCTTATTTTTAAGACCTTTTCCCCATTGTTACGAGACAATAATCTAATATCAAAATTTGCTGCTGCCTTGCTAGCCTTAACCTGCAAAGGTCAGTGTCCATGTTTGTTTATTTATGGCAACATGATTTTAGCTTAAAAACAAACAAACAACAGATTCTTGTAATCTTACTGTCTTGTTCAAGATTAGATGTCAAAGCTCCAAGCGTTCAGCAGTAAGCATAAGGCCTTAAGTCTTGCACAAATATCTTTGCCTCTTTTGTCTGTCAGAAACTGGCACTGCTTAGGTGAGAAAATGCAAAAATCAGGGTTTCAGGAGCGACACCAGTGCCTGTGTGGCGTAAGCCTGAGGTATTTCTTGTTTCTGGTTAAACACCTGGGCTGACACACTGCCTATCATAAAATGATATAACAAAGTTTCCTCAAATGAACCATTTATGCAAATAAGGGTTTGAAGCATCTAACCCAGAACTTAAAAACAGGCAGATTAACACAGCTGTCAGAGCCTGATGCTGCAGCCTGTCCCCAAAACTGTCAGGGGCTTCCCTGGCAGGGACGGGAATTCAGCCCGTTCCCTCACGCAGACCACGACAGCCTCTCCAGGCTCTTCTTTCTAGGGGGTTTTCCTACAGATAAGGATGACTGTTTAGGACCCTCACCCTTCAAGGCAGATGTTACTTCCCATTCAGGGCAGGTGTTTCTTCCCATTTTAGTATTTTAGCTCCAACAAGCCATCTCTTACTGTTTTATAAAAATTTTTTTGAGTTGTTGCATTGTCTATACAAGGTCCACCCTTCGTTTCCTTTTCATAAGGGCTGTGAAGATACAGTGGCCAAAATTTTAGCACCAGTTCAACAGCGCACTTGCACAGATATTTAAGCTGCTGCAGCTGGATGAAGGGGCCAATCTCCTTAGATGTTCCACTGAACTGGAGACCTATAACCTTAAATCATATGCAGTTTACACTGTGGTAATGAGAGTTATATATACGCGATGACAGCAAGCCACTGACTCTTTCATTCCAGGCATGGAAAAGACTAAGAGAAAAATGCTGGTCAGAGCGTGCAAGCTTTGCATATTCATACTTCCCACAGTTGTTCAGTGTTTGAAAATTCAGGTAATGAGCATACAATACTCTGGCTGCCTCTGTATTGCTTGGGGGTTTGCTATTCTAGTAATATCTCTACAGAAACCATTCTATCAAGACAGCTTCTCTCCTCAAATTGAATTAGCACTTGTACATTGAAGTTTTCAACATCACCCATAAGATTTTTATACTTGTCAAAAGAATCTGCATGGTCTCTAACCATGAATAAAAATGATTTCAGATATCACCTTTATTTCAAATTTTATTTCCTGGGATTAATCTAATTAATTGTGCTGGTGGCTTGTTAAGCAGCTGCTGAAATAAACAGACCATTTTTCTTTCTATGGAACTGTAAACATGTGGGTACCTGATTTAATTACCCTTCAAACTAGTGCAAAGAAGAAAAAAAGCCACCAGGAAAAAAAAAAAAAAAAGAAGAAGAAAAACCCTCCATTTTCCAAAGTGACATCAGAGACTTGAAATTGTAAAAATTCTCTCACAGCAACAAACTTGGACTTGGTTCATTTCCCTTTAGCTGATTTTAATAGATCTTTTATCATACAGAAGAAAAAAAAGAGAATGAAGTTCAGTAAACATGCACAACCTTATAACAATATTTTTGCATCTACCCAAATGCTTCCACAAGATACTTATGCTTTTCTCCTTCTTTGATACAACTAGGAGTAACCCATAAATCTCTACTTTGATATAATTCTTATTTTATGCTTAGCAGATATAATCCTGGTTTGTGTCTATTATTACAATCACATTAGCCCTGTTTTATATCCATGTAACATGTCAGGGTCTAAACTGAGAACTCTAGTTAAAATACAGGGGAATATACCCCCTTTGGTTTAAGCAAAATTTTTTACTTCCCCGCAGACGGTACTGGTAAAGCAAATAGCATTACCAATAGGAAATACAAAGAATCAACACTTATGAGAGTTTAAGAATTAATTCCCTAACAGGAATTTGAAATAGCCTGATTTTCTTAGTTCTCATTATAAATCAAAAAAAGCTCAGACTTATCCAGAGATAAAACCCATAGAAGCAAGTGGAAACCCCTAGCCTTGCAGCAGCCGACAATCACTTTACTTCTATAATAAGACTCAGGAAATGCAAATAAAAATCTATTATCAACATTCTTTTTATGCCCAGAGAAGCACCATTTTTAGCAGTATGCATGTATGATATGAATGAAATATTAATAAACAGCACACAGTTGTGGCCAGCCAGGGGGAAAGTTAAATAAATAAGACTTGTTACGTCAAGTCTAGCCTTGGCTTTTCCCTCTCTCTTCCCCTCCTTCAACCAGATGGCTTCACCAGGGTTTTTTTGCAAGCTCTCCATGAGATTGAGCACGCTGCAGTTTGAGGGGGGGCAGAGAGGCTGGGACAGCTGCTGTGAAGCAACTCAAATATGCACTTTGTCTTACAGTGTCCTGGTCCATCTTTGCCTTTAAAAAATGATGCCCTGCTCACAAGGTTGCACATCTGCTTGTCCACCCAGAGGCATTCAGAAGACCAGACTTCACCCCAGTCTCCTCACTGGTTCAAGCTCTCGCCCTAGGAAGGACCATAGGCAGCTTGGGAGAGCTGCATATGTCATTTCTCCAATCTTCTCAATGACATACTAGATTTAGAGGGCAAACCAAAGGTTTGCTTTTAAATGCCAGATGGATGAGTATCCTACTAAGGGGCTGCCACCAGGTCGCTGGCACTGGCTGCTGAAATCATCTGTTTACTTATTTAGTGACAAAAGTAAACTATTCCGAGTTTCTTGGACCAATTTATAATTTGGAGGCYCATCTGCCTTGGGATATCCTGTTTTTACCCTTTATGGAGGAACATAAAAATTCTAATCAGTTTTGAAGCCTCAGGAGTCCAAAGAGAATTTGCATTTCTGCATAAGGAAGAACTCTGCACAGAAGGAGAAATGGGAAGTATTTGAATTATACGAAATCAGGTAGGTCGCTCTTGTGATCCATTCCTCAACAAGATTTGCCACGGTTGTTAAGACCTACCTTTATCCCTTTCCAGAACGACACCAGCTGTAATTATACATGATAAGGAGCAAGAAGCTTGAATTCACAGCAGAGTGGGGAACTTGTTTCCCTCACCTTCAGTAATATATTTCTGCCCTCTTGCGTCTTTCCTGTGCCGTTGTGTAGTTTATGTCAAACAAGTCTGATTCTTTTCATTACAGAGTCCTTGCTTGAAGTGCTGAGAGCGCTAATTCTTCTTGTTCTCACTTGTTACAGAAAATCTCCTGCCAAAGGAACCATTGGCTTAAAATACTGTAAACAGCCTCTCCTCCTTCCTCCTCACAGCTTGCTTTTTAGAAGCCCGTTTTCATAAACGGTTCGTCTTATCTGTTCGAAGCAACATAACCTGAAGTTGCCATATCAAATGCATTTATGGAAAACAGCAATAAAGTAGTACCTTGACAGGCTAATGATGACCTCCCACGAGCCAGGCACTTGAGCGGCTCCCTTCCCTTCTTCGTGGATTACAGAGCAGACGTAGTAACAGCTGAACGGTGCAATTTCTGCTCGCCGTTAAGCCACCGGGAGGGATCCCTGCCCCATCCGCCTCTGCGAGGGCAGAAGACAGACCCACCAAAGGGTGGCTACCAGGTAAGTTGGTCTAACTCTTGTGGGACATCACATAACCAGGGTATAGCGTCCACTTCCAGTGGACACTAAGAGACAAATGGTAGACAGAAAATAAATGTGGACCTGCTTTTTTCTACTGCTTACTGTGCTGGACTTGAATTTCTACAGAATCCCTCCCAGGTTAAAGCCACGGCAGGAAGAACCAGCTTTTTTCTTTTTGTTTTTCTTCTTTTTTTCCCCTGTTTTGGGGAGTGTTGTTTGTTAAGGAGATCACGTACTGCCAAGCTAAGCTTGGGTGGATTAGAGATTACACTATCTTCTTCCATGTATCAGCCATAATTTAATCATTTCCACTGTATACTACAATATGAAACACAATGGGATCTCTGCAGAATATAACACATTAATATATATATTATCTATGCTTTAGTAACACAGAATACTCTTAGGACTGTTGGACCAGCACAATGAACAAATACAAATTAAAGGTAGTTAACTACTAAAATACAAAACAATACAAGCAAGCCTCCTAAAGTACAAACCCATACAAGAAATAAAGCTATTAAAAAACCTAATTGTCATTTAAAGAGATCCACATAATTCCTAATGTAAGGGGGGGGGGGGAAATGCATCTTGCCCATAACCTACAAATTCATTAGCCCAGAGCTTTGCAGTGACAAGATTACTGTTTTGTTACTAAGACCACGATCAGCCCAAACATTGAAACTGGAGGCAGAGTAAAGAGTTCACTCTGACGCTGATCTGTTCTCATCAGCTTCAAAGCCTGGCAGAAAGCATTGCTCTTCACCTTTTGCTAGCAAAATCTTGATTCTACTCAGGCTAATAGAAAAACACTCAAAGTCCTGACCTCACTGAAGGCCAATTAACATGTCCAAAAGCAGCGCAGACCAACATATTTCTGCACAACAGCCTCTACCCCCAAACACGTGGCTTTGCTATACCTGCATGCTCCACATCAGCCAAGTGACTGGCACTAATTTATTTTGAGGCAGAAATGGCTTCGTGGTCTGAGAGAGCTCGCGCCGACAACCACTGCATTTCTACTCAGGTAGGAGCAAACAAGGGAACATACAGTGGGCAAGTTTGAGCTTTTCCCCCCCAGAGATCAGTGTTAATGCTTAAAGCTCAGAGACCATAAGTATTGCCCTAAAAAATCAGACAGTTACACCATATAAATAGGAAGAAAACAACTGGAATAATAGCAAACCAAACCAGGCTGAAATCTGTTCTGCTTCATATCCAAGACACTTGTGATGCCATTAGCTTCCAGGTACATTTCTTAAGAGTGTTTGTGTTCGTTGTTCATTAACAAGAACAAAGTTTTTGTTGCCTAGCTTTGGCGACATGGGTGCMTCACACAGGTTTCTCACTGGAGTGTTTTCAGGCATCTCTAACTTAGTTTCCTATTTTCTCTGCTGTATTTCCCTTCCATCTTCTGAAGTTGTATCAGCTMCTATTTTTTCATTGTTTTGTTTTATTAAGAGGCAGCTCAGGTTTTCACCTGCATCATATTTTGCAACTATGAAATATGGATCTAAAATTCGAAAGAAGAAAGAGCCTGAAAAGAGCCTTTCGGACACAGGCGCTGTCTGGAGAAAACACATCGGATTCAGAAGCAGTTTAGCAGTGCAGAGCTGTTATCTAAATATGTGGCCCAAAATAGCTTCCAATATACTGAATGACTTTTATATTTAAGCATAGTTACACTGGAATAAATATACAGCCCCTTCTACATTTTCATTATGTTCCGATAAGCTCCCAGGTCTGGCAGTATATCTTGAAGAAAGAGACCACATGAAATATGTTGCTAATTATTTATACACCTCTTCAAAGGCTCAGTGCTTCCACTCGTATCTCTTGCTACTCTTACCTACACAAGCCCTAAAGCTGTTTTTCACTCACTGAACTATAAAACCCCTTAGAGTAACAAGTTTATAATAGAGGTTTATAAACCTGGCAGTGATTAACAGCATGGGTTAATCAAATGAGTGCAGAACAAGCCTTCCCCCCTTTTCTTTAAGGAAAACTGGCCCCGAGTGCTTTTCCCTTATTACTATGTGGAAATAAATTTGCAATTAACTTTTACTTATCGGGGTCGTAGCTGCCTCTGAAGGCACCAGCCAGAAGCCGGCACCGTTGTGCTTTCCATCACAAAAATACATGCAGGAAGGCAGCCACCACTCGGGAGAGTCAACAACGCGATGCTGCCCCGCACGTGGCTCGGTGCATCCGGTCTCCTGCTCACCTGGATCACGACAGCGAAGAGCCGGAGATGGGCAAACGCGGAGGGAAAACTGGAGTGGCAGAAGTGAGCTCATGCATTACGCGAGCAGTTATTTCACAGTCCAATTTGCACAAGAAAGTACTAAATGAACCACTTCATTACTTAGAAGAGTCAAAAGAAGTTATCCTCCCCTGACATTGCTTGGCCAGTTTCTTGTGAAAAGAAATAGGATCGAGTTTGTGCACTGCCAAACCTACTATATTTAAGTTTACTCCAATATGACATAAATCTTCACACTCTACACGGGGGAATATTATCTGGTTTCACCTGCTTGTAGTCAAACTCCCACCTAAGGTAAAGGCATGGGAAGCGTGGGTGCCTTGCAGTCGGAGACAGCTGGCAGCTGGGTTGATGGGTCGTCTCAGCCTCCCAAAACTTGGAGCCAGTGAGGAGCTTCAAATAGAAAGCAGCCTTTAAGCTGCTCCGTTTTCTAAACATTAAATACGTTGTTTGTCAGTCACTATCTATATCACTTCTGTTTTGAGTTTCCTGGAGCATGCTCTTGAAACAAGTCTGATTAAGACCTTAATTTAATCCAATTCTGGTGGAGAAAAAGAAAACTTCAGGACCAAGTTTGCTAAGTGTGGGAATGAACAATAATGTAACTCTTTAGCAAGTGCTGAAGTTCTCATGAACTTTGCTTCACCCAGGTCAGAGTTGAGTCAATATTTATATTTGGGGTTTTTTTTGTTTGTTATTTGCTTCTGGAAGTTACAAAACCAAATAACACCTACCTCTTTCTCTCAGGAGTCTTCCTTGTCATTATGGTTTAAAAAACAAACAAACAACCCCCCCCCACACCCACACCCACACCATACACCACCCACACACACATCCACCCACCCACCCAACCACCATAGCTGTTCAGGATTTCCTCTCTTATAACTTGATGGTTTTGCTATCACAAACTCAGCTTAACCAAGAGTAAACTTATCCTTCTGCTTCATAGCTCACCCTTTTCCCGAGACCATCTATCACACGTTGGCCACGGGCCCGTCTCACCTGTTGCCCGCTCTCAGGGCTGCCTGGCTCTTTCGCCCCCATCCGGTCGCTGCACTGGTGCTCGGCGCGGGAGTCCCCAAGTGCCTGCGCCTGGGGCACGGCACGCAACACCGCTGGCGCCTGCTATCTTACCCTCATCCCACATCACTGAGCATGCTTCTCCTTCTCACCTAAGCCAAGATTTCCGTTGCCTTTTGCTATCTTGTTTATTTTAGATAATCACATGTACATGCACAAACGCACACACCCCGCTATATAAGCAGAGTTATCCATCCTCAGAAGACCAGTCCTTCCAGCCAGCGTCCTGCAGTGCCCTCCCCTGCGATCCCACTGTAGTCCTCCGACATTAAAACACTGCTCCCGGGCTTCTCTGTTCAGGATCGATTATAACGATAACAGGGACAGAGAGAAGAGAGTTGATTTGCACGTAAACGTAAGCTATGCGTAGACTTCAGACAAGTTCTGAACAGCACAATTTTTGCAATCTTAAGCAAATATAGAAAATTCAGCGCAAAGTTGCTTTTTTCAGCTAACAACTCAATTTGTGTTAGCAGGTGTTTTGGAAGTATGGCATAAAGACATTAGCAGATAAAGACTGTATTTCTCCTTTTTTTCTCTTCAAAACTATGCCGTGTTTTTCCAAACAGTAGTGTTACCCCCTTCCTTGCTTTACTTAGCTGACTTGTCAAACATGCAAATGGAAAAACCCTGCTGCTTTTATATCAGAAGAACCCAAAACCTAAATAAATTTGTTGTTGATTTAATAGATTTTTGTACTACTATAAACAGTTCAAGAATTCAAGCAGATTGCAATCCCGAACTGAGCATTTGCTATAATCTGAAGTCTTCGTGAAAGTCTGTGCACCAGCATAGCATTTAACTCCAATTCATATGCATATGAGCCAGCAAACCAGAGAACTGCTAACACACACTTGAATTTCTGCTTACACAATACAGAGAGGAATGGTGATATTTCAAAAGGTAACTGTGTATAAAAAACCAAAACAAACAAACAAAAAACCCCCCCTTTTTATTGTTTGCCAGACATTTTGGGTTTTCCCCCCACTTAAAGAGAAATAAGATTGTAAATTTACCCTTACATTTTCTTAATTTTAATTGCACTAGTAGATAAGTCCCTCCTCTAGATTCAGGCCAATCTCTCGCTTAGTGGCCGCTCTTTGACTCAGCAGGAGAAGGCAGCAGCATAGCTTTGGCTTGCTGTGTCCACGGCTCGGGCTTTGCAGGTGCCTGTACCACCTCAGGTGCACAAATTCCCCAAGTAAGGGAAAAAACCTTGAAGTGCTCATGCAGAGATAAAGGTCCGTTTTTTTCACCACAGCTTGGGGCAGGGCTTGATTTGCATGGGAAGAGGTTATCATGACTACGGTGAACTACACACGACGTGGCACCATCGCACAGTTTCTGTCAGCGCCCCGCAGTGATGTGCGGTATGTTTTAGAGATAGCTGCAACGCTGGGCTGCCCCTGGAAAACCGGCGGTCGCACCTGCAGCAGTTCAGAGGCTACGTGCCTAATCCTGCAGAAGAAAGCTACCCCGCTACCCCCAGGTCCATTTTAATTTCGTAGGAATGTTCAGAGCATTCACACATGCGTATAAATTCAACATAAATCCTCCTAATTCACTTGCTTATTTCTGAATTAAAGTGGAATCTTCAATTTTAATCTTAAAAAGCAGGATTTGGCCATTTTTCCCCCCTCTGAATTAGTGTTTCTCCCCTCCCTCTTTGTCCAGTTTGGCTGTTTTGTATATGCATAGTGATTTTGATAAGATTAGAGTCGACATAGCAGCTCCTACTGTTTCCTCCTGTACTGTTACCATTTCTCATGCCCCTATAGCGCACATGTAAAATCATTATCAAAACGTTACTTAAGGAGATGTTGTGTAGGTACAGGAGTAAGTCTGCTATCCCCTCAAAGACCATCCATTTTTATTATGCCACACTATATATTAAATCCTCTATCATGTATCCTAGGCTTCAAAAAATAAATGCACCAGCCCCCTGAAAATGAGGGCCCTCACTAAATCCCTGTACGGGAGATACCAGTGCAGAACATACTTTTATGGTTATAGCATACATCTCGGGGGGGGGGGGGAAGGCTTATAAAGGCTGTGCTGACACAGCTCATCTCCAGCCCTGTGTGGGGAGCTCAGCCCCGCTGGAGCACGCGCCACTACGAACGCCCCACCGCTCCCTTCCCTCCCTGAGCTGGGCCCCAGGTTTCCTCCGGAAACAAAAACCTTTTAGCATCTCCTTCCCTCCCCTAGCTTGCACACAAGATATTCTTGCTACCCACCTGCTTTCTTTTTCCCTGCCTTTTGGCAGCTAAAGCAGTTGGGCCGTGCTAACTGACGGGCTTAAGTCACTTTGGCCTCCCAGCACTTAACTGCTTACTTGTTTAGTCCCTGAGTTTTTCTGGCCTTTTAGTTCATCTTTGAATATCTGCACAATTTATGAGTATAGATCAAGTCATCTTATTTCTGGATTGAAGTGTCTCCCGCTTTTGGTGTCACTATAAGATAGAGGCTGTTCTTACTTCTTTAAATAAAATAACGTTCTCACTATTGCATGCAGCCATGATGCAACATACTATGACATGCCATGAGATCCTACGCAACACTGGGGATGTGTAATGAGATAATGCAAACATGAGAGAGTCAATATAAAAACTAAATTAAGTTTCATTTAAAGACATACCTCTCCAACATGCCCCAGAGGGCATCGATTTTTAACTCCATCCTGCAAAACACTTGCCTCACTGGGAGCTTTGAGCGCAGCTGGCTTTTGGCTCTCGTTCAGAGGCGACCGAAATCCCCAGGCTGCCCACGAAAGGGGGATGGCAGGTCTGCGCACCTCGCTGCCCATGGCTCCTTGCTTCGCCCCTCCGCCGGCACGAGCCTGTGTCAGAAAGCATCTCCCAGAGGAACTCCTGCCGGACCCAAATTTGGCATCTCCGTAGCACGTGCRACCCCAGCTCACCCCCAGGAGCATGGCTGAGCCCCAGCTGCTGCCGGAGGCGGCTGGGGTGATTTCAGGGCACACCAAGCCGAGAGCCCCCACACCAACAGCAGGCAGAACAAAATCCAGCCGCTCGCGCCCTCCCCACGCCCAAGCCCATCCTGACGGGAGACGGCAGCAACCCAGGAGGCCTGCGGATACAGCCAGATCGCCAAGACCGGTGGTTTTGGGGGCTGTTTCCAGGGGGCTGCAAAGGTGCTGCCCTACTGCCACCTCCAGGCCCAGCTGGCAGAGATGGTCCTAAATACCCCATCAGCCGGTGCCAGCTCGGAGCCATTAACCAKCCGTCATCACTTAAAGCAGGCAGGTTTTTAATACTTGTAAAAAAACCTCTGTCAAATCCAACMCCCTCATTGCAAAATACTAGCAAACGCGCTTTTAAAAGCTTCGTGACTTAAGAAGCGTCTTGGCCCGCTTCGGACGAGCGTGCGTGGAGCTGCCGGGGAYGTTCCCAGCAGCCTGGGAGCCTGAGGCGCCAGGAGGGCAAGGACGCCGCACGTGCCGGGAAGCGGCGCCCGAGCCGCACCGCCGCTGGCCTGAGCGGGAAACCCAGGCGCATGTTTGATGCAAGTGAGCCAGCTCGTTCAAGGCACCCACCACGCAGCACAGCTGCTCAACAACAAGTAAATATATAATTGGAATAAAATATAACAAGTAAAAATGTAATCTGATGCTGCATTTACTATATCTATAGCGATATACATACACATATGTCGCTTGATGACGATGCTTGGAAGTTTTAAAGCCACAGCCTCCTTATGTTGTCCCAGGTCTCGCTGGTCCATATTGAGCAAAGCAGCTAAGATAAGTTTAGTTCATCTCAATTCAGCAAAATGCTTAAAGCTGGCTGTGTGCATAAGGGCTTTTCTGAATAAGTGTGCCCTCAGAAGTTTCCATTACAGGCTATAAACTGAGTTAACTACATTTTAAACTCTATACTGGATTGGCTATATATGTCAGTCAGCTATTAATCTCCTAAAGTTTTTTTTCTGGGTATCTTTTCCTTCGTATTTTTTTCTTTATATTCACATTTCTGTTTTCTGATCCATCCCCGCTTTTACGTGCATATCTGCAGTTCTTAACATGCAGCCATTTCATCATGTTTGATGTTACCAGTAAAACACTGATTGATCTGCTTGATTGCCTTTGGTAAGAGATTTCACTGGAATTAGACTGCTGTCTCAAGACTGCGAGAGATACATGATAACATAATCCTAACAGGCTTTTTTTTTCCAATAGGAAATGTTGATACGAACTACAGAGGTATTTCCCAATGTCGTTTCATTATATTACCAGTCTTCAGAAGGTGCAATATTTCATTTATAAAGGGGGTTAGCAGCATGTAGCAGACATGATACATGTCACCGAGCAGCGTGCCACACCATTGGTGACACCGTTAAACCAATTTTAAAATTGCAACTCTCCATTGGTGATAGTGTCATTTGAAGCATGATGCTTTCATCTTTTTTAGATGCCTACTGACTGCCATACCTTTACTGCCGGCCGGAAACTGGTGGGCTCTTCTTCAGCACACGCTGCATACGGGGAAGGTATAAACAGATCAGCCAACACATAGCGTGGGGAAGCAGGGAGAAAAGGACCTCAGACCCCCTCTGAAAACACTGCAGGAGACGATGGAGGACATGTAAAATTTGGAAGGGAGAAAACCCCTGAGCTGAGGACATGCCGAAGTTTAATTACCAAATGGAAAATCAAAATACTTTTTTCTGAGTTATAGCAAATCTGGAAACATAGCTGACACGCGAGCGCTGCCTTGTGTGGTCCTGGCTGTCTACCACCGTCCCGCGGGTACCGTGCTTAGGTGGGCAGCAGATACACCTTGAACTCGCACTTTCTCATTGCTCCTTTTAAACGGCATAAGGAGGTAGAGGGGARTTTCATGCTTCATTAGTGGATGTGTTTGGAATATGATTTGTGATCATACATCTATAACAAGTGAAATTAATGAAAATAATTAATGAAGGGTAATCCAAGATACCAGGGTTTTGTCTAAGATCAGCAAAAATAAAGTCCCAAGGACATCCACTCTGTGATTTATTGGATTTTTTTTTTAATGATCCATGAGATCTTAATGTTTTCAGTGCAAGGAGCAGTTGGGGAAGAGGTGAGAAATGTGTCCCACCTGTAAGGCTATTTGTAAGGTGGATTTATTGCAGACTTGCATTTGAATTTCTTTTCTGTTTTGTATAGTCACATACTTTCTTTCCCTGAAGAAATCGCTTTACACCTGTGAATTTCCCTCTTTGCAATTTTATCACTATCCGTAAGGAAAAGCAGTGAAGTTTGCCTGAGATCCAGCTGCTTTGATTTTATATGGTGTTTGGACAGCAGGTGTATCTGGAAAAAAAAAAAAAAAGAACAGACAGAAACACAAGCAAAATCATGGTTTTGCAGCATACTCAAAACCCTTGAGCCATGAAACATACAATGGAGACTTGAATTGGAATGGATGTATTAAAAACAACTTTTGCAAGGAGATATTGAAAGCCAGGTAGATGATGTATGAGGTGGAGATCAACCGTCACTAAGTAGAGGAGCGGGAGTGAGAAAAATCGCTGCTGCGGCGGGTGCAAGCCAAGGCCACGGGTGGAGAAGGCCTTCACAGCTGGCCCCCAAGGCCAGCGGAGCCTYGCAAGGGCCCAGGTGTCCGAGCATCCCCTTGGCTTCCCCTGCCGGGCCGGGCCCACATCCAAGAGCAAGTACAGCAAGAAGTGCGGCTGGAAACCGGTGCCCCATGCCTGCTAAAGTGTCCCGCATGGAGGCCGAGCCTGCCTCCACCCCACACCTGCCCGCTCTCACCAGCCCTTCGGGGAAATTAATTTTCAGGTTGTACCCCGGCTACAGCTGGGGATACAGCAAGGAGAGGAGAGGCAGCCCGAACCGGATGGTGCACGGCTCGCCTCCGTTTCCACTTAGCAGTCTGCTCACATCTTTCTCCCATGAAGAATATTCAGCTTTCTTCGTCTAAAATGTTGAGTGGTTATGAATAGTAAGGATAGACTATCTGTAATTATTTTTAAATTATTAATGGTTTTGTTAGATCCCTTCACTTTTACATTAGGTTTCTGTTAATGTAAGTTAAATCAAAATGTACTTCAGTTTCCAGGCAGCTCCCAAACGTATTTTTCATTCTTTCATAACATTACTTCAAGTCCTCCATGAGGTGTCTATGATAAAGTTTGCTTCCGAGGCAGCAGCCTCCCAGCCCTAATGAACCCAAAGAGCCGCTTGTGGAGCGGGCTCTCATCAGCCAGGCAAACGAGAAGGCCACCGCCACGTTTCCAGTTAATACGCTACCCCTGGCTAGCAGGTGTCGCGCCCTGCATGTGAGAAGGGCTGCGGAGGCCATGGGGGTATCACCAAAGGCGGGGGGAGAGTTACTTCATCAGCGCTCCCCGTTACGCCAGGAGACTCAGGGTTATTCCAGACCCTCCCGATCAGAAAGTGCCGGCACAGCGCTCCGCTTAAAGGCTTAGACTGTGGCGGCAGTAAGAGAGGGAATGCGTGTATATATATATATATATATATATGATATATACATATACATCATGATCTTTTGAAACGCTCCTAACCAGACAAAGCACGGTGCTGGGCGACTCCATCAGAGAAATGCTGTCTTCTCTGGGCAGCGGAAGCAGCTTTTCCTCCTCCTGCTTTTCCTGTCCCCAGTGGGACGATGGGGTCTGTGGCCTGGGCGGCCTTCCTACGAGGGCCCCTGGGGCAGGCCCACGGCGTGGGGCACGCRGGGCTGCCCGTGGGGCCTGGCCTGTGAAGGCGGGCAGCGAAACCGGAGTGGCGCCGGAGAGGGGCACGCGGGGAGTTAAACGTCCGCATTCAACACAAACGGCACTAAAAGAAAAAAAAGAGAAAAAACATCCCGGATAAATTATGCAGAGGGATTTCTGGGTTTCTTTCAAGTAATTAAGTTTCGATTTCTTGCATTTATTTTAGTGCCAGGAAGCACGAGGCGCCACGGACGGCAAAAGGCTTCATTGACCGGGCCGGGCTTTGGCGTTTGATTTCGTGACTCGGCCTCGCCGCCGGCGGCACCGCAGGCGCGGCGGGGCCGCGGCGCTGGGGGTCCCCGGCCCCCAAACCAGCGCGGGGCCCCCGGCCCGGCCCGGCGCTGCGCCCGCGGCGGGGGCGGAGTTTGCGCGCATCCGAAGGGATTAAAAATTCATGGGGCGCATTAGGTTCGGTAAAATATGAATGCGCGGCTTTAAATTTTAATCGCCAGGCGGAGCGGGGATCCGTGCGAGGCGACAGCGATTTCTCCCGCGGTGCCTGCGCGGGGCGGGAGCCGAGCCGCGGCCAAACCGCGCTCCGCCGGCCGCGGAGCTGCCGCGAACTAAGTTTTGGCGAGCGGCCGCGGCGCGCTGCGCCGGGCGTCGTGCATGCGCCGTCGGAAGGGGCGATAAGTGCTTAGCATTTTGGAGATCGGTTGTCAGTTGCCATTAAAATCAAGATTAATTCGTATTAACGATATGCGCTCTCGATCCTCCCATGTGACAGCATACATTAAAACAACTATTGCAAGTAATTAAACTCAGTGCGGGAGGGGTTAAATGTATGTTGTAAAGAGCTTTTTATCATTCTAATAATAATAATAATATTATCACTACCGTTATTATTGCTAACAAAGTTCAGCCAAAGAGCGAGGAGTACAAAGCCCTTTTCTCAGTTCCGCTCATTCAAAATACGTTGGTTTCCTTCGGACTTCCGAGTGCAAATGAGATATTTTGCGCTCTCTCTCTCTCTCTCTTTTTTTTTGAAAGTAAGAGATTTTCCTGCTCGTCTGTTTTCTCCGAAAACCTCGTCGCAAGCCCGTAATGAAATGTAAAAGGTTATTATTGCTGCTTAGGAGGCTGAAGCTGGAGCACAGGAATGGCAAAATGAGCTGCAATGACTCAGGCAGAGGGAGGTAGAAGGACATCTGTCTCTCTGCCAGCCACTTCCCGTCACGGGCTTTCGAGTCTTTCTTGTAAACTTTACACGATATTTAATGAAAATACAAAAATATTATTTATGGATTTTTATTAGGCGTTTGAGATGCTCAATAGTTTAGACTAATTAGACGAGCCAAAAGCCTTTTGAAGATTAAGCAAATTGGACAACCCTTGTTAATTAGAACATAATTTAAAGTTTGAAATTATATCACTCATGAAGTAGCCTAATTAGTATGACGATATGTTAATAGCCTACTGAGACACGAAGCATGGAGATTTGGCATGAACTCCTTAAAGGCTTGCAAGAAAATCCTCTTTCCTATGTTGTCATTAATAAAAGATTTCTATAGACTTCAGCCTTTCAACGGTGACATACAATTTATAGTACACACAATGCATTAGCCCATAGTGCTGCTCAATTTTTTTACTATTATGAAAACTAATAAATTCGTCAAGCTGAATTAAGCATACAAATCAGATGAGGCATAACAGATTACATATTGAAGCACTGTGTCTCCCGAGCCTAAATGAAATTTCAATCTAATAATTCCTTCCTGGCCCGGCCATAATTTGTTTAGAGATGTTGTTCTACTTCTTTCCAAGCGCTATTCGCACCATAATTAAATGATACTCAAGCTTTTAACTTTGATTTATTTCATTTCTCGGAGCTGGCGACAGTGAGAGCTGATACAATGYAATTTTTTTTTATTTCCCTTAAAATTACCAAGTCTGCTGTTTAGGTGAGAAATTAAACACCTAAGCACTTATTTTAACCTCCTGGTGCAAAGTAAAATTCATGGAAATAAACCCATCCACCTTAAGTAAAGCTGACTTCCCCCGTTCTCTTTTTTCTTTTTTTTCCCCCTCCATCCCTCTTCTGCCCCCCTTTTCGGAAGGGAAAGGAAGGCTGGCGGGACAGCG
>NW_020451005.1:1806141-1811544 GCF_003343035.1 Apteryx rowi | reverse complement strand
CTGCCTGCCCACCCCTCCGGTAGGTGCCCGCCGCCGCCGCCCGCTTTAAGGGCAGCACCGCGGCGGCCCCCCTGGACCCCCTGATGATTTTTTCATGGCCGCGCAGCAAATCACCCGGCGCCGCCGGGCGCTCGCCCAACTTATGCATGCGGCGGGTCGCGCCGCCGTATTAATTTTTATGACCTGGGATGCTGCGCGTGGCGGCGGCGTGTGCGTGTCCGTCCGTGTGCGTGTGCGTGTGCGTGTGTGTGTGCGCGCCACGCTCGCTCTCTCTCGCTCTCTCCTTTTTTTTTTTTTTTCTCCAGGATTTCTTTTTTAACATGCTGGGAAGGTTTTAGTGGCACGGCGGAGTGCGCAGGGAGGCGAATTCCCCGCTGAGCGTTATGTGCGCCTTCTATTTGCAATTGCAGAGCAATATATTCGGCGGTCTGGACGAGAGCCTGCTGGCCCGCGCCGAAGCCCTGGCAGCGGTGGACATTGTCTCCCCGAGCAAGAGCCACCACCACCACCCGCCGCACCACAGCCCCTTCAAGCCGGACGCCACGTACCACACCATGAACACCATCCCCTGCACCTCGGCCGCCTCCTCCTCCTCGGTGCCCATCTCCCACCCGTCCGCCCTGTCGGGCACCCACCACCACCACCACCACCACCATCACCACCACCACCAGCCCCACCAGGCGCTGGAGGGCGACCTGCTGGAGCACCTGACGCCGGGGCTGGCTCTGGGGGCCATGGCGGCCCCTGACGGCGCCGTGGTGTCCACGCCGGGCCATGCTCCCCACATGGCCGGCATGACCCCCATGCACCCGGCGGCGCTGGGCATGGCCCACGCCCACGGGCTGCCGGCCCACATGGGCTGCGTGAGCGACGTGGACGCCGACCCGCGCGACCTGGAGGCCTTCGCCGAGCGCTTCAAGCAGCGCCGCATCAAGCTGGGGGTGACCCAGGCCGACGTGGGCTCGGCGCTGGCCAACCTGAAGATCCCGGGCGTGGGCTCGCTGAGCCAGAGCACCATCTGCCGCTTCGAGTCGCTCACCCTGTCGCACAACAACATGATCGCCCTCAAGCCCATCCTGCAGGCCTGGCTGGAGGAGGCCGAGAAGGCGCACCGCGAGAAGCTGGCCAAGCCCGAGCTCTTCGCCGGCGCCGAGAAGAAGCGCAAGCGCACCTCCATCGCCGCCCCGGAGAAGCGCTCCCTCGAGGCCTACTTCGCCCTGCAGCCGCGGCCCTCCTCCGAGAAGATCGCCGCCATCGCCGAGAAGCTCGACCTCAAGAAAAACGTCGTCCGCGTCTGGTTCTGCAACCAGCGGCAGAAGCAGAAGCGCATGAAGTACTCCGCCGGCATTTAGGGCCGCCCCCGCCTCCCTGCCGCCCCCGCGGCAAAACAGGGGGGTGAAAAACAAACAAACAAGCAAACAAGCAAAACAAAAATCGAGGCGCCCCCCCGCCGCCGGAGCCCCGCCGCCGCCAAGTAAGGTCCCCTCTTATTCCTAAGGGCAGCGCCGCGGTGAGGGGCGAAGCCGCGCTTCGCGGCCGGCGGGTCGTTTCTTTCCTTCCTCTTTTCTTTTCTCCCCCCTCCCCCCCCCGAAATTAAATTGACTCCAGACTGAAACTTGAATCTTAGAGGGGAAGGCTTGCGCCGCGAGAGACGTCTCAAAAGTATTTTGATTTAAAAACAGAGAGAGAGAGAGAAAAGAAAAAAAAAAACAGATGGCAGGTTTTTTCTGCATTTACACTGCGTATTATAAATATATATATATATTTTTACTGTGGTTATTATCCTTTTCCTTCTCCGAAGTTATAATGCTTAGGGAAAGAGCTGATCCTGCTGTGTTCACTGGTCTTGGAAAGCTATTATTAGATTACTGCCAAACAACCCCTTGTAAATTATTAATTTATCTCTCTAGCAACTTCATTTCGTGCTCATTCTAATTAATTACACCTCTTTAATCTAAGTCTTGATAAAAGTAAAAAAAATGGATAGGATCAAATATTTTGTGTTGGTAGGAATTATGAACGTGCGCTTCTTTCTCCTTCTTCTTCCCCTCCTAAACGTCCCTTTTGGCCATCTGTAAATTGTCCCCGGAACCTAAGGTATTTTTCCCTGGCGAGTATTCTTATTTGTAAGGCGTCGGCACCCTGTAGTAGATGTCCTACATTATTTGTGCAGACTGATTCACTGTCCGAGGTATTTGTTTACGGCGTTACATATTTAATGGGGATTCCCAGCGCGTCCCCCCCCCGCACGCCGCCGCCGGAGCGAGCGCAGCCGCGGCCGCCCCGGTGGCGGTGCGGGGGGCTGTTGCTCCGGGTTGCTTTCCAGCACAATATTTCTCTTTCGAAATTTCAAAGCTGTAGCGCAACGGTGCTCAGACCGGCTCGGGTATTTATTTATTTATTATTTATTTATTTATTTACTTGCTTACTTATTTACTTGTTTGTTCGGTTGGTTGGTTGGTCGCTTATTTATTACCTTTAATTGAAATACTTTTCCATGGAGGAAAGTCCGGTTTTGGCGGTCTGTTTGTAGAAAAGCCAAATTTAAATTTTTAAGGAAGAGAGCGAGCGAGCGAGCGAGACTGCACTGCTTGTAAATTCACATTGTTTGGTACAATTCTTTTGGAACAACAACAATAAAACAGGGTACTTGGTTTGGTACCTGTAGGTATTGTAAATATTTCATTCGAATTGACGCACATATAGATATATTCTTACAGATTTCGCTGTATCGCTGTTCTATTTGAGACTATTTGAAGTCTTAAGTTCTGTACATGACGCGATTTCGTTGGTTTTGTTAATAGGAGGTTTATTTATTATAGTAATGTATTAAGTTATTTTTAAATGTCGTTGAATCGTCTTTCATTAAAAAAGATTTTAACGTTTTATTGGCAAAGCGCGTTTGCTGGTTCTTTTCTTCCTCCAAAGCCTGCTGCTGAGTTTAACATTGTGCCCCGGTCGCGCATAGATATAGAGGTATATATCTTTATACATATATATATATATCTTTACATATTTTTTATATATATATATATATATATAAAATTTGGGGGGGGGGTGTTAAAAATCGAAGCGAGACGGGTGTTTTTTCCCCTGCCGGTGGCTTGTAGCGCCCGGCGGCGGCGGTGGCGGCGCGGCGGCGGGTCCCCTCTGCGCGTCCGAGGGGGCGGTCAGTGGCGAGCCGTGATTTGGGGCGGGGGAGGGGGGCGCGGCCGTCGGGGGAGCCGCCAGAGCCGCGGGGGCGAGGGCCCGCCGCGGCCCCCATTGCGTGTGATGTGTGTGCGCGGATGCGCCCCTTCCCCGGCCCCCGGCCCCGCCGAGCCCCCGCTACCTGCGCTGCTCTTCTCCGCGGCGCAGGGACCTCGCGAACTGCCAGAAAAGAAAAGAAAAGAAAAGAAAAGAAAAGAAAGAAGAGAAAAGAGTAAATTCGCCGAGTGTCGCTTACAAAAGACGGGGAAACCCGACGCCGGGCGGGGGGTGGGAGAGGAGATCATACACAAATCGCTATTAAATATTCATATTTCCGCTCCGCCACCAGCTCCAGCTGCATCTTCAAAGCCACCCGGGCATTCCGCGGGCGCGGCGCTGCACGGCGGGGTGTCGCGGCGGGGCCGCGGGGCGCGGAGGGGCGCGGAGGCAGCACCGCGCCCGGCCTGGCCCGGCGGGGGCCGGGGCGCGCAGCCGCCCGCGGTCCTGTGAGTTCCCGCTGCTCTCGCGACTGTTATTATTGTTATTATTGTCATAGGAAATGATAATTTCCGGGCGGCCTCTCCCTGCCCCGAGCCGCGGAAAATTCCCCCCCATCCCCCCCAAAAAACCCACCCGCCGGTGCGGGGCGGCTGCTCGGGGCGGGGAGCGCTGCCCTTGCGCGGGGCCCCGCGGATCCCCGGCCCCGCTGCGCGGCCCCGCTCCGGCGGCCGGCGGCGACACCCGGAGCTGCGCCGGGGAAACTCCCCCCCGGCGGGGGTCCCGGCCGCGGAGAGCCCGCGCAGCCTCCGCGGGCGCTGCGAGGGGAAAGCGGGGCAAAGCGGGGGCGGGAGCGGGCAGGGCCGAGGGGCCGGGGCTGCCCCCCCCGCCTGGCCCGGCCCGGGCCGCACCGCTGCAAACGGCGGAAAGAGCCCCAAAACTGGCAGCGGGCACGAGCGGCAGGCGGCCAACAGCCCCTGAACTTCCGCTTGGCCCTCTTCAATGAGCCATTCACTTAAAGGCTATTACGGGCGAATTAATAAATTACACAGCGAATTATTAAATCCAGATAATTACAAGGAATAAGTAAGTAATCATTAGTTATCTCAGCTAATTACTGTGGGTCAGAGCGAGCGAGAATGTGAAATCCTCCTCGGGAATTGAAATTAACTTTGCACAGCGAGTCTCTCTGCTTGACATCCCTAGTCTGCAGGCACATGGCAGCTCCCCTGTGAGCTCGTCTCTCTATTTAACTTGGAGAGGAATGGAAATAAAATTAAGTGGCGAGGTGATAATAGGAAGCTGCTTAGAAAGCAAACGCGGCGGGTTTTCCGTTTTACCTTAGGCCGCCTGGAGACGGGGCGCTCCGCGGCTTGCGCGGCTGGAAGCGGGACGCCGCCGCCGGGCTGCTGCGGGCGCCGGCCGGGCCCGCGCGGGGCAGCGCGGCCGCGGGGGCAGCGCGGGAGGCGTCAGCCTGCTTTGTTTTGGGAGACAATAAGCTTTCATCTCCGACCTGCCGAGCCCTAATTACAGCCCCCGTCTCCTCTGCTGAGCTTTCGCCAGATCTCGCCAAGAGCTGCCCCCCCCGTACACACATTTATAGCATCACTTCCCCTTTTTTTTTTCTTTTTTTCCTTCAAGTGGCTCTTTTGTAAACAGCAGCGCTGTACGTAGCGGCGCTTACACTGCCCTAGCCGGGGTTTACCCACATAAAACAACAACAACAACTGCTGTGCTTGCGCGGAGAGGAAAAATATCCAGGCTTCTCTGCCTTTATCAATTGCAATTAGGTGGACAGTCTTCCCCCTCTTTCCTTGCTCCAGTCTGGGATGATAATTAAAATTTAATGAAGCCTGGGAGTAGCAGCGCTCTGGGGACTATGGAATAGAATATTTTAACTGTACATTTACACCAAGTGTCTGGCTTCAAAGACGTGACTGCTTTTAATCTCGAATTAGAAAACCACAGACCTGAAATTAAATATTAGCCACCCTCGGCTCCCCTTCCTTCCCGGAATACTGTCACGCTTGTGTTTTCCTGCCTTGCCTCCCCCCCCCCCACACACACACCCCTCAGGTCTCCAATTACACTTTCGTTAATAATAGATGGATTTGATAGGGTGCGGTATTCCGGGGCTTTGGGATTTTTTTTTTAATAGGGTTAATGCAATATTAATTGCTCGTGGCTGCTATAAGAGCGCGCCGCGTTTTTCCAGCA
>NW_020451005.1:1754263-1805897 GCF_003343035.1 Apteryx rowi | reverse complement strand
GGGAAAGGGGGCTTTCCCCCTGTGTTTTCTCGGTGTTCCCGCCGGCCGGGTGAAGCCCTCGGGGCGCCCCCGCCGCCGTGGGGCGGCCGCGCAGGGGCTCGGCCCGGAGAGGCGAGGCGCTTCCCTTGCAGGAGGAGAAACTGCGAGGGAATTGGGGAGGGAATTAGGGAGGAAGGGAGGGAAAAAAAAACCCCACTCACCCACCGCCAAAAGTCTCCAAGAAAACTCCGCAGGTCCCTGCAAACGCCCGGGTGGTGGGTGCCCGTTTCCCGGGACGGGGGCTTTGCTAACCCATTCACACGGCTCCCCCGGGGGGGGGGAGGGGGCAGAGGCAGCCGGGGGCCGGGCCGCCCCCCCGGGCCGGCACCGCTCGCCCGCCGGGGCCCCGGGCAGGGGGCTCCCCGGGGCCGGCCGCGGCTGCGCTGCGAGGGGGTTCACGCATTCCCTTTCCCGGGGCTGCCCCCCACCCCCGGCTGCCACTTGTTGCCTATATATATATATATATATACACACACATACACACATATACTTTATATATATACATACACATATATATTTATTTATGTTTATATATATCCCCAGAAAACAACTGAAAAAGGCACTTGCAGGAGGGCCGGGCGGCAAAGCCACCAGCTGGGACACCCCAGTGCCGGGAGCCTGAGTGTGTGTGTGTGTGTGTGTGTGTGTGTGTGTGTGCGCAGCAGAGGCGGGCGGGAGGCGGCAGCCCGCGCAGCGCCGCGCAGCGCCGCCCGGCCGCGGCCCCATTCATCACGGCGGCGGCGCTGGCGGCGTGGCAGGGCTCGCCTCGCCTTCCCGTTTATACAGAACAGAATCATTTACATAAAGTCCTTAAGGCAAATAACTGTTGGGGCTCTAATTTATATCTGATCGAAAATTAGCCGTCATTATGCGCTCCATTAGCAGCGTCTTTAATGTGCTTCTAAGCACCATTTGTCAAGCGGCTTGTTAATATCCTTCAAGTCTTTAAAGTTGAGAGCTCATTAAAGAGTGCGCTCTGTTATTGATGTAATTTAGATGAGTTTGGAAGAGCGAGCACGCCGTGGACAACCTGGAGGAGAGGCTGGGGCTCCCCCCCCGGGCCGGGCAGCGGCTCCCCCGGCGCCGCGCCCCTCACCGCGGCGTCGGGCCCTGGCCGGGGCTGGCTCCGGCCCCGGCGGGGGCAGCCTGGGGGGTGCCTGCGGCCGCGCTGTGCTGAGCCCGCTTCATTACGCGCTCACACGCCTGCGTTATCTCTCCCCGGCGCCGTCGGAAGAGCATAAAGGCCAATAAATTACCTCCGTTATTTATCTGAAAATCCATAGATTCTGGCGTTTTCCCCCTCCCCTGGCGGAGCTCGCGTTAGCACATAATAAAGCAGCGCCACGAGCGCGGGCAGCGACCCGCCGCCAGCGCCCGGCCCGCGGGCTCCCGCTGCCGCTCCGCGTTGCGGCCGCCTCCCGGGACCTGCGCGCCTCCCCCCGCCCCAAATCCTGCCTAAAACCCCCGGTGGGGGGAAGAGGGGAGGGAAAAAAGGGAGAAAGTCGAGGCGTACGTGTGCACCCCCGCGACCCTCCTCCGCGGGACTTCCCCGCCGCACTGCCCCGTGGGGACATCTCGGTGCCCGCACCCGGGGTGCGAGCGCCCGCTCCAGCCCCCCACCCCCCAGCGCCCCTCTCTGCGCGGGGTGCGCGTGGTCCCGGTGCCTCTTGCGCGGGGCGCAGGGCCAATGCTAGCAGCTAGTGTGAACCCCTCCCAGAGCCGCCGCTGGACTGGTCCCAGTGTGCCCCAGGGGTCTGGCCAGCAGGGCAGGGGTGCGTGCCGGAGCCTTGAACCCTGCAGCTTCCTGTTTCCCCCTAACGAAGGGGACAATCTCCGGGCGGAGGATGCAAAAAGCACCTGCAGTGGGACACGCAAGAGCCTCCGCGTGGGCAGCGAGCGCTGGGCGCTGCGACCTGCAAGAAGGCCCGAGGTCGACGCACGAAACCGTACTTGCAGCTGTGCCCGCAGTCGCTGTGGCCAGGACCGGGAAGGAAACGCAGCCGCGCGGCACCACGCACCTGTCATGCCGGTATGTACCTTCCTTCCCCATCCAAATATGGTGTTTGGTACGGTGTCCTCCCCAGATGCCCGTGGGTGCGCGCATGCGGCCTGCGGGACCCTCGTCTGGAAAAGGGTGGTGGTGTGGCGGAAAGCACCCACGTGTTCAGAGGAAATCCTGCCCACCTGCCTCGCGCCCGTGACGTGGCCTCCTTTTGGAGGAGAAGCCGAGCAAGGTGGGACGAATTTGACACCGAGAACACGAGGTGTTTTGGGGGGGTGCCTTGTGGGGAGGTGTCTTTGTATTTAACGAAGCTATTAAAAGCCACAGTGCCAAAACAAGACCGCCAGCTGAGCGAGCCGGCCCCGCCAGATGGCGAAGGGAAGCGTGGAAAGGTCTCGTGCAGCAGCAGCGACAGCTCTTCATGGCGGCAGCACTTACAACTTCTCACGCAGCTCGGGCCGATGAACGACGTGAACGCCTGCGCCTGGTGCCTTTGAGGCATAACTCCTTCATGTGTCCCAGACTTAGGTACCTGCTGCAAAGATGCTCGCAGACGCTTCCTTGTGGCCCTCCCTCGTGGGGAAGGCGGCCCCGCTGGCGTCTTCTTGCTACTTGCTTAAACTTGCAAGTGATGGCTGTGGTGACTCCCCACCCGCCTGGTTGCCCTTGAACCCCCTCTTTGTTTTGGCGTGCCTCGATATGCGGGGGTACGCGTGGCAGGCAGGCAGGGGATGTCAGCAGTGGGCCCAGGGCGATGGTTGGGCGATGCGCGCGGTGCCCGTTTCATTGCCCCACTAATGCTGCCAGCACGTTCGCGTGAGACTTGGATCAGGAGCAAGGCGGGAGCAGCTGCTTTTCTGCATCCCTCAGACGGGCACACTCTGTCAGCCAGCATTGGATCATCCTAAGCAGGAGTATTGGCCATATTTCTAGGGTTATCACAGAAATCTGAACATACCTGTGATGTGATCAGGGTGGTGGGGAAGGAAAGAGCGTGGATGGCCCCAGGATTTGCTTGGGGGAAATTTTTTAGGAGAAATATGGAAGGTTACCAGTCTTGGGAATTAAAATCATTTTCCCGGCTGTTAAGCAAGGCTGGAGAAGCACTGAGCCACCATGGCCGGGAGTCGTGCTCGGAGCAGCGCAGCCCGGCCCACGCGGTGCCTGCCGTCCTTGCAGGGAACGCTACTGCAAGCCAGCGCAGGCTTCAGGGGCAGCACCTGCGCTGCAGGGCGAGCACCACTGCCTCCCGCGCACACAGGGTGACCGAGGTGCCGGTGCTCGAGGGAGGCCACCTAGCCCAGGTCCCTGCGCAGGCGTTCGGGTTTCCCGTACCAGGACACTGCGTGCCAGGCAGCCCCCAGACACGTGGTGACAGGGCTTTACTTCTAGACAGCCGTTAAAATGTTTTCATTTAATAAGCCGTAATATATAAACCTCAGTTAAACAGCTGGTATCCGAGCCCATACTCGCAGATGTGTAATTTTGATTCCTACCTTTCTGTTTCAAAGCTGTCTCATCTTGAGCACTTTGATCCAAAGACTAAACTTACTGTGGCATATTTATGTATGTGACATTTGCATTCACCCATTTATTTATTTATTTATTCAGCAAAACACAGCCACTAGAAGGTTTCTAGTGCCAATGTCGTGGTGTGCGGTGAAGCAATCGTGCAGCCCAAACCCCAGTGTTTGTGGGTGCCTGCAGTGGCCCTGTTTTACACACTTTGCAGGCTGTACTTGCAAGAATAGCAGCAAGTGTGGAAGAGAACACGCAGGAAAGGGAAAAACGTGGCAGAGGTGAGTGACAGCATATTTAACACTGTGTCCCCAGTCGGCTAAGCCTTTTTTTTTTTTTTTTTTAAGGATTTTTCTCTAGTTTTACAATTTCTTCTGGCTCTTTGCAATCATGTGATTCTACCCCCTCCCATGGGCACCTCAGAGTGCCTCCTGGTATTTATTCTATTGATCCGCAGCGTCCCCCCCAGACAGGGCTGTCCTGCTCCCCTGTGGTACCACAGAGGCACTTGAACCACAAGCCAAAAAGTTGAAGCAGTGGTGGGCTCAAATATCCTACTTGCCGCCGTCCATTCAGCTCAAACTACAGCAAGAAATTGTTTATTTTTCCCAGCAGCAACACAGCAGTCCCTTTTCAAGCTTGGCCTCGTGGGTACAGCAGGGAGGTGAGCAGCAGCGGGACTAAGCACACTGATTTCCCACTGATGCATGTTTTTTGCTTGGATTCTCTGGTGTCAACTAAGGCGCAAGCCCTGACTGATGCTTTTCCTGAGGATGGAGCATTAATAAAATCTCTTGCCTGGGGCAGGCTTTCTGGTACATGTGTGATTTTCCACCTTTTCCCTTGTGTGGGACACACATGGGGTCTCTCCCCTCTGTCAGCCGCCTCCCTGCACACGATCTGGCAGGATATATTCATCTGTAAGCCCTTTCCCTATCTGCTCCATTTGTTCTCAGTGGGCAAATGGTTTGAAAAACCAGTTTGAGGGTGGGGGAGGCACGGAGAGGCACGCAAATGCGGAGGGACAGTCGCACAGAGTACACTCGCACCAGCCGCTGCCAGGGGAAACCAGGCTCGAAGCGGTGACTGAAGAAGAGATGCTGCTCAGGTGAACATTTCACCATCTCTGAAACCTCGTTGGCCCTTTTCTGCCGGCAGACAGCTCCTCTTACAACCGTCCTAGTTCTGTCTACATGGCAGCGACTTGAGTACAGCTCCGCTGTTTGAGGCTGGTTTTCACTGAGTGGAGCCTTCTGTGCACAGGTAGATGCAAACACAAATAGCCCCCTTTCCACACAGAAACAGATAAGTCATTTCTGAAGTAACATGGGGTTTTTTTTGCTGTTTCCCTCAGGAGTATTTAACATCCCCAAATAACAATGTTTTTAAATGTCTTTGACTTCACATTAAAAGAGCTCTGATTGCTGTAAGGATTTATCTGAGAAACCTCAAAAGGTTAAGCTGAAAAAACATCACTAAAATCTATTCCATAAAAAGTAACAGAAATACTGCCAGAGCTATTCGGCTATTCGGTTAGAAAAGACTCTTTAATTCATACACATCCAAGCCTTGAATCCCTAAAAAGGAAGCATTAACATTAAAAAAACCCTCTTCCAACTCCCCCAGATCCCTCCTTCCCTCCTCTGCCCTTCCAAACACTACCTGTGTTTGCAAGCAAGTGCTCCTGCTCCAAGGAAATGGGCTGCCAATCCGGCTGCCGGTGCCAGGGCTGCTCAGGTAGCTTGTGTGCCAGCTCTGCATGGGAGCGAGGACACCGGAGACCCCTCAGCCTACCTTGTAAGCGGGTGTATCATTCATGCATGACTATCTTTAAACTGTCCATGGATGAGTAAAGAAAACCAGAACCCATTTACCACATAGTGGTACCTGCATATCTGACGGAGGAGAAGCATCTGTAAGTACAAGTAAAAGGACCAACATACCAATTAACACAATATCACCCTTCCTTGATAGAGGAAAGCACCAGGCTCAGTTTAAACCCAATAAAAATTGGCCGATAAGCCCAATACAACAGACCAAAATCACAGAATGTGTGCAGTTCTTTATTTTGAGATATCTGTAAGCAATTTTGGCTGGCATTTTGTAGCACCTCACCCCTTCGTTTTAGTGAGGCAGATGCATTCTTATACTCTGGAAAGCAATATTGCCACCACACAGTCCAGGTAATAGATTGTAACTAAAATGCATATGTGCAATCTAATCTTTTTTTGTGTCAAATATCTCTGCAACCCCAGCCATATAACACTGCCATATGTATCAATTACTGTGTTACCCAGCTGACACCCCTAAGTTAGAAGTTCTCCACTTTTCTGAAACTGAAAATACTCCTGGAACACAGAACCGCTGGAAGAATATCATCTGCAAATAAAAAACTAAACTAAGGAGGCAATACAGTGGCTTCTCCAGTATCACGTTTCTGTGGCAAGTTTTTCCACTGCGCATCGTTCAGTCATGTTGGGACAATTTGTTAAATAATGTAAAGGCACTTCATCATAGAACAGCGTTTGAGGTGATTTACAGTTTGGTCTTTTAGCAGCACACCTGTAAATTGTTATAAATAATGCTAACCCCTATTAAGGAGACATCAGGGTGCTTCCAGGCTGAGAGAATTAATGGGGAGGCAGTTGTGAAT
Organism: Apteryx rowi; assembly: GCF_003343035.1. Lineage (NCBI taxonomy): Eukaryota > Metazoa > Chordata > Aves > Apterygiformes > Apterygidae > Apteryx > Apteryx rowi. The sequence continues at coordinate 1,799,685 of NW_020451005.1, read as the reverse complement.
GATCCTGGATAAAAGCACTACCAGTTTACAAGCGAGCAGGTTGTTCTGATGCACAGATCTGCTAGCATGGACCATGGTCGGATCTGAAGAAGAAGGTCCAAGTTTCTGGAGGGCAGAATTTGGCAGACATTTGGCAGCGTTCTTGAGTACAGAGATCAATGATATTTCAGGTTTAAGTACTTACATTTTTCTTGAGGGCACAATGTCACTTTTACAGATCAGCTAAATTTATAGCAAAGTTTAATTGGAAATAGCTCAGCACAGGTGATCTTTACTTCCCTTATATATATATGAAGTCTTCACTCAGTATGCATACAAGGTGAACAACAAAGGGAGCTATGTAGCACAGCAGATGGACCAAAATCCCAGGCTGTATCAATACTGAATAAATTCTACTATCTCAAAGTTTTTTCACACATCAAGACCACTAGGGAAAAACGTTGTGAAGATGAGAATGAACACAGATAAAGAGAACTTATCCACTTTTCATATGCACCTTGCCAATGCGTTTACTCGCTTCTCAGCAGTACAGAATGGTTTTCTTTTTCCTAGCAATGTAAACAAGAACATAGTCATTTTGGAGACTGGACTTACCTTTGGTTAGTCAGGAGTTCAAGGCAATCGGAGAAGGGAGACTGTGGCTCCCCACAGAGAAGTGACTGCACTTGTCAACTCTCTGGTAGGTCACATGATGGGTGGGAGGAACGAGCTGCTGCAGAACCCAGTGTTAATTAAAAATGGGAAGAGAAAGAGAGAGGGGAGATTTTGATTGAGGGGGAGGAGGGAAACATGAATAAAGGGAAAAGTGGAGAAGAAAGTGCAAATGGGAAGGGAATACAGCAGGCTCAAAGTCTCAGCTTTGCTGTAATTTGTGTTTGGTTCTCAGGCCAAAGCCTTTTGGACTTCCTGCTGGGAAATGAGATTCTAACTGAGTTCTGGTGTGAATATCCAATGTACTTTGGCTCCTGATCAACAAATGTTTTCTTTCTTTTTTTCTTTTTTTTTTGAAGTAGACTTGCTGCACATAGAAAAGTGTGAAAAAAGAGGATCAAGCTTCTGACTAAGGAACTGGTCAAGACAAACCAGACAAAATCTAGGAAAGTACTTCCCAAAAATGGTGACCTTCATGCAAGGCTGAACAGCTAGTACAGCTAGAAATGGCAGAATTACTTTGAACTATGAACATGAATAAACTTTTTCAGCTCACAGAAGCAGTATGAATACTTGTGTTTCAAAGGTGCTGAAAATCATATACAGGTAGAAATTCAAAATATCAGGAAGCAAAGGTGTGAAGACACATTGTCCAGGGCTACCAGCTGCAGATGTTTACGACAAGCTTGCAATATCTGGGGCAGCTTTGAGGCCTTTGCTTCAGAAGTCAGGAGATGACCTGAGAATTGCAACTTCCATTACAGAAAGGCCATTCTCTTTGCAGAAAGAGCTTTAGTGTACACCCTGAACAAACCTTAAAGGGTCAGAAACCAGAGGAAAAAGTAAAAGGACTCCAGCCTGTCTTCAGTGAACACAGACCTCAGGATTTCTTGGTCTATGTGATGATTTGAGGCAATACATATGACGAGCGCATTTAAAGTGGATTATGTAAATGCGCCTGTCTCACAAAGGATGAGAGAAAACCTAAACCTTTACATGAATTTTTTCTTCCATTCATCCAGCTCTGTGGCTACGGTAGCACTCTAAAAGGCAGAGAAAACTTCCCTATGTTGTGGAGGATGAATTCATGTGGAGGGAAACTTTGTGCAGCACGGTGCTGCTGGGGCAGGCTCAGGCCCTCTCCTCTGCAAGGGGACAGCTGTTACTCATCAGTTGCGGCAACCTCCAGGCAACAGCGTGTTGGGCCAAGTGCTCTAAACTATGCCCAGAACTAGGCTGAACAAAACTGGTCCCAGTTTAGTGGTCTGAAAGCATCTTTCTGGCTCACTCAGTCTGTAGCACCATGGGATCACCATGGGCAGCCCAGGAGCCTGGCCTTGGTTTCACACACTCTTTCAGCTGATGAAGACCACTATATATTTCTAGAATCCTTTTCCCTTGAAAAAATAGTTAACTCCACTCTCACTCACAGTCCTGAAGATATTTCACTCATGTCTGATATTAAGAAATGTACAACAGGGACTGCAGAAATGAATCACACCATCTGATGGTGAGATTAAACTCAGCAGCTTTCAAGGGAAAGCGCATTGTCTCAAAGATGGAAATACCGCAGCTCCCTTCAGCAGGACCTGGAATTTGGGAGAACCAGAGGGGGCGAATAAGGCAAACATACTTTTTGCAAATATATTAGTTTAGATTTTTTACTCTTCTACTTCACTCAGATTCACATCCTGGTTTTTATTTACTTTGCATAAACTACCCAGTTTCCTGGCACAGATGGTCTCACAAAGTAATTTTCTAGGCAGGTTCCAGTATCCTGCAATTTTCTAATCAGGAAGAAGGAGGAAAAAAGCCTGGAACATGGCTTATATGAGTGACTGCTACCAGCAACACTGACTGCATGTTGTCTCCTCAGAGGCTGTTTGGTGCGTGTGTGGGTGCACAGGCTGCGCCAGCATTGAATTCCCCATTGCTGACTGAGGCCCAACTGTGCCAGTCTGCTACACACAAATAATCCGAAAGATGCTTCCTGGCCCTAAAACTTTATAGCCTAATTGGCTTCTACTGAACTTAAAATATTCACACTGAGCCTGGATTTCTCTCCTCCCCCTGCCAGAGTCACCTTTGATGGCCCACAAATTTGTATTTTGGGAGACCGAGCTGGCTTAGCCCAAGCCAGATTCATACCAGGGTTACCAAAGCTGGCTAATGAGGGCTTCCCCTTCAGGCACACCAGTAAGACTTGTCCGTGGGGCTCCTCCTTAGTCATAGAGGACACGCAGTGTCAACACAGTGTATTGCTTCTATAGCGCCCCAAGCTTTGGTGGCGGGGTGTGTACACAGCCACTTGGCTGTCCTACAGCTATCATTTTAACAAAAAGCATTTGCTGTGTAAGGGAGCTGCTGCTGAGAGTTACACTCTCCATGCAGCCATCACAGAATTACATTTTACAAGCCTGCATGGGTGCCTGCTCTGCCCTGGCTCATGCACATGGTGTACTATTGTTCCTGGCACACGCACCCCCTTCCTCCCCCCGCACGGTTCGTGTGCGTTAGTGCTGCATTTCAGCATGACAGGGAGAATTCAAAGTGCCATAAATCCCGACCCCTTTCCGCTTAACTGTTCCCATCTCAAGCAGTTGTTTAGCCATTTCTGGCAAATGTGCTGCAAAACGTGAATGCATTGGTGATATTGCTCTCCCAGAACAGAGGCTGGGAGAGGCAAAGTAAAAGCAAAGGCTCTAATTCATCAAAATATTCTAATATCACAAAGCTCCTGTGAGAGTTTCACGGCTCAGCAGACGCAAAAGCTCATTGCAATTCAGAATGTAAAAGCTAAAGGGGCTGCTGTGATAGAGCAAGGCTGGAAACAGAAGCCAAGCAATCCTGAACTTCCCTTATCATAAATACATTTTGTTTCAATCTGTACTGTGAGCCCAGCGTGAGCCCATTGTGCCCAGAAAGCACACAGTAACGTCAGGGAGACTGATTTTCTGGTACTCACGTGGAAAGGGAGAGTGTCTAATTTTCTGAGCCAGCTACGCTGAGGAGTCGGGAGGCAGACAACTCTTATGAAAGGAAACTGGAGAAAATGACAGTGACCACCATCCTTCAGGGAGGGCTCTTTGGAGCTGTTTCTAGAGGCGACACTCTGGTTATGTCTAGCTTCAAGCTACTTTGATTGCAAACAGCAGACCTGTGGCCAGATGGGACAATGTTTTCTGAAGCAGCCTAGGAGGATCGTGGAGGAGCAACAAAGTCACTTTGCATCAGACAAAGTTGCAAGGGATGGGACGGCTCAGCATAGTGGGTACCAACCTTTCCAAGGTGAAAGGTTTGTGTATGTAAAATATACATAAATAAAATACACATAAACCTCTGTGCATGGATATGTAGCTCCCAAATTAGAGGCTAAAGGTGCCAGTTATGAAAGCAGGTGTTAAAGGAAGCTGCCTCCCAGAAACAAGGCTCTCATCTGTCTGTGTGGGGTAGGAGATCCCAGCCCCAGCTGGGTTCAGAGCTGAGTGGGAGCCAGTTGCTATTGCGGCTCCCAGATGCTCCCCCTGAGGAGCTGACGTTCCCAGCCTCGGGGTCTTCCCTCTGCTAGTGCAAATCTGCTTTCCACTGCTTTCCTGTCTACCCTTACTGAACATTTGCTATCCACTGGTTTTCTGCCTGTTCATACTGCAGATGCCCAGTCTATACACAGTTGACTTAGAGAATAGGTAGCTGCTGGGACAACGTCGGGTTCCCCCTGGCCCCCGATCCTATGAAGAGTGGGGTAATTCTGCTGGGGCTGCACACCCTCAGCTCCCACAGGCTTCAGGCAGGACTGATGCCAGCAGTTCAGATGGACCCAGATTAGCTGTGCTTGAAAGCTGTTATTCTTTAAAAGTTGTCTGCCTTTTATGTGGCAATGAAATGAACTGGTACCTTCATTGTTAACCTCAGTGAAAAGTTGCCCACAACAGCCCAAGCCTACTAATTCAGCAGGGAGAGGTACCAGGGATTTTAGTTACTAAACTATTTTCTTCCCTATTGAGATTAAACCCTCCAAGCCTGCATTGCAGCGTGTGGGAATGAATCTTGGATTTACTGTGTCCACCCTGCAGATGAGCTAGGATTAAACAGCAGACTTTCAATTAAAGACACACTCATGCCTTGTTCTCTTTCTGCTCCTCTACCAAATGAGCCTGAGAGCTCATTTGACCAACAGCCATTCCAGACTTTTATGCTTTAACTTCTAAAACTCAACCTTAAATACTTAGAAGTTTGTCTCCTGAGACTGAACTCCTGGAAATGTGCTTTACAGTCATAGCTGCTGGGTTCCTTTATGCTCAGTGTCACTCTTCAGCAATACGCCTGTGTCAAAAGAAGACTCAAACATGGAAATATTCATTAACACATTTATTTGTTTATCTTCAAAGATAGCACAAACATTCTATCTACTTGGAGGCATAAATGTGGAAAATATAGAGATACACAGAGTTATGCTATCAAACAAGACAGATTTGAAAAAAAAAACGCTGTGGTCCTCATTCACTTGTTTGTAGGAGTTGTATTCTGAAATACCTGACTGAATCTCAGGACAACGTCCTTGATATATATCCCTTATGCAGGCTGATGAGTTCTGATCTCATGTGTAACGGCTGACTCTCACATAACTACTTATGACTTTAACCTATTTCTTGCATTTTTACATGTGTATTATTGTTTCTTCCAGTTACTTTCTACTTTTTCCTAACAGGAAACTAAAATGTGGCTTTAGTAATATCTATCATCAATCTTATTTATTCCACCTATTTCTAGGTAATTATATGTAGTGTATTTCTTATTCTACATTTGGATGGACTATTTAGAGATGAATGTATTCCGTCCAGAATGGTGATGACCTTTCTATGACTCAGACATTAATTTTCCAAATGGCTTCACAGGTAGATGCTGAAATACCTTATATATATATCATCATAACTAACAAGACATACCTCACTAATGTTCAGAAAAGATGCTTTTCATAATTATAATCAGACTCATTTCTGAGGTGCAACCTTCCCCTCTGCTATGTATTGTTAGCCAATAAATATACCATCTGATACATCCACAACAAAACTTACTAAAATCTTAGCCAAGAAGCAGTTTTAATTGCCAAGTCTCCCATAACATATTTTAAAGATAGCAATATTACCATTTCAGAACTATTCAGAAGCTGATTTGCTGTAATATGTTTGACGAGTCTATGTTGTGCAACAGACAACTGTCTTCATGGGCTAATCTGATTTACCTGCTTTCATAACTTCATTAAAGTCAAGTATTTCTACAGTTTCTCAGAGCACAGAAAAACCTGGAACTGCAATTCATACTTTGTCGTGAGTATTCTCTTCTGTTTGCAATATCCTAAGGGACAGAGGATTAGAGGCTTTTTGGAAAAACTTAGAGAAAGGATTACAGTGATAATGAGCCAGGCAGGGTGAAGAATGATTCTATTCCATATGAGGAGCTCCTTAAAGAAATGATAGAATCTATCATGTAAAGAGACACTGGAAAAAAGTTCCATTTTACTAATTTGAGCTCTGATCTCAGCAGTTCTTATGAACAGGACTATGTCTGGCGAGAGATCACCAAAGAAAACTGATGCTGGAAGAAGTGCTGGTAATTCAGTAAGTGGTGATTTTTCTTCTAAAGAAATACTGAATCAGTATGGCAGCCAAGTAACAGTGAGCTTTGTGCTTTCAGCTGCATCGCTTGAGACATTACACCGAGGCCTCTCCATTATCGCTGGAGCTCTGCCTGTTTCCAAGAGCAGGGAAGGGGTCCAGGATCCTGTCCAAGTTATAACGTATGGAACTAGACTCTGCCTAACCACCTTGCCTCATCAGTTTGAATGGGAAAGCAGAGCTTTCGTTTTCCTGCTAAAAACTCTGCGAGGAGCAGAGCTGTGGCTGCCTTCTGCCCGGCAGGTAGTGCCTGGGCAGACGAAGAGTTACAGGGACAGCAGGGAGGTACTCAGTAAACATCACTCTCTACTGGGACTTCCTGGATGTGAATATCAAGACTTACACCTGCATCATTATAAGATAATAAAAGTCCCCTTATTAAAAGCTTTCTGACTAAAAAAAAATATTGTCAAAATGTATGGGAGAGCTAATCTTCTAGAGGATGCATTTGTGACCATTTTTTCATAAACGTACAAAAGTTAACACTTAGTACCTAGTGTAGACGGGCAAAAAATAGTCATCACAGATGGTATTTAACGTAACTGTATAATAACTTTTGTGACACAAAGACATGCCATGTTCAGTTGCTGCAGAAATGTAAATGAGGTTCAAAACCATTAAGAATTTAGCAACTTGCCCTTAAAAAAGATAATCAGCTTTTCTAAAATGTGAATTGGGTTTTTTTTTTGCATTTTTTTAACTAAAAAGGATAAATTCAAACACTCCATTTCTTTTTATAATTTTCTGGTAAAAGAGGAATTACAAATATCTAAAAGTAGCAACCTCTTACAAGCAGTCTTGCTATACTTATCAAGATTAGAAGAGTTTTCAGGTTAATGTGATTTTCATATGTTAACTGCAAAGTCATTGTATTGTTTTTATAATACTTTTGGTATTTCATATTGATAACATTGAAATATAAGGGGAAAGCTAGCTAACGTTAATGTTTATATTTAATTTATGGTCCTGTTTCCCTTCTTTGCCTTCTTTAATTTTTTACCTTGGTGTAACACTCAGTAAGGAGATCTATATGCTTATGTGTGTGAATGGTTGTATACAGGAACATTCCTATACAACTTTTCAGCCTTTTAAAAACATTCTAAATGAACATTGAGATTGGGGATAATGAGAACATGTTAATGCTGTATTTTTACCATGTCTTAATAGGCAGAAATCCTACTGTCACATGTCAACCAGTTACTCAAATTGCAACCCTGAAGAAAACCAGTGGATTGAGTTATTACTATGGCAAAAGCTATTTCTTGCTCAAAGACTGTAATAAAAACTGATTACAGCTCTAATGGAGCCTGCTTCAAACTCTGAATCTGGAAACCTTCCTTTATAGACAGGAGAGGTCAATTATTTGGATTCATAAAGCTTTGTTTATGTAGTTTGAAAGAACATAGGAAATATGAAAGCCAGCATCAATTTTCCTAAATTAAATTCAAAGGGTCCTGAATCCTGCTCTGACATATATTTTGCAAAGTGACAACTGCCACTGTCTGTCCTTTAACTGTTCTTCAGGGCAAGGGTGACAGTAGCTGGAAAAGGCCCTCTGAGGGTGGTGAAGACCACAGGAGTCAGACTGCTGAGGGTCATGAGGGGAACCCACTGCTGAGAATTTCATCAGCTTGAAACAGGAGAGACTTCTCCACACAGACTCCAAAATAGGAATCAGGGCTTCAGATTATTTGTCAGGAACAGTCTAAGGAGATTTTTGGTTTACCTGATTGTGTGAATGAACACAGGCTTCACTAAAGGGGCAATTTTGGATACAGTTTTGAAAATGTGACATACAGGTATTCTATTGGATGCACTTTCACTGTTAAACCTACTCGTTTCAGTAGTGTCTATAGATTGATGTTTCACTTGAGACAGTCAGTGGCACTTCAAAAGCTTTGACTGTACAGGCTTTCCATAGTTTCACCAGTGTGCTCAACTAGAGCTTAAACAAACTTATTTATGTTTCAGGTCCAACCTGTGCTATAAATTAGATCAAAATTGTACTTTAGTGTGCTACCTGGGCTGGATCTATTCTGTTCATGTTATAGTTGAGTTCTAGCTGTCAAGTACACATGGTAAAATCACTGAAAGTCCCATGTACAAGGCATCAAGCTTGGAGTTTTCTGAAAAGGACAATAATATGGGATATAAAGAATATTTTGCAGATACATTTAGAACCTGATCTTACACAGTATCGAGAACCTTGGATTCCCATTCACTTCAGTGGGCATAAAGGATGCTTAGTGTCTTAACAGGAGGGTTTTGACACATTGGAAGACAATAAGCAATAGTGGCAAAAACAGGAAACTTTTTCTTCTAGATTACACTTTTCCTTTTCTATTTCAATGACACCAGCTATTTTGACCCACTGAGCCACACACCAGTCATATGAGAACATAGGGCTGTCAGATATTTATACGGCAACAATGCGCTCCCATTTAAATGACAGTTAAAATTCCTACCGAAATTCCTGAAATTCTTACTTTGTTGCATGACTTCAAGGATCTTCCTGAACTCATTCTTTACATTCATCAGCCTTTTTTCTTTAAGTAAGTAGGTATTCTCTACAAATAAAAACAGGAAATAACAAATAGTAAATGTTGTAATATATATATATACATGTTGATATCTATATATTTTAAATTTGGGCTCAGCATCCGGTTAATAGATTTGTTTCTCTCTCAAAGGCTTATTTCCATCAGTTAAAGGCAATTACATGATCAAAGGCAATTAAATTCTAAAATCAGTAAAAAAACCCTAAAAAACAGGAAGGAAGTGTGAATTTGTTAATTTCACAAGCAGGAAAAATATTGTTATTTGGACAAAGTAAAACAAAGATGATGTGCAATCTCCTGTCAAAATCAGGTTAAATTTTGATACCAGTGATATTTTGCAAACAATCAGTGCACTGGTAAAAAGTGTACGGATTAAGAGCAAATACTGTACCTGGAAGGATCCTGAACTGGTGTCTTTCGAAGAGGTTCACAGGGGGTTTGAGGCGCTTGTTTCTTTATTAAGTTCTGTTATAACAAGAAAGTGTGTTAATGCTTTAGATTTACAGCATTCCTATTATTAGTGAAAAGAAGCCCAGAAAGTTTATTTGAAAAACATGTAATACAGTAGAAAGTCACAAGAGAAGGAAATCTTAGACAATATAGGGATGAGCTACGTGACAGAACTTAGAAATACAGTATTGACGGGGACTTCAAGAGATGGGCGAGATGAGTGATTCTCACCCTTGTATTTTTATTTCTTGCACTCCTGCCCAGTAGTTCTCAACCAGGGGCCTGTTCTGCAGAACGTGTCCTGGTAGGAGCATCTGGGGAGCCAAGAAGGAAAGCGTTTGGGAGGATATGATGGCAAAAAGCGCACTGAAAGGTGGCACGGCAGTGAGAAGAGTCTATCCAGGGGAAGAAGCGAGCAGTGCAGAAAGCACGAGCAGGGAGAAGGGGTTCAACAAGCAAAGCTGCCACCTCTCAGAAGGCTCTTCTGACTGGGAGATGACCAGGACAGCAGATGGCTGGGTGGCAATGGCTTTTCTCCACAGCTTTCGCCAGCCACGTGCTGCCTTGCCCCTACCGTCTGTGATGCTCGGCCGTGCTCTTTCCTCACTCCACTGCTGCCCCAACACCCACCTCCCACTGCACTTTCCCTCGTCCCGCTGACTTTCCAGCAGCATACCTCCCCCTGCCTAGTTACAACTACACCACCCCTGGGGGATTGTTCCTATTTTGGGAACTACTGATCTGGTTCACCTCCTTAAATGAAGAGAGTGCACATATATCTAGTCCATTCCTGACAACCATTTGTCAAATCTATTCTCTAAGGCTTTTGAGGAGGACATTTCACAACTTCCCTGATCTCTCTGTTCCAGTGCTTCACAATCTTATAGCTCAGTTTCTTCCCTAAACACTTAAGATAAACATTAATTGCAAAAAAGCTGACTTTTTTTCTTGTCCTACCTTTGCTAGACATGAAGAATAAAGGAACACTGTTCTCTTTTATAACAATTCTTTATATTCTGCAACACTACTTTCCTTCCCCTAATCTTCTCTTTTTGAGGCTAAGCACATGCAGTTCCTTCAGTCTATGGAAGGAGACCATGGTTTCTGACCTCCGTATCATCTTTGGCTGGATCTTCCCTAATCTGTCACTCTCTGCAGTGTGATGCCCAAACCTGGACTGTTTATACTAAATGTATGAAGAGTATCTGAGAATTAGCCTAAGTTACCAGGTGAAGTCTCAGCTTGCATCAGGGCAACATGTACATTGGAGATTTACTCTACATTTAACAATGAAAATATACCAAGTAATGTTTTCTGAAACCAGGCCTAAAGTACATCAATGGAAATTCCTCCATCAGCAGACCACATCTAAAAAAATCTAATAAAGCCTAACTGAATACCAGGAAGCCTGCTCATGGTTACACAATATATGACTTCTCTCTTTGCCTTAGGAACTCAAACATTGTGAAGCAGCTGAGAGCCACACGCAGTTTGAAAGTGCTCACAAAGGGTCTGGAGCACATTGCACTCTCCCAGCTTTAAGTCAGTGTCGCATTTTTGCTGTTTCCAAAGGAACCTGGATATTGAAAAAGGGGGGGCAAGACAGGTGGGTGACTAAGCCCAAAACATGACTACATATGTATAGTTCCATATGCATTTGTAAGGAAACACATGTAAAAGCAGGTCTCTGGCAGCTATGTATCTTACATATATTGACACGTACAAAAAAGAGTGGAGATGTGCACATAACAAATGAGGAATTATAACATAAATTGCTTTTCTCATGCACCTTTTGGCCTTTTGCCTGCACACTTGGACACTAAGCTATTACTGGCTGATTAAGAGTTCCACCCTCCCAGCAAATGAGAGGCACTGTCAAGGGTAACTGATGGAATAGTGAGCTATAAATGTTTTCTTGGCATTTGTTTGGGCTGTGCTAGTTGGGAACAATAAAAGCATCTCGTATTCATAATGATAATACATACATACCACATCAAATCATACCATCAAGCATTTTCTTTCTATTCTATCTGTTGTGTAAATGCAGAGATAAGCACTAATATGTATTAATAGTATGTAACTATAATTAATCATAATAGGATGTTCCTGACATAATATTGCTGTTGATAAAATACAATGAAAATTGTCTGGTCAAATTTTCAGTGCAGCTAGAATTGGCATCTCTGCTGTTCTCGGAGTGTACATGTGTCTTTGTAGAGATTGTTGAGTGCTGAACACTTTAAAAAATCTCACTATTTCATTATGTTCCTAGGAGAAAGCCGAGCTGTTGGGTCCTTTAAATGTACAGCATAAATAGTGAAAAGAGTGAAAGCCACACCTACAAAGACTGAAGCGAAAACGATCACTGGATCACTGACTTCAATAAGAACACAAATCTGGGCACCGTTCTCTCAAAAGATTATAAAGAAAATGAAGCAGGCAACACCTCTGTTCCTTCGACTGCATGTCCATGGGATGGGAAAGTATTCAAATCCCTTTTGCATTGCTCAGGGACTGTTGGCCCTTATTAAACCAAAACAGCACTGACAGAAATCCACCAGCTGATGAAGAACTGGAACAGGCCTATTGTTTCGGGGATGTGAAAGTTCTTAAAAAAAGAGAAAAATAGGAAGGCAATATTTTGAGGGGAAGACAAGAAAAGTAAGAATGTGAGTAGCATGCAGAAGGTGACTCAGAAACCATTTTTCACTGTGTCTTCCAATAAAAGAATGCAGTGGTATCTAACGAAAATAGCAGGCGGTGGGCTCAGAAAAAAGACACCAGGAGGGTTTTTTTGTGCATTGCTAAATCACCTTGTGGGACTCCCTGCTGCAGGATTTTGAGGATGCCACAAGTTTCTGTGGGTTCAAGAAGTGACAGGAGAAATGAATAGGAGAAAAGTCCATACTCTCTCCTGCTTCTCCACTATGGGCCACACTCAGAAAAAGGCCAGGTGGATTTTTGGTTCGACTCTGCACATCTGTTCTTATGTTATGTTTTTAGTTTTATTTACACACACACTTATTCCCATGTCTGTATTTCAGGACACTAATTGCAAGTCTGCCATGGGTGAACAAGCACAAAAGAAGCATAAACATAAAAGTACACAAATGGCAAATCCCAAACTTGCCTGACCTGGGATAGTGCTAAGGTGAGAAGATACTTGCGTTTGGGCAGATTTTGTGACTAACTTGCTTAAGGTGCACAAAATATTGTAATATAATGCCTCAAATAAAAGTCAGTGACAGTACTGCTATGTTTTTACATATACTAAGCTACACATATGAAAACAACAATGCATTTGCAGCTGGCCTTAACATGAGTAAACTCCAACTATGTTGTACATACAAAATAATATAGTAATATAAGGCAACACACAATATTTTCATCACATCTGTTTTCACTGAGACAATGAATTCCACGTACTCACGCTCACTGTTAACTAGTATTGCATTTTTGTCACAGAAAGAGAGAAAGAAAGACAGACTGTCCCACCGGATTCTTTATCCCCCATCCCTGATTTGCCAGGGTATGCTGGCTTAATGCAACCGATGAGATATAACCCAGTATTCTCATCTAAAAATTACTTGCATTTTGAAAGGTCATGCAGCTGTTTTCAGTTATATAATCTGTAGAATGATGCAGTGGGGCAGAAATGAAGACACAGCAGCAAATAACATCACTGCCAACAACATACGCACGTCCCACTCTCATAGAAGATTCTCCTATTTTTTGTGTCTTGATAAATGAAAATTGATGTAACGCTTTTTCAAAAGCAGATTGGGCCCACATGTTCAGCCATGGAGCCTGAGTGGTTCACTAGGAATGGAGGCAGTTGTACTTGGAAGTTTTATGAATATAAAGATTAATGAATTTGTACAATTTGGGCATGCAAAGCATTTTTATCAGGCATATTCCATTTAGAATAAGCAGTAAACCATATATAAGGGTTGCGTCAAAGTTTACTGAATAGGGCCCTTGGTAGCTAATGTAACATTTCTCCAACAAATCAAAGGTATTGTTCTATGCTCACATGAATATACAGTAGCCATTACCTTAAATTTAAAACTCACTGTGAGCAGCAAACACACTGTGGGGATATGAAGGCCATATTGTATCAGTGGAGTCTGCAGAGATTTTCTTCATATGGCTTTGCCTGGTTGAAATATATGTTGCAGTTGAAAGCTAAAGGGATTACTTTTGAATAGTCATCACAAAGGTTGATTATATTCGTATATCATTTAGCTGGACCCTGCAGGCTATTATTCCATTAGCTATGCTGGCCCTGCACTGTCAAAAAGTTGATCATATAATGTAAAAAGGTTACATGCTCTGTTAAGGTATGCGAAGTAACTCAAAGCAGTAATCTTTTAAGAGCACTACAGCTTTCTACCTGAAGTGAGATTGCATTTAAAATAATACTGCAAAATGGAATAAATACAATAAACCTATTTCTGTTTCCTATTTTTCCTATTTTGAATAGGCCTTTTGTAATTTAAATAAATTAATTGCACCATGTAAGATATTTGCTAAAGTGTATTTTTCCAACCTCAAATCCAAAGGACCATACTTCAAAACAGCTGGCTTTAAGCTAAACATTCACCGAAATTACATTTCTGGTGAAAAAGATTTGCTGATTAGGTTTCTCTTGCAGATACAAACACACACACACACACACACACACACACACACATACACACATTTTCTTTCTCTGCTTAATAAAATGGATCTTCAGATAGTTCCATTATGTAGATACCTTAATATTATTTTATGCTAAAACATGGACAGAACATTAGATTGAAAGCATCTTACCGCTCCACAAGGCAGAGTAATCATGGACTATCCCTAGACAGCAAATGATCCCATTGGGGAAACAATACAAACAACATGGGCTAATGAATCATGATAGTTATTAATCATAGGCATTTGTAAGAGCCACATGTAATAGAGATGAACTCTCAATATCAGAAAGGTTAGAAGGTGGGACTGAGAAAAGGACGGGAGATTACCCAGTTGCATTTTAGAATAAGTTTATTGACGAGCATTTACTTCAGCACAGTTGTGCCTACACTTGCTTTAATCTTTGTGAACAGGCAGGAAAAGAGAGACAATTTAGTCAGCTCGGTCCACTTAGCTTTCAGATTCTTGTAGGACAATTTGGCAAAAATAAATAAATAAATCCACAGATACAAGACCCTTAGGGCTTAAGGCCTAGTTAGAAATGAGACAGTGCTTCTTTTATTAGACAAAGTTGTTTAATTTAGACTGTAAAAATGCTAGAGTTGGTTCTCTTTTCAGTTTACCATATATATAAGACAGAGCAATGAATGAATCTTTATGAGTACAAATGGGAGCCTTAAATGAACTACAGCAGGCATATTGAACAGGTAGGTTTCTCTGAATAAAGGCTTTATAAGGTAAGTTTATGAATGAGAAGCAGAATTTATTTTATATGCTTTTAAAAAGTCCACTCAGACTATAGGACTGTAAGGAAAGGACAGTTTTTTTCTGGTTTAGATGAGAAAGCCTAATATGAAAACAAATTTTTCCCTGCCTAGTAAGGTCTGTGGTTTACTTATTCACATGCATGGTCCTCAGACGAGTTAATGTTCCTCTCTCTCATAGTCTGAGCATGGGTCAGATGCCTCTACAGCAATGGCCATCTCTCTTGCTCTTACATTCTTCAGCCTTGTTCATTGTGAAAATTATACACTGGTCTATGACAGTATGGTATGGCAACATTTTTGCACAAACCGTTTCTTGAATATCAACTTTAAACAGCAGCTCTGTCAGGGTCAGATTGTTGACTACAGACAGAAAAAAGAAATTTATCAAGACCAAAATATTACATTGTGTCTTTTGTGTAGCTGGAAATTAGGGAAAAATCACAAAAAATCTACACAGATTTTGGCAAGACAGAAAAAACAGCTTTGGAAAACACAGCCATCAAGAAGAGCACTTCAAACATGGAAGAAACCTAAATAAAATCACAGCCACTTTATAGTTTTATGCTTATTGTCATTAAATTTTACATGAAATCCAAACTATTATTCTAAAGTTTGAACACAGTATTTTGTCTCTGGTTATACTGCAACGGAAATTTGGGAGAAATTAAGGAAAGAATGTTTCAGATTCAATTGTTTGAAACTATCTTGGTCTAAGGCGAAGTTTTCCAGCAACTCCAAGCAGGCTGAAAGCCTGCCCAACTGGTTAATCAAGGTTTCCGCAGTGTGAAGGAGAAGTCCCAGAAAGCCCAGAGGAGGGTTTATTTTCTTTCACCCTCACCCAAATGTAGAATAAAGATCATAACTGGAACCTACTTGCACTCTCCTAAAGACAGAATAAGTCCGTAGGAACTTCCTGCAAGAATTACTTTTGAGCAAATGGGCGGCTGCTCTAGCATGTGGTAGAAGCCAAACTGACCCTCGGCTACTCGGAGGATTTGTTGAGAAGAAAACATACAAGCGTCATAAAAACACATTTACTACTTCTGTTTCTGCTGAAGACAGTTAGCCACCACTAAAGACTGAGCCCAAAAGCTACCTAGCAATTCTTATGCAAAGAAATCCTTATCTGGCTCACAGAAATGGTATTTTATATTCCTGGAGAACTTTTGCCAGGATTTTTAAAGACATTCCTATATGCTTTTATAAAAATGTATATATTAATGATGTGCAGACATTTTTAGCACACATCTTTAGAGGTATGAATAAATCTAATCTTTTCACAAAGGGCAAAGAAGCAGTAAGTGGACTGATGTTTTAGATAATATAATGATCATAGGAGGGAAAACATATTCATGCTCAGTTTGTCTATAGAATTACCATCATGGCATTCATTTTATAGAAAGGTATATCAGATGCTCAAGAAATAAGTAAAATACAATAAATGTGAAATCACAGATTTCAGACAGAGCAATGATTCTAACACCAGTTCATGCCCAAGTCAATACACTGAAAAATTCTTGCTGTCTATCCTCCAAATCACTACCGCTCTTGTGCTGTAACACTCCTAAATACTCTTGCTTATGAACCTACTTTATGCATTTACTATGAACTTTCTCGCATGGCTACACATAAAACCTTTAGTGCCTCACCCTTGACTCATATGAAGATACTGCCTTAAGTTTGGGCCTTTATAACAACTTCCTAACAATTAAAAAGACAGATAGAAGGACAGTTTGTAACTATGCATTTTATACACACCATCTTCTACCCATTGAGCAAAATACGTAACTAAACAGAGAAGCTCAGTATTTCAATCACTGGTAGCATGTGATATTTATTACTGAATAAGCAGCTCGATGTATCTTCAAAGGATCTGGCTGTTAAAGAATGCTTAGTTCCCCTCCTCTGAAATTCAGGTCCCTTTAAGGTGCCCTAAAAGGAGGGAAAGCTGTAAAGCTCAGATTACTTAAACACTTCCTCTTGCTTAATTATATGGCATTAGCATACTGAGGTTCAAATATAGTAACAGACTGCTCTGATTAGAAATATCTGTGATTTTAGTTGTCTTTGCTTTCATCTCTGTTTTGACGAGCGCTGTACGAAACGTTAACTGAGAGTTTCTTGTTCTGCAAATCTTATTCTTTATGTTCTGGTATTTGGCTTTGTTGCTTTCTGGCCTCTAGTGGCCTACGTACTTTTCTGTAATTATACGTAAGAGTACTTTTTTCATGGTTAAGACTTCTGTATTTCAGCATCTCCAGTGACTACACTGCCTGGTGGCTCACAAACTATTTATCATCTGAGACCTCTATAAACTATTTTTTTTGCCTGGGAAACTGTCTTTCAACAGCTTAGCCAAAGGTATCTGAAGCCAGTGAAGCAGAGAAAATCCAGCAATGCATCTGCTACAAAAACAAGGATGCCAGTGAGATTTTTTCCTCCCTTATCAAACTTTAGCTTTACATCTTCTAACACATCTTAAGCATGAGTGAATCCGCTCAGGCTACGGAGATGTGAGGGAAGCATCTGGAAGATAATGTTCTTTTCAAAGCAGAGGCAGAGTCCTTCATAGAAGGAGTATCAATTTTCTTGTGACTGAAGTTTTCTGGGGAAAATACCATCCTCTGTAGCAGGTAAAGTCCTCCTCTAAGACTGATGCACAGTGTTGCTACTTTTCTCTAAAAGAAGGACTATTTTCACAGCACCAGAGACCTACCATGGGTATGGAGAGCTCAGTGAGTGTGCAGTATTCTGGAACAGGCTTATGAAGTTAAGGGCAGAAATAAATATATACTTGAATCATTTTTCCAAGAAACTTCCATTCTAGTGAACATGCCCTCAGAAAGGGTGTTGCAGCAGCTGCTAATTGTGGAAGCCACCCAGACAGAATGGCATTGATGGACAGCTGAAGAAGAGGGAAGGATTGTCCACAACTTGCTACTCCAGCCCAAAGGCTTTATTTAGTGCCTCCTTGTTAATTTTTTGAAGAAGCACCCTTCAGGCTTCCTCCCACGATGCCCATAAATATCCATCAAGCTACCTCATTGTCTTCACGTTCTCTTTTGCTAAAAGGCCAAACCAAACGTTTTTTTGATAGTACTCAATCAACTGTTATTGAGGCACTGCTTATTCTGCTGATCTCCTTGGCTGATTTTCCCAATGGAGTGAGATCAAGCCTAGTTCTCTTCACCAGGCATTGGGAAAAATAGTGCTGTTGGTCAGAACAACACTGACTTTTGGGTTTCTTCCTCTTAGTTTTTGGATTTATGGTCTTGTTCTTCCAGATGACATGTTAAGCATTGATGGGACAACTTAAAAAGCCACAACTTGTCTTCTTCCCTCTTTATGGATAAGTAGAGAACTCCAGTTTTCAGGCCAGTCATCCAGTTCTTTTGAGGAGAAACAGGTTCACATGAAAAAAAGATTACACTGAAAAACGGAAATGGATTTTCTGTTTTATTAGCAGTCAGCATACGACTTGTGAGTTACTTTAGAAAGTTACAGAACTACAGAGATTTTTAAAAACATGTAAGTAGGAGCCAGAATTTAAAAAAATAAATGCTCTGGCCAGTCTGGGCCTGATCCTCAAGTGGTACAATCAGTGCGGCTTCACTGAAGTCGGCATGGTTATGCCAGCTATGCCAAATGCTTTCAAAACAGGTCTTTTTAAAAATATCTGACTTCAACAATTTTAAATTCACTTTGAATTATGCCATATGAATCACTTTTTTTTTTTTTTTGCTCTAGGAATAGCAGAGCTCAGAAACATCCACCAGGCAAATAAATGTACTCATGGTGTTTCCTGCCACTCCAGTCCTAGACTGGCAACAAGGATGAGATGAGAACCACTGCAGAATAGTCTCAGCATGGCAGTGGCTTAACAAGGCTGCATGGAAAAAGGACTTGGGCCTGAGGGAAGGAGAGCAGAGACAGGTGATCTGATTTCTTTTGGGCCCTTCTCCCAGTGACAATGCAAGGGGAGAAGAGGAAGGGGGATATTTCTTAGTTGCTGAAAGGTTTCACTGGCAGTCCGGTCCCTCACAGAGGCATTGGTGGAAGTGGAGGCAGACACTTTTTCAGTTATTGCTGCTGCCTTATCCTCTTTGCTCCATGATGGCAGTGTAGTTTGAAGTGCCTTCCTAAGAGGTGGTAAATTGTATGAGGTCACCAGTTTGGAAATCAGAAAGGAATTTTTCCCCATGGGGAAATACTAAGAGGTTTTTTTTTTTTTTTTAAACTATTCTCAATCTGGGCAATCTGGTTTGAAATTAACACAGGTTTGAAATATCATAATTTCCCCAGGAAGTAAACAAAGTAAATGTGTGACTGTGGCAGTGTGCTCCTTTCCCCCTCAATGTGCTCTCTCCCCCTCAACCCGACCTCCCTATAAACAGAACATAAGCAGGGGCTAATTGATCATGAGCCAACTAAGACCCATCTAGCATGCAAATAAGACTACAAGTCAATCATATCCCCCCCATAAATAGGGGGCAGCCCAGAGCCCATTGAGCTCTCCTGCATGGCAGTGGGCTGCACTGCAGAACCTCCTCTTGAGCAGAGATGCCTCTCGAGGTTACTCCTCGAGGCTGAGAGATTCCTTACCCGCGACAGATCCTCGGTAAGTGATTAATAGCATGCTGAACTTTTGCGAACTTTGCTGAGTTATAACTCTGATTAATTGTGCACATAATCCTTTAGACATAAACTGTTGACCAAGTCTGAGACTAGGATTGGATCCAGCCATACCTAGGCTGCTCTCAGAAGGAGTTTAGAAAGCAAGGGGGTCCTTTCCGAACCTTGTGACTCAATGGGAGGGTCCCCTTCGCACATAATCCTTTACACATAAACTGTTGACCAAGTCTGCGATGAGGATTTGATCTGGCTGCACCCCGGCCCCTCTCCGAAGGGGTTTAGAAAGCAAGGGGGTCCAGTCTGAACCTCATGACTCAATGGGCGGGTCTCTGTTGCACGTGCATCTGATCCTGTCCTTCATGCAGTAAATAACTGAGTGAACCTTGCCAATCGAACCTCGTTAAATCATTCTAATTTACGATTGAACTTTGTTAAGTTGCTATCTTACCACAATAAACATAGTGCTGCTTCCCTCTTATGAGTGAAGTGCATCACTCCTTCGCAACAGCAACTTGAGATGATTTCAGCTATCTGAACCTACTACAGACCTGGAGACTCCTTGGCTGTACCATTAGCACCTTCATCGGATGAAATGAGTGTCTTTTTGAGGCTGGATAAATCCCAAGCATTAGGCAGAAGACCTTGAGTAATAGTAATCTGGTAATTTAGCACCAATCGTACTCAAAAGAACATTTGGTGCTTTGACAGAGAATCAGGTCTCCCCAACATAAAAATTGAATAAACCTGCAGCTTTCCTCTTAAAATCTATGCTGGAGTCTATACGTTCTGACCAAACCATGTTCCAATCTCATCATGAAGCTCACAAGGTAAAACAGATAAAATTTCTTCCTATATATTAGAATATGCCAGCTCTTCTTGGAAGTTTAAGAGTCTTCTAGCCAAGCTTCATTCCAGCAGAAGGAATATTTCACAGGCATGAACCTTGAAAACTGTCCTTCTTCCAATAGCAGAAGGTCAGTTTGAACCTAGTATGCAAATTCATTTATTAGACATAAGACTAAAACCTGTCCTTTTGACTTCTTCTAGGTTCTGTTTAGGTTGTACCTAATAATATATTATGAACCAGCTAAGAAGACTATTTGCAACATAAAGGAATAAAAATGCCAACTGTTCACAGTGACTTTGGTCTGTGCATTTGTTTGTACTGAATGTCAGAGACTGCGCTAGCATAGAGCCAGGCCAGTGCACTCGGTAATAGGAACAACAGTCCCCTTTATGCGCCTCTTAAGCAGTCACATAAATTCAGTATGCACAAAGAGAGCAAGGTGAGTCACATGCAAGCCTGGTAGGCAGATGGCTGTGAGTTAGCAATCTTGGAAAGGTTTACTTGCCTGACTGCAAATCTCTCCGGTGAAGTGCTTGCTGTGGCTCTATTTAATTCTTAATCTTTGCTTCTCTGTTTAATTCCTGCCTGCTTTGGAGACCTGTTGTAATGCAGCAGTTAAAAAAATATTCACATGTACTGTTTGGCTTCCCCAAAGACCACTAACTTAACACATAGGCCATGACAGCTGAGCTTGGCCTCCTAAGAAACCTAATCCAGGGTTTCCTCATCTCAGTTGTTGCCTTTCTTTCATTACAGTTTGATTCAGCCCCTAATGGATTCAGCTTTATAAAGTCAAAAAAAGAGGAAAAGAAAGCAATTTATTCATGTTTCACTAGAGCTCACAGAAGACATGAAATTTCTCTAAAAATGCAAATTATTTTGTGCCACACAAGTGAGACTGGGCAGGTAAAGCTCTTAGAGAAATGCTCTTTCCCAGGGCTAATGTTTTTATACCCAGTGATTGAATAAATCGATCCCTTTGCTATCACATCCCTTTTACTCTCCTTTTTTCTCCAGAAGAATGTAATCAAAGGTAGTGAAGCACCCTTTTTAATTCTAAGAAAATTGATTACGCTTGTTAATTTTGTTTTTAATCTCAGACATATCAAAATAAAGACCATAAACATGTGTCGCAGGAATCAATATCTCTTAACCATCAAGTTGGTAAAAACAAGGATTTAGTAAGAATCCAAGATGTAAAAGACTAATGTACAAACTAAGCCCTTATTTATGTAATGTGCCTTTATACAAGCTCAATATAAACCTGAAAGAAACTATTTCAGGAGAGCAGAAATGGTTTACTTGCACTGCATCAAAAATGACCCCATAAGACCTCCTTTACTGAGATAGCCCAGATTTTTAACGTGAACATATGTTTTTAAAGGATTTCTTGTCTTATGTCCAGTCATTCTTGTTAATTCATGGGACAGCATACTGCAGATGTGCTCTTTTTATGTTACATAAAGCAAAAATTACATTTAACAAGTGTAAGGTTGGTCATAAAAAATAAATAAAAATAGACTCTTAAAAGCTAGGAAATCACAAAGTGAAGCTATCAGTCATTCTTATTGAGAAGGGTGAGGACAATGTGAAATAAAACTTGCACATCTACGAACAGACATTCCTAAAATGCCAGCACTTGGCTGTTATTTCACATTCTCTATAGGTTGCTTTCATCAGCACAGTATTTCTTCCTTTAGGGGAAGCTGCAAAGTACTTTTTCACTAGATGCACTTTTTTAGTCATTGACTTCAATTTTAATAGCAATGAAATTAAATATTTTGAACTTACCTGCAAGTTTCTGTGCACGTGAAAGAATAGGAAACAAATTCAATATTAGTTTTTGAGCATTTTATTTCTGATTCTTGAGATCTTTAACAGAAGTATTCATGAATGTAATTGTTTAAGAGGCAATTAAAATAACTTTTACAATGACTAGTTTTCTAATAATAATAATCCAAGTCTATTGATCTGCGCACCTTAATGGTCTTTATACCAATTACACCAATATTATTGGTATTTAATTCTGAATGGTTTTACCCCTTCCTCACGGCAGAAGAAATATGCAATACTTCTTCAAAGAAGGAATATTTTCTTCAATTTTTGACTGACAGTAAAGATCTCTATCCTGCATACATCATTTCTAGCCAAGCTTTATTCTCTGCCAAACCTCCTCTGCTTAAGATGGAACAGTCAAAGACTTACTACAAGGAATTTCTCATCAGAAGCTACAATTACAGATTTGGTACAATATAAATTCAGGCCAAGACATGGAACCAAAGCAACTTTAGAGGCAGTGAGGTCAGATTTCTCTCTATCAACACATAGAAGGCAGACAGAGAAGTTAATCTTTCGACCACTCTTCATTGTTTGACACTATCAAAAATTGCTGTCTCACCTCAACAGGATGGATAAAGTCTGCAATAAAGTGTAAGTCAACAGTGAGACTAACACAGTTTGAATCTTTCCCGAACGTGGGCACTTGCCGATCAACTCAATGCCAGCACCAGCCCTGTCATTTGCAAAGCTCCACAAGGATTAATTCTCCTTTTGGTCCTTTGCAAGACCTGTGCAGTGCCGTGAAGGGGAAGGATCGCATTAGACAGCATCAAATGCCAGCAGTCTGCGAGTGACATGCACAGGTCAAGCGACTTTGTCAGTTGGAAGCACAACTGAATGTCTCGTTTCGACGTGTTATTTATGATGCTATCGATAATGTTATCTGATTCAGACCAGAATGACTACATCTGTGGAGACATCTGTACACTAAGCTACATCATTTCTGAATTTTGGGCAGTCTTTCTTACTATTCATTATTCCAGATGTCTAAGTGAAACTCAGAAAGGGGAATCATTCTGCAATCTTCCAGGACACTGGTAGTTTTGAGATCACTAAGTCAAATCAGCCAAATTAAAAGGATATCCAAAAATTAGAGAGTCTTCTGAAATATACATCTTTTTGATATAATTAGATTCACATCATTATTTGCAATGGTAGAAGAGCTTCATTTTAACAGTTACATGGAAAGGCAAGTTTGTATGTCACAGAGAGCTACATTTGCAACCACTCAATTCCCTGGAAGTTTAAGTAATGCTGTAACAAAGCAGAATATTTTATTATAGTTTATTCTGAAGTTTAATTCCATACACACACAAAAAGATTTACTAATAAACAATAACTACAGCTTCTGCCATTTTAAATGTACTTTTAGTAAGAAGCTTGATTTATGAAATGAGGGAGACTTATTTTGAGGAGTTCAGAATCTCTTTATGGCAACTAAAGTTATTAAAATAATTAATTAATTATTTTATATATAGTATCTTTGCTAAGGAAATATCTATTCACCCAAATCAAAGGTAAACCAACATCTTAGCATGAGCTGCACCAATGCCAAATTAGTGACTAAGGAAAGGACTGAATCCTGACTTTGTAAAACTTTATAAGTTTCTTCATTAACTACTGAGGGGTTGGTAGTAAATGGTTATAATTTTGATAATCTGAGCTGAATTTTTCCATTGGGGCAACTGAAACAGGATAATTCCAATAAAACATTTTCTGTACTGCAGGATATTCTCTGGAAAACTTTAGGTTAAGGTTTTTACCTTGCACTCAAGCCACCAAGGCAATTTAAAATATTAAGAGTATATTTGTATTCCATCTCTCCTTAGCTATGCTAAGATTACATTTGAACTTTTCTTCTAAAGCTGTTATTAAAAAAAAGGGGGGGGGGAGGAAAAACACACTAACAAGATCCTTAATAGTCTTAAAACAGACCATAAAGAAGTAAGTTAGTAGAAGGACTTCCCTTGTAGTTTCCTCATAGCCAGAGCATCATCCTATTTCATAGCTGGAATAACAGGAGAAATGCTTCCAAAAGCCCTGAGCACTCTTCATTATTATCTGTACTACTTGTGGATGTTAGAGGCCGGAAACCCAGGCCATGCAAAAGAACTGCTATCTTATAAGATGACCTTGCTTTGGTAGGTTGAAGAGTAGGGGGGGAGTGGACCAATCGATATGATCCTACTCCTTGAAAGCTGCAGAAGATTACTCTGCTGAACCCAAATTATTTAACTCTTATAGCTAAGAATTCATTCTGGTATAATTAAAGTACCTAAAAATTCTTACTTTCTCACCATCCAATCTCTTTTTCTTAAAATATCTGTACTTATTTTTTTTTTTTTTGGTATTCCTTACACTGATCTTGATTTTTAAGCAGAATCCTAGGGATCTTGCAGCAAAAAGTGGTCCATTTTTAAAACACCTCTTTTTTGTGTTATAACCCAAAGATAGAGGGTAAATTACAAAAAATAAGGAGAGACACAATCTAGATAAAAAGTAAAGTTATCAAATATGACTGGTGTGTCATTTTATTAGAACAATTGCTGCTTTTCTAGTTGATGCAGATTAAGACAACCCAAATGCTGTTCTACAATAGCTCCCCGTAAAGACAGTAGAGCTTGGCATCTTGAATGTAGGGTAGCTATTAGGGAAATAACAAGCTACTTTGAGAGACTGTCTCCCCAAACTGGTGACAGTCCAGTGATGCCTTGACTGTCATCAAGAAGTGCCAGAGAACCTCATTTTTTTCAGTTAATGGCCTTGAATCAAAATCCTCTGAATTTTTAGGATCATAGACTAACTGTAGCATTCACATGCAATAATCTCGCTCATTAAGGTATTAAGTTCTATCYTAACACAAGTCTCTCATGCTTTATTTTTAGGGTTTCTTCCAAACTTCACTCCTTTTAATTTCTGGCCTAAAACTATTAATGGGCCAGTTCATAAATATCTGTTTTTGTGTCAACATTATCCTTTAATCTGAAAGAATAACTAACTTGGTGTTTACTCAACTGTGTGTGTGTATGCGTGTGTGAACGCACACACACACATGCTCAGAGTCATTTCTCCTAACTACAGTGGGATTTGCAACATGCACTAAGTATTTATTTCGTTGTACACAGTGCTTACACCAGCAAGTTTAAAAGGATATATACATCTGGATGTTTAAATTTTGTTTTTAATAATACATTATGATGCTACTTAACAAGCACTAACTTGAAAGCAAATAGGACTTGCATCAGCAAAGTATTAATCAATATAAAAAGGTTATATAATATCAATCTAAGGCTACATTTTTACCTCTCTGCTTTCATGCACTGTTCTTTTTAAATGTAGTTCTTGACTATGTAAAGAAAGTAATAACAAAAAAAAAAGCTAGCAAACTTAGGACACTAAAGTAAAAGACTAAAAGCTAAGCCGTTGAAAAAGGAAGGGAAATTTTAGTAGTGTTCTTCAAAAAATTTTAAACAAATCATGATATATCTTAATTCAAACATACACCATACACTTGCGAGAAAACATAATTTGGTAAAAATTAATATGCCAGCTTTAAAGGTAACTTTGAAAAGCTCACACAATATATCACAAAGCTCGCACTAGATCTTCTGAAATCTTCAAAACAAATTAGCAAACTTGGAGCCTTTCGGGACTCTTTTATAAACACGAGATCAGCCAAAAGACTAAAGAATCACAAACCAATTTTTTTCATTTCTTGCAAATCTTTCCCCCCCTTCTCAGTGACCAGATGAAATTGTTAGAAGATACAAATCTTCCTTCTTAGAAAGCTGATACTTTCTATTGCTTTGTTACATTTCTGCACTCCAAATTCTTTCTCGCTCTTCCTTTCTCTCTGCAAGTACCCAGAGAATCCCTGGGTAGCTTCACTCAACAATTCCCTCCATTTGTTTCCTCAAAGAGGTTCAAATTTTTCCTCTAGTGACTGATCAATAATGAATGCAGTGGTATTTGCCTGAGTCGGCAGACAACCTAAAGCAATGTCTCTTGAGGAGTAAGCTTCTTCTTCTCCTAATTTGATTAGGATGTTATCTCTAAATCCCAACAATGACATTTTGCTATCAAGTTGAACCACTTTGTCTCTGATTATTTAACAGGTGCTGTGAGAAAAGAAGGAAGTCCCCGTGAAGAAAGAAGAAAAGATGGAAGAAAACCATAAAGATAACAAAAATGTGAAGAGGAGGATGAAGGAAGAAAGAGTGGAAATGGTAATGCAATTTTTTTCAGTAAGTAATGAATAAGACAGTGCAGTGAAGAAACAGTAAGTCACCAGAAGCTTAGTTACCACATAAAGGTTGTATTCTACCACTGATTACTGTGGAAGCTTCCCCTGGGCCTCCCAATATGCAAAAGAAGGAAAGGACATAGGTCTCTAACACATAGCTCTTATTTAAAAGCAGAATCAGGGTCTCTGTAGTTTGATATCCCTGTCAGAAATTCTCCCAAATAGCACAGTCGAATGTAGCTGCCTTGCAATCATTCTGTATTCTGCTCATTTGCTGCTGATACAGAAACCCGCTTGCTGTTATCATCTGAGAACATCAACTTGATACTGTCACTATACCCATATATAGCCAATGATTACTAGTTTTTAATCTGAGTTCTAATGTTAACTTTCATAATGCCAAAATATTGGAGACAATTTCTTAAAATATAAAAGCTGAAAGAATTCAGGGTGTAGGCATAAAAATATGTCTTTGTCCATTGCTTTATTTTATGAGGACTGCACAAAAGTGCCAGAGATCAGAATTTAGACACCAGGTCTCAACACAGATTGCATTATTTTCCTATTTCTATTTATGTCCTTACAACAAGATAGTGGGAATGAGTGTAATTGCATACTTCTTTTAAAGTTTCCATGAAAAAAAAAAAGAAAAAAAGGATTTCAAAGAGTAGTCAAGAAACAGAAGACCAGAACAGAAAGGCTCAAGTCCTAGCAATGGTGTTCACTAAGGAAGAACTTCAGCAGAAATCTACATCCGCAACTTTATTTACTAGATACGAATCAGAGGAATGGTACCAAACCAAAATAACAGTGGAAGAGGTTTAGAACAAACCAAGAAATGAATCACTGCAAGGAAATGGTATTTGCTCAAGAGATTTAAAGAACTCAAACATAGGTATTGCTTAAACTGGCCTCAACACCAGAGAATATGAAATGCTAAACATGACATTAATTAAAAACAAAAATGTTCCATGGGAGGATACACCAGTAAAAGTCCGACTTCCATACTACACAAATTAGTTGTAACTATAATAAAGGACTATCTATCATAAAATAATGATACATAGTGAATAAAAATGTTATAATGGGGGGAAAAAAAACCCAGAGGCTTCATGAGGTTACCGTCATTCTTTTGAGGAATCAGCAAGGATCTGGAGGAATATTATCTGGTTGATTAGATTCCCAGAATGCTTCAGATATTTTCTCTGGATTAATAACTGCTTAAGGGAGGAAATAAAGCTAAGAATAAACTGGATTGATTTTCACTGTGAAGAGAAGTATAGTAGTGAAATACAACAGGGATCTATGGAAAAATTTGTACTGTTAAACATTAAAAAAAATTAAAAATGTTAGTGAACAGCCAAGTGACAGAATCTGCTGCTGATACAAAATTACACAGGACAGTCAAAATTAAAACTGTAAAGAACTTCAAAAGGATTTCATGACTGGGCAATAAAGCATCAGATAAAATTCAATGTTGATAAATGCAAATTAATGCACATGTGGAAACTTTTATGCACAGAAAGATTGCAAGCTTCAGCTTGCTAGAAAGATAACTGATGGTTTGATAAAGAGGTATACACATTTTCACAAGTGGCATGAAGAAAGGGAGAGGGAAATGATTATTCACTGCTTCTCAAAGAACAAAAGTTGAGGAGGACCAACTGAAATTGCAAAACAAGGGGCTTAAGACAGATTCAAGGAAGCTACATTTTTTTCAATCACATGACATTCATTGCAATGAAATATCTTGGGTATCAAAGGTATGCAACAGTTTGAAATACACTGGACAAGTTCATGGACAAATGCAAGAAGGCCTATTAAACATAAAAGGATTTATATTCGACCTCTGCTTCAAAAAGTCCCCAACTTGCAGGTAGCTGAAAATGTGGAGAGAATACCAGATAGAAGCATTATGTCCTATTTGCCCTGTTCCTACATCTTTTCCTAACCTATTAGTCACTGCCAGACAGACACCAGACTAGATGAACCTTTGATCTGGCCTACTACAGTCATTTTTTCAGCATATTGTGTTACTGTTAGAAAAGCATGAGCATTTGTGGAGATTAGAGAAGGGTTAACCTAAAAAAACCCCAAAAAACAAAAAAACAAAAAGCACCACCGAAAACCAAAAAAACCACACCCTACCTGGAAATTCTTCCATTTGTTCACTGTATGAAACTGGACCTAACTTTACCTCTGCTAAACTCCATCCCAGGGTTTTGATCACTCTCTCAATTCTGTATGTTTGTATCCAGCCTATTAAACTTGACATTTGCTTAGCAATAACACCTATTTGGCTTTCATTCAAAAGCTACTAACAAATGATGGTATGTGAGCACTGATCTTTTCAAGATATTCAGTGGCTAGTTCTACTGGCAAAAATTACACTAGTTCTACCTGTTGTGCTAACGTAAGGGCATTCAGACTTTTTCCACAGCTATTATCTGCAATAAAAGATAACAGCATTGTCACGGAAGGACTGGACATTACACTATTATCTAGATAGTTCACCCAAGAGCTAGAGCAGGGAGAGATATTTCAGAGAAGAGCCCTTGCTCTACATACTAAAACTGGGAGCACACTGCTTTTTATGTGCTGAAATTCCCAGCCAAAGCACTGATATTTAAAAACAGAAGCCCCATTTCCTAGACTGCATGAAGTTTACAGGCTCGTCTTCAGCTTGTAGATCATCTGCAGCAGCCCTGTGGGAGGACAGTTTTTATAAATAAAATATTTGTGAACAGCAGTAGTCACAGCATTATTACAAACTCCAAAAAAAGATATCAAAGGGCACTGTTGCATGTGTTGAGCAACAAGTCTGCATTTTTTTTCCCTCCTGAACAGTTGTGTCCTTCAATACTAGGCCCAGAAGGAAGATTTTTTTAAGGGTAGTCTAAAATACAGTACAGGACATAGTTTTAATAAACTGACGATACTACTTTTGTGTATATGTGGAATTAATTTCACCTAGCAAATTAATTGCTGTTATTATTTTTACATATGTTGCATTTGACTGAGGATACATTCTGAAATCTTTGCTTAGTCCCTAACTGCCTTTTTCCAATGAAAGGGTGAAAGACTGAGAAATTCTCTTAAAATGAGGAAAAACAGCTGACCTCAAATTTGGCAAAGCCAGCATGTGTGGGGAGGGCCGGATGGCCCAGGGCTCTAGCTCAGGCTCCTGCATTTCTGGCAGAGTGACCCAAAGCAATCGTGGCAGGACCATGGAGACTGGTGATGGGTAAAAAGGAGTCAGCAGGAAAATGAATACAGCTCTAGATTGAATAATCTTTTAATAGAGTCTCCATCAACGTCTGGAAAGTTGACAATGTGCATCTATCTCCACGCTTTGCCGCCTTTTCTTCTTTTGCCCATTATATATCCAGTGTCCTCGTCTGTTAGGAACTTTGATCCACTGGGGAAGCACTGGTCTAGGAGGCCACAGAAACGGTCCACAGAAAAGTGTTTTTTTAACTAAAATGTGGTTGTGAAGACTGCCTGGTAGTCTGCAATGCATCTGAAGCTTGACAATGCTACACTGTCCCAGTGACTTGGGAATAGCTGCTTTATGTAGATGTCTCCTCATTCACATGGGAGAAGACCGATTCCTAAGTCACGGCATAAGTGGGGAGCACTTGGCTTCAGGTTTCATATTGTCTCTGGTCAAGCAAAACTCCAAGAACTTCAAGATTTGCACGTTATCAAATGGCATTAATGGGGGGGGGGGAAAGAAACAAAACCTTCTATACTATTCTTTCTACTACCAAACATTCTCAATTTATATAAGCTTGTATTCAGATGGAAGTGCTAAATCTTAAATATTCATAAATAATGTTTATAATATATTTATTTATAATTTACATTAAAAAAGTGACAAACTATAAATATGCATAAACGTATGGAAAGCTAGTTCATCAAAATACATCATCCAGCATGAAGTATATGCCAGCAATGAGTCTGCCGGACACAGAGCCAGTAATACAATATGATATGCAATCTTAGTGCTTTGTAAATAGACCATTACAGTGAGTTGATTAATGTGAAAAGCATGGATGATCCAAGAGCACGCTTTGGGATTAAATATTGCTACCAGACCTGCACATTATTCAGTAAAACCTGGCAGGAGTTTTAGTCCTTTTAAGTACTGTTATTGTACCACAGGCCAGACTTTCAGAGATGCTATCACTGGGACAAACACCTACATTGATCTTGCTCTTTCCTCACACACAATGGCATTAGCTTAGCTCAAAGACAGTAAAATATTGTTGAGTCTTGATTTTGCACGGTCACCAAACATAAGTCCTATGGGTGGCAGTAACGTATGATAAAGATTTTACAATAATCTTTGAAATTTTTAGGATAATGCACCATAAATGTAGTGATCCTTGTAAACCAAGGGTTTTGTACACACATTTGGGCCAAGTTTTCAAAAATATTTAACTTTCAAACTAAATAAAGACATCTAAATCTCCTTTTAGACAGTAACGCAGTGCGACTTTTCCTTTTAAGGTTCAAAGTCCCTCTGCATCTCATGAAGTTACCGGGACCAGTGTTTCAAAAAATTCTACTCATTTTCATCTGCTGTACTTATGTACAGGTGCTCAGATTGGTTCCCAGCAGTTACTGTCCACAGCAGAGCCCGACCTCCTTGTCCCAGAAGGGCTGGACGTTCTTCCCTTACAATGTTGTAATTCATTATTATTATTATTATTATTTTTTAGAGAAAGTGCCTACCTCAAGGTCCCCAAAAGAGAATCACCATCTCTGTCTGTGACTAACATGTATCCTGACAAAGCTATTTTCGTGACTTCAGTGATACATTTCGTAAAACATAGTTAATGTTATGTCCATTCTCTAGTAATCAGAGTATCTTTAGAACAAGCCTATTCAAGTAAGCTTCCAGTGCAGACTTTGTTCACCACATACATTATCAGTGTTGAAATAGGAACTACACAGAACATTCCCGGATAATATTACTTGAGCTGGGGGTCAAAGCTGCCTTGTATTCCTTTGGGTTGGTTGTGGGAGTTGGAGAAGACTTTAGATGATCATATTCCCTAAACAGTTCTTCTTCTTCTTCTTTTTTTTTTTTAAATAGATTTGTGTCTGTTGTTCCCCTTTCACTTACTCTATCTTTGGTGTAGTGTAGTATACATAATTTAAATAACCAGGGAATCTCTCTGGGCTCAAAACCACCTGCTGGCTTATATTAGCTAATTAATGGTGATTTATCCAAGTTACTAATTTGAGTGGAGCTGACTGCCTTTAGGAATTTTGTGAACGTGTAAGAATTTTGACTATAATTAGTCTTATTTGATGGGCAGTCTACTTAAAATACTTAAAAAAAAAAAGAAAAAAGTATTTGCCTGCCAGCAGATTTTTAACTATGCCAAATAAATGACTTTGTGTTGTTTTCTGGTTGAGACCATGTATTCAGGTAGTTTGTTTACCCTGCTACTCTATTTTATCTTTGACTCCCTCTCATTTTCTCCCTTACATTAGGGTTTATTTGCCTAGCTTCAAAACAATGACTGCTTGAAAAATAGTACTGATCTTGAACCTGCAGAGCTTAATCATTTTCACAAAAACTAATATAGCAGATTCATTTTAGCCAAATTTCTCTGTCATGCTGGCCTGATTCCCAGGGCCTGAAAGTGTGAATTTAATGGTGGAACAATGTCTGAGGTAAGAATATAATAGAAAACTCTCAGCAGTATATCTATTGGATCAGCGTAATTTCTTTTTTCTCTACTGGTCTCAATGTCTCTTAAGGCAATCTACTCCGCAGACAGCCAAGGAGGCTAGCCTTCTCTTCTACTGTGATCCCAACGCTACTTATACCAAACAAAGAATCAACTCCCTAGATAAGGTAAACAGTAGATGTCTGTTAAACACATAATCCTAGAGGAGAGTTTACTCCATTAACAAATTTATTCTTTTGCTATGAATTTCAGGGGACACTACTGCAAGGTTTATCCCAAGGTCCAGAAAATAATTAAAATTTGGCCATATTATTATTGTTTTTTAAACTCCAAAGGCTTTTCTTAACCATTTTCAGGAATTAAAAATGAAGATTAATATACCACATTCTCTAGAAAGTGGTGAGAACCTCGTGATAGATATGTTGGCTTCCAGTGCACATTTTGACAGAACTATAGTATTCACAAAACTGAAGCAATTGTTTCCAATTTAACTTGTGCATAAAGGTTTCTATTAATTTTCATTGTTGCTGCATATACTAGCAAAGAAATACTTGTGCTGTTTAAATTCCTTCTACTGAAACTTGTATGATAAAGGAAACTCCTAGGACATGACCATGCATAAATGTGCTCTCACAGATCCTTCCTTACAGAAAGCTTTCTGACAAAGCCTAGCCTATGCTGATGAGATGGAGGAAATTGTAGACAAACTTCCCCAACTTATATCACAGCTAATTTTATTTGAGAAAGTATGTAAAAGTTCTGATTTACAGACAATGCATCTTTAAAACTGAAGTACTATACTTGGGTATTTAACACCACATCTTAGACCTAAACCAAAAAGTAAAAAAAAAAAAAAAAAAAAAGTACTGGAATAATACTTTAGCTCAGAATCAACTGTACCTAAGCTATTTTGACAGGTATTTGTCTAATACATTCTTTAAAAACTTTCAAAAATACACAGATTCCATTCTCTCCCTTGGCTTCCTATAAATAAAGTGTGTATTTCCACTGGGAGTTACAGGTAATCAACATCTCAAACTGCTTTAAATATTTAGGCATGGATTTCATTGAGTAATTATAAATAGCCAACATTAAAGAGATCTGACCTGATGTTTGAGGAAGCTCTTTTCCTTTCTTGAATAATGAAAGATTAAGAGAACAATTAATGAATAACTGTACTTTTCTGTGATTATTTAAGAAACAGTAGAAAAAACAGAGAGAAGCGAATTGCCAGCATTTACAAAGCACATCAGTGGCAGAGAGAGAAATAAAATTCCTATCTTGTACCACAACCCCCAGCGCCTTATCCTCTGCCGATATACTGTCTGTATACTTTTCTGATAGTCGGAGTCCTTCCTGTGCTGTCAGATGTTGCTTAGTGTGAAAATCAGATTCCACCATTTTTGCCCAGGTTAGACTTCTCTTGTTAGGTTATTCCTCTCTGAATAATACACAATGTAATAAAACAGAGAAATTCACAGAAATTTTTTTCATTGCTCATTCCTTCAAAAGAAACTCCATAAGTTTGTGGAAGCATGAGCAGCTTGAACGCTGGTGCATGCATGTGATCTACAGTTTCACATGCCCATAGGTCTGACTCTTAGAATGTATTTTTGATGACAAAAAGCATGGTGGTAAAGATGATTATTTTTACTGTAACTGTAATTATCTTCCTGCTATGTAAAAAGGGAGACAAGGGGCAGAGGTGTTATAGCTCACTTCTGTGGTTGAACTTGTTCAGCTACATCACAGCAAAAGCTGCAGAGCCTTGTCTTCTACTAGATCTTACAGCAAAATAACTAACGTGACTGACTTAGGTTTTTTTCCACTAAAAAAACCACACCTTTTTGGCAGAGAAGACAAAGCCAGCTCTCTCTCTCCGGTTTCTCTACAATCTTTGATCTCTTAATTCCCCTTTCTCCCTCCCCTTGATGTTCTGGTCTCTCTGATCTCTGTTCACCACTACCATATACGTCCATATAATCTCCCACTTGCAACAACTTCAGGACAGCCAGAGCCTCATTCTTCATTTCTGGCTGCCATCCGTTCCTTTGGAAACGCAATGCTAGGCAATCTCGGGGTCTTGTTTTAGACCAGTCCGTCAGTGATGTTCTGCAGGGCTTTTTTTGATTATGACTGCACAAATGTGGTGCACATGTCAGTGAATCATGCCCATGAACATCAGATTGATGAGATTTTACAATCATGAAAGCTACGTAAAAGAAAATACCCAGGAATCTTTGTTACCTCATCTCACTTTTAACAGTATTTTTTTAAGGTATTTTTTTACTTTTAAGGTATTGCATGAGTTTGAGTTTTGCTTAAGACACTGATAACATAATGCTCAGTTTTGTTTTTCTAATAACTTTTTGATGTGTTTACTTACTATTTGCCCAATATACAAGGCCTAATTATTCAGTTGCTAATTGACTGAGAGCATAATAGCAAAAATTTTAAAAACCATGAGATACATAAAGTGCCTTTATTTTATTTGCCATCACCAAGTACTAAAGGAAGAAATCAAAGTACAAATTACATATGATAACCTCAAAGTCTGCTGCACTTCATGTTCAGAACAGCAATTTATTGAAATATATATATATATATATCATTTGTGATACATAGAAAATGCATGCTTATTGATAGTCCTTATTATTTTTAATCCTCCTTTCAGTTCCCCCCCACAAAAAAGAATATTCTGACTAATGAAATTAATTATCATTTAGTTGAAGAGCCATGATTAGCACACTGCTGAATGGGAGGAAGTTATCTTCATGTCTCTAACTCCTTCACAACCAGCAAAACAAATAAAATTGGAATTCAGATCTCTGAAGAAGGAATGAGCCAAACTGCTCATCTACAGAGTGTATTTTATTTAGACTGTATTCACATTTAAAACATCTAGGACTGATCAGTATTTTGAACAGGGAACATACTTCAGAAGTGAACTATGCAGCTTTGGACTTATTAATCTTTTTTTTTTTTTTTTAAGAATTTCTTGTGAGAAAACACACTTTAATTCATAGCTACTGTCTTGTGCAATGTACTTATTAAAAACAGCATATCCCTGTAGCCCAGAGGGCTGACAGCTTCCTCCAAAGCTGTGCTGCTGCTCTAAGCTAACCTCCAGGGGCTACTGGAGAGTGATGCAGCCTTCATCCCCTCCTACAGAGTCTGAACTATCATACCTACAACACGATCAACCTTAGCTATCCGGAGAAATGTTATTCCTAAGGTGGCTACTCAACTTCTAGTAGAGCTGCAGTTTGCTAAGCACAGAGCAGGGAGAAAAAAAAATATTACCAATCATTTAAAAAAAAATTCAAACACAACTTTATGAAAGAATAAGAGCATGGATTCAGTGCAACTGAGGGCTTTCTTCTCCCCTCATGTTCAGACACAGGTACGTTTGCTTCTGTTACATCACTCATCCTCGACTTTTTATCTCACATGATGAAAATACAACAAAGAAATAAAACTGCCAAACTCTGAGCCTTATGACTGAGACAAGGAATGCTTGCAGACAGCACTGAAAAACAAAAACAACAACAACAAAAAAAGCTGAACAAATTCGGTTCAAACATGCTGATCATATCCTGAGGTATAGCTAGAGCTTTTTTGTTGTTGTCTGTTAAAAGTGGCATAAAATCTGTAGAGATCTTTTTCTTGAAAGATGATAATTCCTATTTTACTAGATACACTGTTTTACTTTGCATGAACACCCTCTTTGACATTAAGTTCAGCCTTCAGGCTAGCATCTCTTATCTCTGTTTATAAAAGAAACCCTTATATTTGACTGTCACATTTATTATGTCAAACTCTGAACCAACTTCCATCATTCTATAGTCCTTTTTCCTCTTCTCTTCTTCCCCCCAAATATAAGCAATCATATAGTTAAAATGCTTATAGGAAACTGGTGAAATTAGAAATATATTTTTTAAACAAGAATAGTAGAACTATTATAATTTTAATTCATCTTTCAAATATTAGTCTGAATTTCAAATCTATAAATATTTGCCATTTCTAGAGCTCAAAAATATGGAAAAATGCTCAAAAATGCTCAAAAATGGTTAAACAATATTTTAGAACATAAAAATATATCCATTTCCGATTTGCTTAGTTTACTTTCAACAGGATTAATTTCTTTGGTTATAAATTCTTTAGTATTCAGTAGAGGGAGAAAACCCCACAGACCTGATAGAATTTCTATCAGGCTCATCTTACTTGTTAGATACCTCCAGCTAAAGCAAAATCCATGTTATACTAACATATAAATATCTTCTTTTTAAATTGAAAAATAAACTTTAATGAAAATTATAAGCTCTTAGAAGACTTAGAGTTAAGAGAAAATCTTGTGAATGTATATAAAATGACAAACCAGAAGATACACCTCAGCTGATATCTGCCAGTGGAAACAAACACTTCAGTTACAGCATGTGGTCATCTTTGGATGCTCATTACCAGAGGTTCTAGGACTCAAGAATATGTATACCAGCATATTTTACCATGAAGTAGCTTTAAAACAGCAATTATGCAGTGCATTGAAATAAATATAGAAATATATGAAGGTGAGATGGACTTGCAGCAGGAGCAGGGAAGTTTCATAAAACGAACTAAGAACAAGAAAGTAGGAAACAACCCCCACCTCCAAATTCTTACTTGAGAACTACTGTTAATGCTAACAGTCCTGCTTATTAAACAGGATTGGTGTGCCACTTACCCATTAGTTATTCTCCAGAATGATTTGCACTGGAGCTCCTCCTTGACATACATCCCAACTACACAGGAATACCATACCCAGGATTTCAAATAAGTAATTCTTACATAAGGATTGGGAGCTCCAGTATTCCTCACAATACTGGGATAGAGCACAAAGGTACCTTAGAAAGGATTCAGTAATTGTATCTGTCTTTCTCATAGGGTGGGAATTTTGCAGCATTTGCAGGAAAAAACATGTTCACCAATCCATGCACACATACATGCAATACCTACGGCTCCCATTTTGATCAAAATCCCTGAGCAATACACTGACTTACTGCTAGACACGGTAGCTGCCCACCCTTTCTGGCCAAAGCTGCCTGTGTAGCCTTCAGCTTCTCCGCAGAAAGGATGTTGAAGGCACTGTGTGCTGCTGCTCCCTTAAGACAGGCTTTTTATTTTTGGGCATGCAGCCCAGGGAACGGCAACAGGGAAATTCATCAATTTAGAATACATATGTTCTCTTCACTTGAGTATTTGTATTTGAAAGTGCCTGTACCTGAGCAAAAAAACCCAAAACAAATCAAAAAACAACACCTTGTACTCTGTAGTCAGTGTGTTCACAAGGGTGCCATTAATAGCAACATAACATGAAGTCACGTACAAGGCTAAAGCCCCCAAAAGATGATGCTCTGGAAGGAAACACTGAGACATAGCTATAAACACAAAGGACCACTTACTACTTGTAGTCCTGGCAGCCCAGAGCCTGATAAAGGGAAGAGAAGAAATGGGTCTGGGCCTGAAAAATGGACAAAGGAAATATGGTGATGCTGATGCAGTTCAAGCAGGATGAAAAGGCAGGTTTGCTACTCTAGCCGGAGAGTGGAGAATCTATGGGATGACAAAGCTCAGGATTTTGGCAGCCCCAGAGTTGTTTCTGTGGAGGAGAAGAGAAGGGATAAGAAAAGAAACTGAAGAGCTTCCAGGGAAGCAAGGATGAGGGGATGAGTTGGGGGAAGTGAGGAATAGCTGATTTCCTAGATGGGAAAAACTGAGGAACACAGTAATGAAATGACTTGCCCAAGCTAGTCAATGTTTATTTCCTAATAAAATACATGTTTTCTTATTCCCCAAAACCAGTTTTCCTCTCCTGTTCTCTCTCTGCTGGGCCACAACCTCTTCTCACTGGCACTTCACAGACTTATCTCCAGAATTACAGCTTGTTGAGAAAGCTACTGTCTGTATTCTCTGACATGAATGAACAAACAAAAAACCCACTGTCATCTTCATGACAACTTATAAACCATTGAAACATGTGGTTACAACACAGACCTGAAAATGTCATACAATCTATTCCCCAAACTGTTATAAGGTTTTTCCTAGTTGCTAATCAGAACCATCCTTCTGGTAATTGCATTTTTCTGGTCTGCTGCTTCTAGTTCAACCTACCATGGACAAAGAGAAAAGACTATTATTTATTTTCTTCCTCTCTATGTTGAGCAGCAAACTCTATGTTTCTGAAATCTGCTGCTGTGTCTTCCCTTGGTCTCTTCTGCAGACACAGCAACTCAAAATCTCTCAAACCTTCTCTCTTGGCCATGATTTTTAGTTTCTGTTCAACTTTTTGAACACTTTCTCCAGTTGATCTGCATACTTCATGAAGCCTGATATCCAGAACTGGGGTGATACTAAGTTGAGACCTTATCAGTGTTGAGTAGAGCAGAGGGATTACTTCATGGGTCATCAGTTTTGATACCCTGCTGTGATGTTTGCAGTTTTTACAACACCTTAGCAGTGTTGAATCAGGTTCAGCTTCTGATTTGCTGGAAGTCTAGATTTTTTTTCCCTACAGAACTGGTAAGTGCTCCCTTTTTGTAACTATGCACTTGATTATTTTTGCACACACATACATTCTTTTATATACACACCCATACACACACACATACTAACACTTAGAGCATTACAACATATGTTTCTCAGTTTGTCAATATCCTTTTGAAGTGCAGTACCATGAACTAGCATACTTATATTCCTTCTCTGTTGTATTATCTGGAAATGCAATAAACATAATCTCTACTCCAGTCTCCAGAAAAAGAATGAAAATATTGGATATCAAAGACTCAGATCCTTGCAGAAGCACATGCTAAACAGCATTCCATTTTAACAACGGCCTTAACAATGGTGTATGAAATTCTGTCAAAAGCCTCAGGAAAACTATGTTATGTATATTTTATTTTTTACTTCTTTACCCAGAAGTCCGGTTGCCCTGTTAGTTATTCTGACTCTACACAATTTGTTCCTGACAAGTCAATTTTGGCTGTTACACATTTTCTTGTTTTTCTCCTAGGTGTCCACAAATCATTTAGCTATATGTTCCAGTATTTTTCCGGGGGGGGGGGGGGAATGGATCTTAAGCTGACCTGTCTATAATCCCTTGGCTCCTCCTCTTCCCCTTTCTGAAAACAGGCATCAGGTTTGTCTTTTTCCCCTATTCTGGAACCTGACTTGACCTCCATGAGTTTTCAGGAAACGGCCACATGATTGTTCCAGCCAGTTTAAGTGTTGTAGGATGAAGATTCTCAGGCCCAGCTGATTTGAAGATCTAACTCCTCTAAGTACTCTCTAGCCTACTTTCTCCTGCTGTAGCCCTAGATCTTACTCTTTTGTGGCTGATGTAAACTCCGTTTGCCGCATGATCCCAGCTGACCTTTACAGTGAAGATTAAGGCAAAGAAAGCATTAAAACACATTGGCCTCCTCTAGGTCATCTATTAAGAGTTTCTCCCCTCTGTTGCACAGCAGACACTCTCCTTGATCTTCCTCTGGCTAATAATGTGCTAATAGTTTGTTACCCTTGATGTCCCTTGCTAACTGTATCTCTAACACAGTTGCTCTTATTTTATACTTTATGAGAACATGAATCTGATTCTTTTCTGTGTGCTCTACTTTCTCCATCACACTTCATTTTATGCAATTAAAAAATAAATAAATAAAAAAGGATTCTGGTAAATAAAATGAGATGGTTCTTTTTGTCTGCACCACCATATGCACTTCTGCCTGAAAAAGTCCTGCTGTTATGAATTTTTCAGTATTAGCAGGAATGGAGATACTGTACAAACAGTGCTTTAACCATTTACTGATTGGTGCTATAACAACATTTAACCCTGCTAAAATTACAACCAGATAACTAGAAACTCTTCTGAATGTCATTGCTTTTTTTTAAAATAGAGGTTGTACCATTGCCAATACTGGAGACTTGAGTTTAAAGGATAAAAGATTGGTGCTGACAAACAAATTCACTGGAAGGAAAATAATATCAAAATTAAACATATCTTAGCAATGGACTTTTGGCATGTTTCTCAGTAGAGCTATTGAGAGGTGGGAATAACAGAAACAGTTCCCCCAGGGCCTGGCAACAGTGAGGGCACCATCTGGGTTCTCTGGTCTCAGAAAGTGCAAGGAGAAGGGGAGGGAAAACTCACGAAGGGGGACGAGAGGGAAACATTATGAAGGGAGATGACTGCCATGGCAAGTGAAAATAAGAGAGGGGAAGAGGACAAATATTTTGCTAGCCTCAGGGCCTGAAAGAGCTCCTGGTATCTCTGTCCTTCAAATACGTGAAGTTTATTACTTAAATCCCAGAAATTATTTTTTTCTTCTCCAAAATACGTAAGAGAGAAAACAATAAGCAGGGATGAAGCAGAAAGAAAAGCACAGCCTCTTAAAGCTTATTTAAATGTTTCAACAGAACTGTTTCCAGTATAAGGGTCCACTCCTGGCCCTGACTGCAGTGAACCTGTTCATATGGGCAAGGATTACTTACATGACTAAGAATCACAAATGCATTTAACACCCTTACGCCCAAACAAATAGGATACATTTTTCTGCATGCTTCTGCTGGATGTAATATGAAACAAAGAATAACTGGCTTCAGAACTCATATTAATTCTGTTTATCTCAAGTTGGAGAAAAGCAAATTAATAATATGCAAAATGACCAGAATGCAACCTTGAAATGCCTCCGATCATCAATTGTTGCAAGAGAAGAAAAATAAAACGCAGAAGAAAACCAAGGATTACATTTTAAAATGAAGAAGAGCTTCTGTACAGAAGAAATGTTTGCTTTATACTCTGCACAGATGCTGCACAAGCAGAATTCTCAGTATATTAATACAAACTGTCTGAAAAAATTCGACACGATTTCATAAGAGCAGCAAAAACAAAACAAAGGAAAGGATGACGTTTATGGGCTTTTTCCTCTAGAGCAACCATGGAAGCTGAGCTGTGAAACTGTGATGGAAATATTAGAGCTGTTGTGCCTGAAAAAACGCAGTGATCATTTCATTCTTCCTGTCTTTTAATGCTCCAGGGTTTTGGAGACGAATAGGAGCAATAAGTTCACTTTGCAGAATTAATGCTGTAATTCTTTATCATAAGAGCGGAGCATTACCTCAATCTGATTTTTCTACAAAATGGTTCAAAGTCTATTTTTAATGATGGCCCTAATTTGTTAACACCTTTTAAATTATTAATCCCCTTTATATTCAAGTAGTTATTGCATGTCATAACAATGTATCTATGCAGGGAAATTTAATAGTATTTTCTGCATGTCAAGAAAAGGCTTGTTCTGCAAAATGCTATTAAAACTGATAATGAGCTAAATATTTGCCATAGCAAACACTGAAATTACTATATTAATCAACATTGGGTTCTCTTATTCAATAAACAAAATTTAACCTATTAACTTTGCCTAATTTTAGGCAGCAAAATGCTTGTTTTCAGACATATCTTGCTCTTGACTTCGTATCTTTATCATCTGATAACTACATTTTGCTAGCCAATTAAGCCATTGTTTTGAATCAGATGTAGTAATATAAGCATCCTATTCTGTTTTGAATGCAACTATATTACTAGATCCTGAATGCGATTTTCACTGAGCAAATTTAGACTACATTTCAGAGCACACACATCACAGAAAAATGATAAGCTATTTTCTTGAAGACTCCCTTCACATTAAAGAAAAAAAAGGGGGATTTATATGGAAGTCAAAGGGTAAAACAGAGCCTTGTATTGCAAATATCTAACTCTTCAAACGTCAGCATCTCCTTAAATATGTCTGCATGGCAGGATGTTCATGTTAATGTTTTAAGAAAATAACTCCCAAAATATAAAAACTGCACACTAGCTTCATCACTGAGGCACACACATGAAAGAGTCGTCTTTCAAGAGCATCTAAGGCACAAATCTGAATGCTGATGGAATACCTAGCATCCTATTCGGTGAAATAAGCAGCAGCTTCCATCTCTAAATAGTACCCATAAGCTGAAATGGTTTATTGCATTAGATGAGAGGCTTGCCTCACCACTGTCTGCTGTTGCATGATACTGCTGTTCATGCATAAGTGGCTACATCTCCCGGATCATTTGCTTTTGTCACAGAAAATTGTTGTGTGATCAAGAGGGATCAAAGTGCACCCTCTAGAGGCTAAAATGCAACTGTAGGCACAATTAGAAGTCACTAACTCACCCCAGCCCCTTGCCTGAGGGTTATATTTGGCCCCAGATCACCTCTTGCACCAAAATGACCACAGATGTTCATGAGAGGGGTATTAAATAATATCAGTTTTGCACTGAGGTCTTGATGAGAAATGTTACAATGGAAAGTTCTTTTGCAAGTGCATCCTGCGTAGCATTGCTGTCCAGGATAATATGGAAGCAAAACATAAATGAAGAACAAGATTTTATTTTGCTCTGCCTGTAGTAAAGGCCACGTTTTGCTCATGTTGGAGTCAATTGTAAAGTTCATAATAACTTCAGTGTAAAATGTAACCTGAACATACGTACTGTAGGTGAAGCAAACCAGAGTCAAAATGCATGCTTCCACAGTTTTGAGGACAAGAGGTGGATATATTAATACAGTAACCTGTGGTTCTTTCTCAAAGACAATTGCTTCATATAAAATATTTCCAATGTAATGATGCAGAGCCACTTCTCAATGGGAACTGGCAGTCTGTAAGTATCATTCAGGTAAGACAAGGCTAGCACTTGTAAAGGCCCATACTCCCATTTTTCCTAATAGGTTTAAACTTTCTTGTGGCCCTTGTTCCTCAGCTTACAATAAATTTCTTTCTTCTTTTCCCATACTTCACATTCTGTGACAACTCACAACTGCCAAACGAAGCACCTGTGCCAAAGAATTTTGTTTAACTAGGAGTGAGAGCAGTATTAAGTATTTTCTTCCTGTATAAATTACATGAAGAGTCAACTTAAGTACCAATATTCTCCTTGGAACAATGCTGTCACATGTTAATTCTCTCATTACTTTGCTCTTTAAGAAAAAAAAAAACAAAAAAAACCCTCTGTTAATTAGGAAGTACTTTTTACTGAAGATTCCTTTTTTTTTTTTTAAATTTGTTTTTAAAAAAGGAGCAACATTCAAAAGGTTACCAAGGATGGGCCCTAAATGCAGGTAATGTCTTAAACTGTTTCATAATTTGCTCTGGTTATTAATGCAGACCCAAATTTCAGCTACTAGTTTGCAATCATTATTTATGTATAAAACTGGACTTGGTGTAATCAAGGGCGAGTTCGTGTCAGGAATCTGCGTGCAAAAACATTAAAATAATTACAATTATCCCCCCAGTAAGCATAAGAAAGCCAGGAAATTCCGAGTTAGTTTAAGGTTGAATTTTAAAGGAACTAAAATTCATAGCAAGATAACTGTTTAGGGTTCAGAAACATTCCCACTTTCCTCATAGGGATATACAATACATAAAAAATTCCCGTTTGTGGCTGCAGTCCCAGTTTAAACAGATTTTAAAAAACACACTTTGCAGTTTCAAGCATTTCTGCTTACAATACTGCTAATACGACAGGAAAAAGAGGAAGAAAAAGCGACTTTGCAACAGGGGGGCATTGCTCAACAGAGGGTCACTTCTATCTCATACTGCGCCCATACAGAGAAGTACACCATCAGCCGTACACCACATAGAGAAGTGCACCATCACTCAGCCAAACCCAACCCTTTGGAGGAGCTACTAAGAATAAACCAGTGGCACCCACTGTGGCTTAATCTGAGATCGCTCTAAGTGCTGGGTTTTTTAATATGCTTGTACTTATATTTGTATTCCTTTTATCCTGTTTAACAAAGCAAGATTCTTTGCACCACACGTTAACAAGTTTCAAGAGGTGTTTCAGAGACACAAACAGGATTATGTGATTACATTTGCCAATAATGATTTGACAATTTTACTTTTAGCATATAAAAAGATTATTAAAATCTCAAACTAGAGAAATAAAATTGTATATAGCAAAACAAACATGAAAGAACCCAACTGGTCTCAGGTAGATAAGAGGAAAAAAAAAAAAAAAAAAGGAAAATTCCCACATATGC
Source organism: Apteryx rowi (assembly GCF_003343035.1). Classification (NCBI taxonomy): domain Eukaryota; kingdom Metazoa; phylum Chordata; class Aves; order Apterygiformes; family Apterygidae; genus Apteryx; species Apteryx rowi. Next base: position 1,755,550 of record NW_020451005.1, on the reverse strand, counting down.
GAAACTTGCATATTTTGGGCATCACGTTTCTCTTTATCTTCCATTTCACGATGGGAAACTAGGCATGATTAACAGTGTATATAAGATAATAGTTTTTTCTGAGGTGCGGCCTGGAGAACTGCACCAAAATCAGCCAGTACAGAGGATACTCTGGATTAGCCCTAACAATCTTTCCCTTACTCCAAAACCCCAAATGTATTTATTGAAGGGGGSGGGGGGGGGGGAAGAGTAATCAATTTTTAATGACAACTGTTGTTTAAAATATGAAATTATAAATAAAGTTGCACCCAGCTCTTGCAGCAGTCAAGCACGTATCAACTGTCAACATCAGAGAATCATAGTTAAAATGACACTGATGGAAGAGAACTTTTTTCACCTGTTTCCAGGGTGCTGTACCACATAATCTTTCAGTCTTCCAAGTAATGATTGCTTCAGAAGCTCTTAAACCTGTGTTTTATCCATGAAGACTGAGATTGTTGGGCACATAGAAAACCTCAGTCTAGTCTAAGGAAAATGCAACAGCCTCCTTAGTATCTAGACTGAAGTTCTTTGCACAGTACATAGAAATTACAAGGTCAGAAAAAAAACACCCAAAACCCCACCATCAAGAGTTGTGAAGCCACACAGAAGTACTGTAATTTTATTTAACTGAGGATATGGATTTTATTACTGAACTCTGAACCTGGACAAAAATCAGAGTTTGGCTCTTGAAGTATCAAAACATACAATCTAGAATGGATAAAAAGACTGTTCAGACCTCCTCAGATCTGGGGTACCACACAGAACGTCCTCAGTCATAAATGAGGATCTAAAACACTTCCCTTGAATTCAGTTGCTCCTCTAGCAAAAGATGAAATATGAGTGGATTACCTCAACAAGATGAATTCAGAAGTCTAGCTGTTTTCCTGCTTTAGAAGCTTATGTAAAGGGAAGAGTTCTGAATTATGTAAGAGACTGAATAAGAGACTTTTCCCGGCACTTAGAGAAGCCATTTAAGAATAAGCAGTGACCTTTCATTCTGTATGGGTTGATTTTTCTTGCTGATAAAGCCCTTCTTCTCCCTCCCCTTTGAGGTGGACACCTGTCTACTGATTACTGTGCTCAGTTGATACAGACTGGTCAGCAATATAATTGGAAAAAACATAAAAAGGAAACATGAACCCTGTATTTTCTTTCTACCTCCTTCCATCAGTCATGCTCATAAGAAGGAACTACATGGATGGCTACCTGCTTTTTAGGAAAGACAGGCCAGGAAAGCGAGGTGGTGGAGTTGCTCTTTATGTGAGA
>NW_020451005.1:1749775-1752288 GCF_003343035.1 Apteryx rowi | reverse complement strand
CCTCCCCCTCTCCTCAGCCCTGGTGAGGCCGCATCTGGAGTACTGCGTCCAGTTCTGGGCTCCCCAGTACAAGAGGGATGTGGCGCTACTGGAGCAAGTCCAGCGAAGGGCTACAAAGATGATTAGGGGACTGGAGCATCTCTCTTAGGAGGAAAGGCTGAGAGAGCTGGGCCTGTKTAGCYTGGAGAAGAGAAGGCTGAGAGGAGATCTTATTAATGTGTACAAGTATCTGAAGGGAGGGTGTCGAGAGGATGGGACCAGACTCTTTTCAGTGGTGCCSAGYGACAGGACGCGAGGCAACGGGCACAAACTGAAACACAGGMAGTTCCATCTGAACATGAGGAAAAACTTCTTCACTGTGAGGGTGACAGAGCACTGGAACAGGTTGCCCAGAGAGGTTGTGGAGTCTCCTTCTCTGGAGATATTCAAAACCCACCTGGATGCAATCCTGTGCAATGTGCTCTAGGTGACCCTGCTTGAGCAGGGGGGTTGGACTAGATGATCTCCAGAGGTCCCTTCCAACCTCAGTGATTCCGTGATTCCATCATATTTAATCCAACATCTAGACCAGGTAATCCTTATAATTGTTCTTTTCAGAAAGTATCACAAAATCTTCTTCTAAACTCTGTTCCACCACATGTCAGATAATTCTTTTCTTCAAGGTTACTGCAAAGATGGAGGTAGTGGATTTCAACTGGTTACATACCGAGTGTGAATTATAGAAAAAAAAGTCAGTTTAGACATTAAAACAAACAAACAAACAAAACAACTTTCTAAGGCTACATCATTTTACCCTTTAGAACAGTCCCTCTATAGATGCTTTGGAAGGTCCATCACTGTGTATCTTTAAGAATAGGTGAGACAAGCTTCTGTTAGGAATGACATAAAGAACAGAGCATAGTTGCTCCTGCCTTGAGGCTGGAGTAGATAACTTCTTAAAACCCTTTCTATTACTATTTTTCCATGATACTATTTTTATTCTTCTAGCTCATTAAATTCCACAGTTCTGGAAGAGGCTAGAGATGCTGCTGCCAGGTGATTTGGGTATCTTCAAATTAACCCCACAGGCTTTGGTACCGAGAAATGGAAAGACTGCCAACTGCTCTTCACATTTTCCCTAGCCTGCTTCTGATCCTTCTAACTGGCATGAAGTCAGACTGAACTTACAAACCTCTGTGTTTCAATGAAGCAAAGTCCCATAGTCCACAGAAATAAACATTTTAGAACCAGATTATTTTTAAAAAAGCAGACTATACCTATGTGGAAACTGAATGTATCTTTGATTGTCCTATCCGAGTATCTTGAGGTAACTAAAACCCTGCCCCACTGCCTCATCATATTCAATTTCTGTTTTTTGCATTTTGGGTTTTTGCATCTTCATGAGTGGTAAAGATTCCAGCTTTCTCTATCAGAAGATGATTCTTTCCTATTTACAGTCTACATTGAGGACAAATCTTTTGCTAAGATTGTCATTGACATGTTATCAAAAGAAAACCCAGAACATACACAAAGAAGTGGCTGAAAAGTGCTTTACAATATATGACCAAAACAACAGATGAAATGCATTAAAATTAATGATAGTTATACTAATAAGTTTAAAAGGAAATATATTACAACTGGAAAGAGACAACAAAGCAGCACAGTCTCCTCACTTGACATACAGTCTCAAAGGATGCAAAATGTTTGCTACTTTTGGCCATATCTCCTGCTCTATGCTCAGTTTTAACTGTCCTTACTCTGATATAGATTGGGAGTTAAAATAACAAGAGCCTCTAGTAATAGGCATCACATCTGTCCAATAGTTCAGCCTAACTCAGGCGTTTAAGGGATCAGCCAGGCAATAGCACACTGTACAGTTGTGTATGGAAGTAGTACTTTGGCAAAGAGAATCTGAAGAAACCGCTTACTGCAAATGCCACAATATTTCTATCTCAATGAATCACACACAAGATCACAGTCTTTCTGCAGAAACACGTAATCAGATATGACAGTAAACAATTTATCTGCCTCAAAAAGATGGTTTCAAACTGGCACTGTAAGGAAATCTGGGTTTCCCATAATGATATTCATTTCACTTAGGAATCAAAAGGGATGGAGACATGTCTTGTGTTGTATTAGGATCTCCTTCCAGTACTTCCATCAGACTATACTGATGTCTTCTTCACCCTAACCAAGTTGGGAGAGTAACAGTGTCCTGCTGCTTTGACTCTCCGGTGACAAAACTGACATGGAGAAGGAATTATATTGCAGTCTGTGCATCATCTTACCTTATACTGCAGTCTGTGCATAGTATTACCAAGTCCAGATGGCTCAGGGAACAAGGGAGTTAATCTGAAAATAAAGGCTGCAAGAATCTAACTGTAGGACTTAAACATAAGATCCTGAATCTGCCACACAATATACTATTGTGGACCTGTTGAGTCAGTCCAAACTGTACATTTTAAAATACAATCTCTAAAAATCATAGTAGGACTTAAAATGAAACAAAAACCAGCCTGAGTATATGTAGCCTA
>NW_020451005.1:1660070-1749730 GCF_003343035.1 Apteryx rowi | reverse complement strand
AAAAAAAAAAAAAAAAAAAAAAAAAAAAGCTGTTAACGGGCCTAAGGTAAAAGGTTTGGGCTACCTCAAAACCTTCCAGAAAACAATGAAGCCTGTGTACCCAGAGATGTATTGATGCATGCACGCAGAATACAACATGCACATCATTTGTAGGTACAACTGAGGATCAGAGTTGAAAAGGCCCCATAAAAGTCTGAGCACTTGTGTACAAAAAGCCCAGATCTTTTACTTTCTTAGATCTTAAGTGGGATAAAATAATCTGAAAATAACACTTATTCTCTCCAATCAAAGGTTAAAATGCATTCGTTGTTCACTTCTTCCATTTGCCAATTGTTGACAGCTGTCAATATAGGGATTTGATTTCTTTATCCAAGCGTCAGAAACACTACATTAGTATCATCAGAGGAAGATCTTGACTGTGAGAGCTGCAGTTTCACTGCCCCAACTCAATTACTGCATTCTTGAACTGCAACGTATTCATTTGTGGGCACCGGGGCAGCCAGTGAGAGGGTATTGATTGGAGTATAATGTCATGTGTAGCAGCGAGCATGAGATGAAAAGTGTTTTCTGCTTAATGGGTTGGTATTAAGTAGGTGGGAATGGCTTCTAATTAGCCAACAATTGCTGTGTTTCTCAGTTTCCCTCCTTTCCCTCCTCCTGTCGGTCACCAGCTGCCAATCTCTCTCTCTTTTCCCTTTTTGTGTGGAGTTCATTGCTCACTGCAGTGAAAGCCTTTGTTTAAAAAAGAGGGCTCCCAGGGTCTCATCTGCCAGGGTACAGCTTGCTGCCTGCAATGAGTAGCAACTGTCAGTTTATTTTATCTCAACCTTTTCATCATTCTGCTGAAACTGGTCGAGTGAAACCACCTGAGAGACCTGAGGATTCAGTACCTACAAGTCATTAGCCAGGACTGCTCATTCTCTCCCCACACAGCAAGTCAACTGAACACTGCTTAAAATACAGTCCACTTTAACCCCGTATTTTCCCATGGGTGTATTAGAACTTTATGTGCATCTTCCTGATTTTAGAGTTTCTTGATCATTCCTTAAACATACTAGTACTATGATCAGCAAGTAATATATTTTCCAGTGCTTCTCAACACAAATGCTCAAGGAAAACTCTTTATAAATGCAAGATATAATATAATAAAATCTATTTGTTATAATGCCTTTAATCTGAACCTCCTTCTTATGTGAATCTAGGTTATGTCCTCCAGCATGAAACTGATACCTAGTAACTTCCCCAATTATTCAAAATCTGCTTACCTAAAAGTTTTTGATGATGCACCTCAGATAAAAAGGACAAATTCTGCTCTTAGTTACACCTGTGCAACTCCCCTCCAAATCAACGTGATTCTAAAGGCATAACAAAAAGCAGTATTTGGCCCACAGTTTTAAAGTATTTGCAACATTTCCTTCTCTTCACCATGCAGTCTCTCTCTAGGTACATATATAAATGTACACATATACACACATGTATACATACACACATACAGATATGTATACATATACATGTGTATATATATATATACATATATACACACACGCCTTCCAAACAGCAAACATAATTGCAGTACAATCATTATAAACATATCAAAATATGCAAGAGAAAGGAATATTTTTAGTTTTGAACCAAAACCAATTAAATTTATAGAAATCAAATTTCAAAGCTAATAGCTGGAACAATCTTTTTCTGGTGATAACTATGACTGCAACAGATTAGCTGTAAACAGTTTTAATATAGGGCAATAGGAGTATTGCTTTCTCCCACGTAAAAAGTGAACCATTTCAAGTTATATAAAAGACGACAAGAACACAAAAAGTTATCCTCTACTATTTCAGCTGATTTCCTAATGCTCAAATTAATCAGTTTCACCTCAATTTTCTTATGAGTGCAGCATATAACTGTACATATATGAATTTATCAATCAAATAAAATATAATTTTCTTCAGTTTCAGTCTCAACATTGAGCCACGAAGGGATTGCTAAGGGCACCAGTGAGGCCAGGCTCACTCTTGGAGAATGACACACTCAAGATGCTGTTCAACAGACTGAAATGCTCTGGAGTCAAAAGACAGGGCTACACAGCACCCTGAAGTGGCATTTTCCACTGAGATAACAAAGGTGGAAGAAAAACAGAGGGCTGCAAGTGTGCACCCAGGATAAGAAGTTGATGGACAGCCCAGAACTACCAATGCTGTGCAGCAAGCATCCCCCTCCCTTATGGGTTCATACCGAATATAATGTGTTGATTTCCCTTGCAACTAAAGGGGCAAGATCTGGAGTTCCTGTTCCTCAAACTCCTTGGGTGCACAGCATGAGCTGAGTAACACTGCTATATGGCATACCAGTCCTCCATTTTTCAGGTTCAATTTTATATCTGCAATGAGTTGAGTGCACAGTGCTATCACTCAGATGCCTAGACTTGACTTATAGATGCCATCAGGCAGCTTGATGTCCAAGCAGAACCCACCGTGTTCACACAATTTGTAAATATCAGGCAATATGAAATACACTTTCATAAAGAAAGACCCAGTTTGAATATCATCTTTCATAGTTACTATGTTTAGCACAAGAAAAAGCACAAGGTTTAGCTGCAAGAGGTGCTGGTAACTTGTATTCTTGCTTCAAAAAGAGCTGCAGGAGGTTAGTTCCTCACGGGTGTTGACACTGACTACACTGTGTTTGACTAACATACATAGCAACTATATTTCAAATTTTCAAAAATATGCTAGAATTTTTATGAAAGTGAATTTCAAAGTGCTGTAGCTAACACAGAAAAAACTTTCCTTCAGAACCATTTTGAATCAGGCTCCCCTGACCATTTACTCTACCTGATACTTAATAATGTCAGTATTACAAGAGAATAGCTCCATGTTCAAAATTATGTACTTATATGGCATACTACAGAAAACATTGTATAATTACTTGACTCTGTGGCAAGACTCATATATATAAGCCCTTAAATGGGAATATTCTGTATTACAGATAATATTGAATGCTTAACTAAGTAAGTAGAAACAAGTGGATGAGCCTGGGGGCATGGTCATCTATTTAAGCATGCATTTGGATCTTCAAGCTAATTTATCACCTAGCTGTATACTTAAACTTATCCATTGCACAGGTGATTAAGATCTCTTTAAAGGCTATTTTGATACTTAGCAATTTTATATTAATCAACTTACCTGAAGAAGGAGGGAGAAAAATTTACTTTTCTCTTGTTCTCTCTCTCTCCCCCATTCTTCACTTCTATATTGCAGGGTACAGAACAGACAGGGAAAGAGGAGAGACAAAAAGAAAAGAACTGTTTCGGGAAACAAGAAAGATGACAAAATATTCTGAATGGTCTCAGAAAAGAAGAGAGGCAGTTTTATGGGCAAGAGACATATGGTTTCATAGATACATTAATTGTGTAAGTATGATATTTCACTTCATTAAATAGATTTGCTCATTCTGAAGATAAATCATTTGAATCTTGACCATCTTCAGGCCACAGAGTCTTAACAGAAACAGCAATTTATTACTTAAATATAAGAGGAACATAAAAGGATATTGATAGGCAGGGAAGTTATCTCAGAAAAAACTCCAAAGATGCAGGAAAAAAAAAAAAAGCTGGCTTGGGAGACTAAGGAGGAGGAAGGTGTTTGATGCCCTGACTGTGACTCCTGAGGTGACCTAGCTCTGTTACAGAAAACATGCGCTGAATACAGTTTCTTTGTCTTGGCTTTGATTTTCTGTGTCCAAAGTTTGTCAAGGACCTTTTGGTAAGGAAGGGTTTGCAGCAGAGAACTGTATTCTTGCTGGCCTGAGGTCAGTCTCTCTCAGGTAGCATGTTTGCCGACAGCACCAATAAAAGGTTGTTCTATGAAGTCTAAATGACAACAACCTTCTCAATATTAAACAAAACCAAGAGCTCTTTGGTGCTTTCTGAGGATCAATTTTCTCTTTTGAGAACAAGAGCATAAAAYCACCAGAGACATCTCTGCTCGTGTGTGCGGCAAAGGAAAGGGGCCTACGATGGGCACACGTGGAGAAGCCCTAGGGCCACTTCAAAGTATGCCGACTGGTTATGCTTCCTTTGGACCTACGACTAGCAGGGAACTGCCAGAGCACAGCAGCCACCAGCTGTTCTGCTTTATGACTCCTCTCTTCTTCATTGCATTTCTTATGCTACAGACTGCAGGCACATGAAACATAACCTTTGATTTGAAGGCACCTTGAAGTTTTGGGTTTCTCCAGAAGTGATCTAATGAGGTTGGGAGAGAACTTCCATTTCTTTTGCACCATTTAAATGGCCAACAGGATCAGAGCTGGACTGAGATTCTGCCCTGAGAATTTTCACTTCTTTTAGTTTGGTAAGGAACTCTTTTTTTTTCCATAGAAATGCTGACAATGCAGCGCATGAAGCTACGCTATTTCAGTGCATAAAGCTGTCCTAAAGGCTCTGACAGTATATTGTAGTTTGAACACTTTTAACATTTTTTTCACCCACAAGAAAGAACAATTTGACTTATTTAGGCAACATTTTTTGCTGATCTAGAAAGCTTGTCTGAGAAAACACAGCTGGATGCCATTGATATTTAGCACAGGACATCACTAAAGCAAATGCATGGTAAGATTTAGAAGTCTCTACAGAAAAGTATCAGATGCCAGAAAAATTCAGATGAGAGATCTAAATCCTTCTCTGGTAAGATATTTTCCTATAGGTGTAGATGACAAGAACACTGACAATCACATTAGGATGGCAGTGTACTTTTGGAAGAATTATAATACTACTTAGACATAAATGACTGTCAACTGTTAGCAAAGAGTAAGAAAAAACTTCTAACACATTATTCCATAAAAAAATTCTATGAACCCTCTTCTGAAATCTGGTACTGCCATGCTAGAACCACAGACCTGACCTAGATCTGATCCTGTGTGGCAATTCCTGATTATTTAATGCAGTACTCATAAAGACATCACGGGAAAAAAAACAAAAAAACCCAACAACTGTACAACACATATGTATAAAGTACCAAACTACTGAATATCAGTATTCTCCTACTATGTTTTCCTCAGACAAACTTCAGCCATAGCCAGAACAAGCTACTGTGCCCATGGCAAAACTGGTGTGAACAATGTTTAAACTATGTCTCAGAGGCTTCCCTGAGAACCTGGTACTTCTAATCCTTGACCACAATACGCCAAATAACTTTCTCATCATTCTCAATTTTTTTCCCACACTTAATCCTTTCTGTAGTCCCACCAACAGTCACCTCCACTTTCTAAAAATATCCAAGTATAGCATTTAAATATATTTTCCCATCCAGAGTTATCCTTCTATATTTCACAGCAGTGAATTGAAGAAGCAACCATTTAACATATGTTTTCTTCCTACTGGAATTTGCCAAAGTAGTTCTTTCTGCCATATCAGCCAGTCATATTTCTTTAACATTTACTTAAGGTAGTTTGCATTAATATCAAAGGTACAGCAGTATAGAAAAACTATGATTAATTGAGATTTTTGAAAAATCAAAAAGTGATATCAGATAAAATTCAGCAACTGATGATTGTTAAGTGATGTGAATGAGAAGAAGCAATACAAGCCTAGATAACTTTAAGGAAAATATTAATGACAGAACCACCTCTAAACCTTTGGTTTTGCTAGTTATTTTCCAAATGTATATATTTTGGCATTTCTAACCACACTGTTCTTCCAGAAGAAAGTAGACTATTGGATTTTTCTATTTAATAAACCCCACACAGAAGTGTGGGGAAACCATCCTCTGAATTCCAACAAGAGATACTGAAGCACTTGAGCCACTTTTGGAAATTCATATTATGAAACAAGCCTTTGCGACTTCGGCACGGGGGCAGCCTTGGATTTTGTATTTAGTCATACACTTCGTTTCCATAGTTTAAGTCATCATTCTTATTTAACAGAGTGAACAAATATGTAATTCCCTTCTTTCATGTTCAGTGGTACCTTCTGGGGGCAGGGAGGATCTCTCTAAAGTCCCTTCTATTTCTCATTATTTTCGGCCATACTTACTATTTTGAAAACTTAAATAATCTCTCCCTTTCTGTAATTCTCTATTGACATGAAGTCATAAGCATATAGGCCTTGAAGCATTAGAGGTCCATTAGAGGCCTTCGTTCCATTGAACATAATAGGCATTAACTGAGGCTCTTGCACAGAAACAGGCCAGAGAGGGCAGAGAGGGCCCAGAAGGTCGCTGCCAGGCACAGGAACTGCGGGCGTTCACAACTGTTCACAGCACTCCCAAACAATGGCCTGAACCACTCTGATCTTCTTTACAACAGTGAATGGGAAGGATTTCATGGTTTGGTCTGTTCAAAGTCAGTCCAACTACTTTGTCACTGACAGCGTAAACATTTTATTATCTTTAATAATACTCAACAGCAAGGTAGTTGAAGCCCACTAATATACTATGAAGCAGAAACATATTAAAAGAATATATTAAGATTACATACTAATTTCAGTCACCATACAAGCTTATGTATTTGGCTTCTATACATGCTAACAACAGAATAGAGCTTATTAATAAGCTAGCCAAACAATAGGGGACGGACACACACACACAYGGGGACACACACACGCGCGCGCGCACGCACACACATACACACACAGTGGCTTTGAGGGAAAGCATGCATGTGCACAGTTCTTACAGTCCCACCTCGGTATCATGATACACCAAAGTCTATGACAGTGGCTTAAATATGAAACAAGCAGTGAAAGGAACCCACTAACACAAGCCTCTACTCTCCACTGATATCATATAAGAAATGTATTTTAAGAATGCACACCTGCATAAGGTACAAAGACTAGAATGTTGTTTTTGATGAGTGCATCTTTCTCTTGCATGTTCTCAGATCAAAAAAACCATGCTACCCTGATGAACATCTACTGGGCAGAGGCAAAGTACAATTGATAATGTACTTAAAAAAACAACCCCCCCCCCAAATAAAAAATCAAAAAATCAAAACCAATTTTCATCAGGACAGTCAGGCATTTTGGGTACAGTGCCATGGCATAACAGTTTTATTAGGATGCATAACTAATGACTTATTAATGGAGGAAAAGCCAAGATCTGTAATGTTAAAAGTATTCCAGGAATTAGTGTACTATAGAGAAAATGAGATGGTTTTAAAAAAAAAAAAAAAATCATATTATGAAGCACACTAGTCACATTATTACCACAAGGGTACATAAATTACATGGTTGTGGAAACTTACAGTACAGAAGTGTTTTCAGAATTTGTCTGGTGTAATCTTTATCTTACATCTCACTTCTAACTTTCTTTAGGGATAATCCTTTTACTTACGAATGACAAAGTCACATATGAGTTCGATCTCAAATGCATCTGGCRAGATCTCTGTTCTATGCCACACTAACAATTTTGCTTTGGATGCATCTTTTACAGAAAAATGACTATAAAATATCTTAAAGATCTTTTAGAAGTGTGAATTGGTAATACGACAATTGGACTTTTTGCATAACAAAAAAGGACACATTCACATTATGGAACGCACCATTCCATACATCTATAAAAGGGAGCCAAAGAAAGAATGTTGAGGGAATACCTATTTGGGAGTAAGAACAAAAGCTCATTGGATTGTATTTTCCAAGCTACAGTTTTAGCTTGTTTATGTGTTTTAAATCACACTGAAGCCTGCTCAGGTGTGGAATGCTAGAAATAGCCCTGATCATTCTGAAAAATGAAAGAGGTGATGATACAAGATAATTTGTAAGACTTTGAAATTGATGCTATAGATGAGACAAGCATTTATGCTGCATTTGTAGCTATTATTTAAAACTACACAGAACCACCCTCCCCACAGTAAAATGTGTTAATTTTGCAAAATTCAATACTCCAAAAAAAAAAAAAAAAATCAAGAAATGTACATACAAATTCTAGTTTCTGGTCAAAAGCATATAGTATTTCTCAAGAAAACAGTTGAATAATTTTTAGTACGAGGAAAACAATACATTTTAACTTTAACTCTAGTCTTAAAATTGTTTAGATAATTCCAGGCTTCCAAGGTCTCCTGCTGAGGCATAGCCTTGCCAGATGCAATGACCTAGACCAAAATTTGCCAGACTTGCAGAGAAACCAGCTCCTAGGCAGCATTTCATTTAATCAATAGGGCTTGATCTAAAATTTTCTTTATTTCAGCACTTTTAATTATTATTCTGCTTTCAAGAAGGAGACTATTATTTTAAAAAAAACTGTGATATATTTTTATCATCAGGCAATGTTAGTCATGCTGTGGGTTCCTTTTTAGGCTTTAACATGGAGTTACAAGCTTTTTGGTGTGTTGTCTCCCCCCCCATTTTTTTTTAATATAGTTTTGTCAAACTATATAAAAACAAACAATAAAAACATATAAGTACTTGCACTGACATCTCACAATGGCATAAATAACTCTTGGAAGGGAAGGCAGGTGACTGAGTCAAATACAGTGGAGAGAAACACATTCTCCTTTGCATTTACAAATAGTGTTTTCTGACAATCCTGTCCCTTTTGTCTATGACACCTTTGGTCAATACATCTATTTTATTAATAAATGTTGAGGTAAATTGAGTAATTAATGGTTCTTCCTGCCTGGTTATTGAAATGATTGATTTAGAAAATAAGCCTTGGTTGAAAGACAGAAGGTACCTAGTGGTGCTTGAATTTAAATGTCATGGTTCCTCAACTGGCCAAGTATTTCTTTTACCTAAGAATGCAGAAACTACTTTTTTTTTTTTTTTTAAGTTGCAGAAAAATTACCCAGTTAGAAAAGTTAGAAATAAAAACTTAGTATCTTCCCTCTTCCTTTCATTAGATTTCCCTGAAGATTAAGAACTATCTTTRAATCTTGTCTTTAGCTGTTTCACCCTCAAAAAGACTGAGAAAAATTGAGCAGATTATCAATGTTGAGCTGTTTGAAAGTGCTAGAAATACTGTTTTATTATCGCAGCAGGAATTTCCAAAGTGATGAGTTCATCATAGGACGCACAGACATTCTGCTAGACGATAGGATAAAGGCTACACCTGAGAATGAAAGCCAGGGAATCCTAATATTGAACTGGTGCCACGCCATGTTTTGCCAGACAAAGATATTAAAAATGTAATGCCAATACTAGCTACAGATTTGGCACACAAAACACAAAGAATGTTACAGATTGTGCTGACAGTGTGACACTATGTTTTCCTGGATGTAATCTGGGTATCATGAGAATAAGCTGGGAGCACTAATGAGAAAAATGATACTGACCTGGAAGAGCTGATAAATATGCAGTAGCCACAGGGTTCCTGGAGTTAACTGGAGCTAAAGTGAAAACTAATACGGAAAGTAACAGACGGTAAACGAGGCAGAAATGTTCAAGGAAGAGAATCCTAGCAGGCAAAACTTATTTTTGGTACCATGCTTGCCAGGGAATAACAGGCTTTTCTAATCATACTCTTTTTATCCCTGAAGCCCTGCTAAAGGGGAGCATGAAACTTAAGCTTAAAGCAACACGTATCATTTCAGAATATCTGAGTATTACAACTGTCTGGAGAGGAAAATGCATGAAAGTTGAATGGAAAAACTCTTTAGGTGCAAGAAGTAAAATACTCTCCTGCATGTTGAAGATACAAAGGTCATCCTAACTGTCTTTTTGGGGGTACCATTTTTTGGTGTTGCCATTGTTGATTTTGGTTGACCTCCTGTTTACTGCAGCTACAGTTAAGGACCCTCATATGAACTGTATATAGAATTGCTTGAAATTGGATTCTTCTTTGACCATCTCTCTTGCAATCGTTGGCATCTCAGACATCCTGCAATACAAGTCTAGCAACTTACTATCAGCTACCTAGGACTGAGGTGGAAGAGTGATCCTACAGTTTTGTCACAGAATAATAAAGAGATGAAAATAGCAATGGAACCATCCGCTTAACACTGCCCCTCAGAATCACGATTGCTTTGTTCATCTGTGGTGAAGAAGACCGGCTAACTTTTGAAAGTGATTCATCCAGAAAAAAATCAAATCAGAATATGATCTTCAAGCATGGAATCATTTTCTAGAAAGCTCAGTTAAGCTAAGTGGGCAGATACACTCAAAGGATGGGAAGTAAAGGAGAGACTATCATAGTGTTTGTGAGCTTCTCTTAATAAGGTAACAAACTCCACATTTAACTCTAGAAACTCATTGTAACAGAAATGTATTAGCATTGAGAAAGAACTGCTCTGTTACCACCACTGACACTCTAAACACAGCACTACCTCATTTGTCATCCCTTCAGATTGCCAGCTCTTTGAGTCAAAAAACCAATGAATGTACTTGCAACACAATTCTCAGTTGCTTCCAGTGTTGCCTCTGGTGTCCAGCTGGTTCCTATTAAACTGCTAAAGTCTTCAATTACCAAAATATTAACTGTTTAATATAAAAGTAACAACTGAATCTATATTTAACTGTGCAAATACTATGAAAAGAAGAGATATGCAACAAAATAGCAGACAAACAGTTCTTTGTATTTGGGAGCAAGAAACCTGAGGGAATTTGGACACAGCACTTAAAAACAATAACTTTGCAGCTCCCAATTTTTACTGCAGATGAGTATCATAATTTTGCCGTAGTTGTAATTTCTTCCCATTCTACTCCAGATTCACACTCTCCCAACCATGGAACGCAGAAAGAAAATTTTTTAAGAGGAGTAGACTTATGCCTCTTCCTTCCCCAGTACAATACAGCTTAATACTATCATTACTTGGAGAAAATGTATTGTTCTGATTATCTTATTTTAACATATATCACAGTGGGAACCCTCCCCCCCATAAAACAACCAGTGAAAGATCCACTCCATAAAAAGTTCTCCTCCCCCCTGCAATTAAGGCAGGAAACCACAGTGAGGAAGTTACAGAGGTTTTTTTTATAAAATTCCTTTGATCATACTATGTCTATGTCAGGTATAAGGATGCCAAAAAACAAAACAGAATGTTCTTCTGAATTCAGAACTGTGTCCACTGTTTTAAACAGAATTGAAAGATATTTGTTACAGGGAACTTATTTTGGGTACACTTGAAGAACCAACTGCAAATGACTTTTTTTTTTTTTTTTTTTGGAAGTTTAAACTCCTATTTGACTAAACCAATACATCACTTTTTGCCTGTAACTCTGATGTTTTGAAAAATAGCACTGAAAAAGTCACCAGCCACAGAAGACTACTACAATCTTTTTCTCCTTGCTATATTGCAGTTAAACCTATTTAATTCAGTCTTTAAAATAAGCATACAAAGAAGTAAATCTAACCTCCATTCACTACAAGGCTAATCCAATGTGATTAAACCCAGCAAATAATTTAAAAAAACCTTACAAGAAAAATGACTTAACCATTAAGGACAACACAGCACTAATGTGTTTCATAACCAATGCCTTACCGACTGTAAGAAGGTCAGTGCACATGTCACTTCTGTTCTCCTTCCATGCCAGCAGGTACTTCATGCTGACGAGATCAGCTGCTTCTGTATGGTTGTTAACCGCCACCATCATTTTATGAGCCCTTGCAATGCCATAGTAAGTCTTTGTTTCATCCACTAAGGGCAAACTACTTAAAGTGTTTGCTGCCTCAAAAGCTCGACTGAAATATTCAAAAGCTTCATTATAGTACCCCTAATAAAGAAGAGAAAAAAAAAGAAGAGAATTGTAAAAATTACTTGTACTCACCTGTATTTTACCTTGATGTTAGAGCCTGCTCCTCTCACAACTCACAGAAGCTGCAGCTGTGAGGCCAGCCCACAGAATCACTCATGGCATGGTATCAAGCAAATCACTCTCCCTCTCTGACTCAGTTTCCTAATCTCTAAATTGCAGATAACAGTGCTCATATCTTTCTCAGGAACAGAACTGTATTTTAGTTGTCTGTGTAGTACTTTGAATATGCAAATCACTATATCAATACTAGATACTAATACTGATTTCAGCCAGGTCGTTCAGCAATTGTCACTATTGTTTCATTAAGTTTTACATCCCTATGAGGAGAAAGGTCCCAAATTACTACGGTCATACCAAATTTTAGAAAGGAAAGCTTAAAAAAGGAACAAAAGATTAAGCCCTAACAGTGAAATAATGAACATAATGCATTGAAAAGGACACAAATAAAAATCTACAGATTGATGGAGAAAAAATGAATATCAACAGGCAGGCAGATTCCTAACTGAGAAAAGAGAAACAGTAACAGAAATATAAACCAGTGCTAGTAAATAGAAAAAACAAAGATTTTATCTCTTTATCCTTCCGAATACAGAAATCCAACATTCATGAATCCCATACAAAGGAATATAAACTACAGCAGGTGACACTGAAAGGAATTTAAAAAGTATAACAAGAACTATTTTTTATGTAAGATGCAAGAAAAAAACTCTTGACCAAAAGGAGTGAAGACAAAACTAAAGAAAAAGATGATAGTTTGAAGGATATTGCTGAAAAGCTAAAATATTTTTTGGTATTGTTTGTCATCTTTTGCATCTTTCTTCTTTGCCACGTACAATACTGTGAAGTACTATCAGAGATGGAAAGTCAAAGAAGAGATGCAGAAGCAAGTTTCTAATTTAAGAAGTAGCATACCACCAGACCTAAACAGCACATATGCAAGAGACTTGGAGAAACCTAAAGGCAAAGTGATTGAGTTGCTAGGAAATAAATTACATCTCTCATTAAAATCAGGTAGTATAATCCAGGCTTGAAAGGTAGTGCATTTTGTACTGGTATTATAAATGGCAGTGTGCGACAGAGAGAAAAATATAGAGAAATAGAAAATAAGAGAGAAAATCATGTAATATTTATTATAGCAGGACAGCAAAATTATGCATATGAGGACACAGCAATGAATAAAAGAACAATAAACAGTAGGATGATAGACAGAAAGGGGAAATTTCTACCTACCATATTCGCAAGAACTATAATAGGCTAAGCGATGCAATTAGTGAGAGGACCTTAGCAAATCAGGCTAAGAAACTCAAGAAAAGTGAAATGAGAAATAACAGTTTGTCATAGTAACTCCATCAGAGTTTGCATATTAAATTAAGGAACCTGGTTAACCAACTGGGAGAAATTAGAACTACCTGTGCATAACATGAAAACAGGCATTTTAGGAACCAAGAAACCTATGGGTAAACAGTCATGACTAGAAAGCAGGAACTTAGCGTATACTATCAAAGAAAGACAGCGAAGGTGATGGAACAGCGTGATGACAGAACGGAAAAGGAATAGCAATGACATGGACAGAGCAGAATGAAATTGGTCAGTCACTTTGGAAAGGACATTAGAAGTTATGTCCCTGGTTTACTAAAGGTCCCTAAGGATAGATTAGGATATAAATAGAGATATTCATAATTTGACAAGAGGGACAGAACTACTGTAAATTGTATCACCTTAGGAAGTATAGAGTGGAATAAAAACACCCTAATAATGGCTTAACTTAGATAAT
The DNA here is from genome assembly GCF_003343035.1 of Apteryx rowi. Classification (NCBI taxonomy): domain Eukaryota; kingdom Metazoa; phylum Chordata; class Aves; order Apterygiformes; family Apterygidae; genus Apteryx; species Apteryx rowi. The sequence goes on along the minus strand of NW_020451005.1, from coordinate 1,736,273 downwards.
GCTGGGTATGAACGCCGACACCAAGCAGGCAGTGATCCACAAGAGGAAATGTTAATGTAGACTCAGTTTTGGTAAATACGGCTGACCTTGCAGAAGAAATGGTATAGAAAATAGAAAAGTGCAAAACTTTAAAAGAAGTCATTTCATATATTTAAATTAGCTATTTTACACAAGTTTCTAAGATTAAGTCACTACATTTCTTCCCTTCTACACCATCGCCCCAGTTCAAGACAGCAAATTCTGAACGAAGAAACAGAATTCAGAGAACAACCAAAAAGAGGCTAATTCTTAAAATATCACTTCTGATGTAACTGATTACTAACATCAGCAGCAAGAAGCAGCGAAATATAAAAATAGTCAAAAAGAATTTAGTTAAGTATTTTCAAATTTGGAGTAGAATATTTAAGCACTGTGTCACACCATCCAATCTATTCTAAGTTCCAGATCCATTTTAAGTTTACCTCAGCAAACTCTTGGACTTTCAAACTTAAGTTTTCAGTGGAAAATCCTGTGTTTATGCTAAGGAACACACATAAACACAAAGATCCCAGGCTAATTTGGAGATCACAGCATAAGAGATTTTTCTACTGCTTATGCAACAAAAACAGGCCAGTAACTTTGGCACTGGGAGTTTCATGTAAAATGAATTCTGAGGATGAAGAGGCATTTGGACATTGCATAAGCAAAAGAGGATGAGTTGCCTGTTTAATATAGTACACATAGAAAAGAAATTCTGCTAAAAAACATGATTTAGGCAACAAAGTCTAGCACTTAGACGTTAGAAATTTTCTGTTGCTGCCTGTGTGCATACACACACACTGATAACTCGGGCATTTTTCCAGTAGCATGACAGATCCAATTTGGAAATACCCATCAAGTGTATTTCTAATTTTTTATTTTTTACTTTTTCTTCACAATTAAAGTACTTCCTAGTTCCCACATTTTCCAGGCTGCAGATCAACTTCTTTTTATTGCTTATTATTTCTAAATAATTTCATGCAGCATTTTAACTCTAAAACATCTGTTGAAGATAAAGGGCTCAATATAAATCTTTTGCTTTTGCAGTAATGTTTTTAACCCTCCTGATTTGATTCAAACGTCAACTGCAAATACACTGCAACTGCTGTGTCCCTGGACATTGAGCTGCACGGAGTATGAGACCCGTTACCCAGAAACAGAACTGTTCCTTTGCAGGTTCTTCCCCAGAAGGACAATTCAGAGACTGGTGCATGGGTCAGAAAGAAGTACCTCAAAAGATCTTAGGGACTATGAAAAGGGGATTTTCTTGGGTACCCCTAGCTTAACACTGTCTATTACTGTCTATCTTCTGATTTAACAGGCCAAATCAAAGCCAACAAGTTGGATGGAGGAGTGAAGAATGGAAAGCCCTTGCGCTACCGATAGACCTTTGCTAAACTATTTGCTACTAGAATCCACTTATAAATCTGGCTGAGAGAATGCTGAGAGGAAATCAAGCTAAAATTAGAAACTTTAATTTAGTATGCAGTATAGTACGCATCCATTTTTAAAAAGCATTAATTTCAACATATGCTATAACAAAATTTCATTTGTGTTAAACTCTTTATGTGCACAGATGACCCAAATTGCGATTTGGACCCACATTTTTCACAACACTGAAAGCTTTTCATGATCTGGATTTGGAGTTTTCATTTGACCCATTCTGGAACAATACCCTAAGCGTGAAATATGGTGTGATATTTTCACCTTACCCAAAAACTTAAGGCATATTTCACCTATTTCATTTAGAAATGTCAGTCACACAGTGTTTTCTCCTTTGCTAACTCTTGTAAGATCCAATACCTAGATCAAATTCTGCTGGGTCACCTCATATACAAACACAGATTTTTACCATGAATTAAACCCGATTGCTTGGCATCATTATTATAACTAGTACTCACTCTTTCATTGCAAAGATTCCCAAGTAATACGCATGCATCCACCAGACTTCCGCTTAGATGAGCATTCTCAGCAGCCTTCACAAAGTCTTCCAAGTACGTAACAGTTTCAGCCACTTTTCCCTGACTGAAGCAAATGACAAAGGATAAAATTAAATATTCACTCAGATGGTTTCTCCAAATGCTGAAGATCTATCATCCTATTCCATATAGCTTTACTTTGTGATGACTAATCTGTTTTGTGGTGAAATTTGGACTAATTCTAATACAGTTGTCTAGGCAGTCCCTAAACAGTTCAATGCCTGAAGCCATTGTACAGTTCAATGCCTGAGCCATAATCCCCGAGGGCAGAATTGGATCCTTTGAGTGAAATAAAACAAAACTTTTCTTCAAAATATTGTGCTATATTTTAGGACCAAGAATGAAAATGCAGATGATGAATTTACAGGGTTTTTTTGAGTTTCTATTATTTTAGTATTTTTCCTAATGAGCAGCCGATAACTTTTTCAATACAACTAGACCTCACTTCCTGAGAAAATCAAGGGAAAGAAGTAAGAATGCTAGTTTGTCAGTAAGACTGTCTCTGCTCCTATCATTTAGAGCTGCCATTTTTTGCTACAGGATCCTGGTGGTACAGCAGCAGCTATATAATGGCACTGTCTCTGAAGCCTAAGGATTACAGTCTGCTCCTGAATGTAATGCTGCACTTTGGCTGGACAGACCAAAGGTTGCTGGAGTCACACTGTCAAACCTATAAACTCTGGATTGCAGGTGTCACCTCCAAATCCCACTGAGATTGGGAGCAACCTCAGGTCACATCTGAATCCAAGTTGAAAATTGGCTAATGTATTTTGACAATAACATTTGCACATACCCTTTTTTTAATAAAGCCAGTCATATTAACAATATAAGATCTCTGCAGCATGGTTACAAGATATAAGATAGACATTTGGATTTGCTTGTGAGTGAGGCACTACACTCTTTTTTTCCTTTTAGGCTGAAGTGTAACTGCAGCTGACCTCAATATTAGCCATGAACTTGAGTCTCTAAGGTAGGAGAGCAGAATGCTAAATGTCAAACCACCAAGCAAGACAGAAAATCCAGGCTTAATTAAGAAAATCACAGAAATAGAAGTTCATAAGTGATGAAGAATTGTGATTTATTTTCTTGCTATTTTAAAATACCTTCAAGTTATATTCCTGCAGCAAATGATTGATGTGTTTATTTAAATTATAGCTCTTACTGTAAACTATACTAGAGGTACATGTTTTAAAAATTTGTCAGGATTAAGTCTGCTGCGATTCCTTAACTGTCTTATGAAATCAGAGTAATCATAACAGGGAAGAGCCTGCCACTGAACAGCAAACACAGTAAAGCATCCCTGCAAATTTACAATATTGCAGTGATTATCTCTATGCGACTGAAGTGAGCTAGATTACTACAAAAGGATGCCAAAATACTGGAAAATTAACATGCCTGAATTGTTCAAGTACATGTTTCTTTAAGACTTAGTTGTTAATGAGCAGAGCTGGAGTTAGTAACATTTTCTAATTTAAGTATTTTAATATCATGAGACTGTGTATTGTACTGTATTGTAAACATTGGCCAACTGTCAAAAGACTTCTAAATTTCAAAATTAGAAACATAGTTTTTTAAACCTATTTTTCTTCCTAAGGAGAGAAAATCAAATCTTTTCCCACAGAAATACAGCATATGATTTATATAAGTTAAAGGACAAGGTTAAAGTGTTAGACAAATATTAATTCCAGTTTTTCTAGTTTTCTATATGCAGTGCACAGGTGCAACTTGAAGAGCATATTATATCGTATAATCATTAAATCCATTCAACCAGACCTTAGAGAGTTAAAAACATATATTCTGAGGAAAAGGACTCCTCGGTCCAAGGAATGAGAATGAAACAGTGCAGAATATTTGTGTATCAAGGTGATTCCAGTTTCCAATTGGGAAAACAGGACTGTTAACACCCACATCCCCTGACAACTGTCCAATTATGTATATCACACTTGGCCTACTGTTTGCAGTAGAAGTAATCAATAAAGGATGTGGTTGAGTGAACATAGATTTTGGTTGAACCAATGCATGAAAACTTAATCATTTACTCAGAGTGGAGAAATCAAAYAGAGGAGAGATGAAACAGCCACTAAGGGGTTTGTTGATTGTGCCACCAAGTTTGTGGGCTAGGGGCTGAAAGTAATAAAGCAAATGGAATCAGCAATAGAATAAAATGTAAAAAGGTTTTCCTAATTTCATGAATTAATAGAAATGTTTTGATGTATTTTGGCCATTTTTTATATTTTACATAAAAACCTACATTCCATTTACAGAAAATATGAAAATTGCTAGGGCATATAATGTCTTCCAAGCAAAAAGAAATCAATTTGATATGTATCAGAAAGATAATTCTCAGCATTAGAACTTCACTTATGCCAACTAGCAATCAGCTGCTGAAGTACAATTTTTCAAAGGAAGTACTAGAAAGCACTACAGCTTGAGATATTTAAAGTATACAAGAAAGATTACTGACATACTTTATCCTGCACAAGTCCTGATACATGAAAAACAGGTCTTTCCTACTCAAAGAGCTAATATTTTATAATTCCTTCAAAAATCCACATGTTATTTTATACAGCCATACACTTTCTGTCTCCTTAGATATCACCTTCCTAGATGCGTAAAATGCAATTTCCTGAAGATATAGTCACTCATGATCCCACAGAACAGTTACGATGGCTTCAGCAGAAGAGATTACCTATCTAAGGCAGCTCATTTTCCACATTCATGCTAAAATGAGATTTTTACCCTTATTAGACTTTTATGAAAATATGCACCTTTTATAGGATTGCTCATATGATTGAACTGGATGTATAAATCATGTGTCCACAAGAAGTCATTACCATGGTGGACACTGGCAGAATATGTCAAGAACATGATGCTATTATGTCAGATTTTTCCTTGGAAAATGACAGGCCTAAATGCATATGATAAGGATTTTCAGGACCATTTCCCATGGTCTGTGGAAGCAAAGACTTCACAAAAAATTGCAAATCTATAGACAAGTTCTGAACCATCATGTGAGGGTTCAATCACTTCTTCCAACGGGTTACAAGGCAATCAGTGCAGATTCTCAAGAYGTTAAGGTTATAATGTGTTATTTTAGCAGCCAGGGGAGCAAAGTAACCTCTTTTTTGTAAAGGCACCATCCATCAAATTTAAAATGATTTGCACTAGCTTAGTCTGTATCAGGTTAAAAGACAAATGAACAAAAAGTGATCAAACTGAGTCTGGAGACTGTGTCACAAATGGTAATTATTCATGCATTCATCCAGTATTTTCTAAATGGGCTTGTCAGAAATTGACTTGTTTGCTATACATCAGCAAAGTAAACACCCCAAAGTTTGGCGTGAGAGTAAACAGAAACTTGCAATTTTTTTTTTTAATGACTCTCTTTTACATAGACATCTCACACCTTTTTTCTATGCCCTTTCCTCCATCAAGTATTGAGGAAGAACCAAAGAAACTGGACCAGCACAATCTTATTTAAGAAAAATATTGCTACTGAATTTTGAAAAGTAAGTTTGTCTGAAATATCTGCCCCAGTGGGTTACAGAAAGCTTTCTGTTAGGGAGCATTACATGGCAGAAAGGAATTTATCTGCTTAAGACAAAGATCACAGAATCACAGAATAGTTAAGGTTGAAAGGGACCTCTGGAGACCATCTGGCACCCCCTGCTCAAAGCAGGGCCAACTAGAGTAGGACTATGTCCACTGGGGTTTTGAATGGCTTTTGAAAGATGAGATTCCACAACCTCTCTAGACAACCTGTTCCAGTGTTCAGTTGTCTTCACAGTGAAAAAATGTTTTCTTATGTTTAAATGGAATCTCCTGTGTTTCAGTTTGTGCCCATTGCTGCTTGTCCTCTCACTGGGCACCACTGGGAAGAGTCTGGCTCCTTCTTTACTCTCTCCAAATGTCTATTTATGCATGTTGACAGATGTCCCCTGAGCCTTCTCTTCTCCAGGCTGAACAGTCCCAGCTCTCTCGCCTCTCCTCATAAGGCAGATGCTCCAGTCCCTTCATCATCTTCATGGCTCTTTGCTGGACTCGCTCTAGTATGTCCATGTCTGTCTTGTGCTGGAGAGCCCAGACCTGGACCCAGCACTCCAGATGTGTCTCACCAGGGCTGCATCAAGGGGAAGGATCACCTCCCTCAACCTACTGGCAACACTCTGCCTAATGCAGCCCAGGAGGCTGTTGGCCTTCTTTGCCACAAGGGCACGTTTCTGGGTCATGGTCAACTTGTTGTCCACCAGGACCCCCTGGTCCTTCTCTGCAAAACTGCTTTTCAGCTGGTCATCCTCCAGCCTGTTCTGGTGCAAGCAGTTAATCCTCCCCAGGTGCAGGACTTTGCACTTCCCTTTCTTCAACTTCAGGAGATTCCTGTTGGCCCATTTCTCCAGCCTGTCAAGGTCCCTCTGAATGGTAGCACAACCATGTGGTGTATCAACCACTCCCCCCAATTTTGTATTGTCTGCAGACTTGCTGAGGGTGCACTCTGTCCCATCACCCAGGTAATGAATGAAGATTAAACAGTACCGACCCCCATATCAATCCCTGGGGTACACCACTAGTGACTGGCATCCAGCTAGACTTCGTGCCACTGATCATAAACCTTTGAGCCTGGCAGCTCAGCCAGTTTTCAGTCCACTTCACTGTCTACTTATCTAGCCTGTACTTCATCAGTTTATCTATGAGGATGTTATGGGAGACAGTGTCAGAAGCCTTGCTAAAGTCAACATAAACAACATCCACTGTTCTACCCTCATCCACCAAGCTAATCTTTGCATTGTAGAAGGTTATCAGGTTGGTGAAGCAGGATTTCCCCTTTACAAATCCATTCTGACCAATCCCAATCACCTTCTTGTTCTTAATGTTTGGAAATTGCTTCCAGGATTATTTGTTCTACCACCTTCCCAGGGACTGAGGTGAGGCTGACTGCCCTGTAGTTCCCTGGATTCTCCTTGTCGAAGACAGAAATGACATTTGCTTCTTTTCAGTCCTCAGGAACCTCCATTGCCATGACTTCTCAAAGGTAACTGAGAGTGGCCTCGCTACGACATCAGCCAGCTCGATCAGGACCCATGAATGTACCCCATCAAGTCCCGCGGATGTGTGTATGTTGAGATGTTAACCATATTCATGAGCACTTTAAATGATGCTCATGAATCATGAGCTATTTTCTGATGGCAAAGATACTTTAAGGTCTACTTAGCTGCTTTTGGTGCTTGTGATATAGTGAAAGTAATTGTGGAATTTACCTTAAAACAACTAATAGATGAGTTTTACAGACTAGCATCTCCCCATTCGTGAGACCGTCTTACAGAAGAGTTCCGTGAAGACAATGGATGAAAGTTTCACAAGTGTCTACGATCCTCAGTCATACTAAATTTCAAGAAGACATAAGACTCGCATACACAAATAGATTTATATATCTTACATGAGACAGTCATTAAGGTTTTGGAACATAAATTCAGAATTATGAATCTTGGTCCTTTTGCTTAAGTAAATGTAAGAATAAAGGCACCCTAAGTTCACAGGTGCATAGGCTTTTCTACATAAAAGTTTCTCAAATGGTTGAAACATGCCCAAAATCATCTTGATGTTTTACAGGGGTGAGCAGTTTATGCCTATCTCAAAGTCTTTCAAAGAAGACACCTGTAAGGTGTTTAATTTGGTTAATGTTCTCAGGGCATAACTACCAGACTGGTTTCACCAAAAATGCCACAGCATGCATTTTCCAGAAGAAAGGTTTACGGTTGTCTCTTTGTCTGTGCAATAGATCAGCAGGTAAAACCCTCATTCAGGATGTGAGAGAGAGACTCTCCTTCACTTGAGTCAATTAGAACGTCCCTCTCCTAGGAGAATGCCTTATACACTAAACTGGAGAGTCCTATCTCTCTTACTTTTCCTCTTTTTCAAACTGCAGCAACCTGAAAGCAGTGAGTGAGACTGCCCTATCTCAAGTAGCTAGAGAATGCTCCTAGATGGTGTGGAATACAGATTTGATGCAGAAAAAAAATCACCAGCCATTCCTTCTTCAGCTGTGCTTTTAAGAAAAGAATTTGCACTTGCATGATCTTTCAGATAAAGGGATTGGAAACCTGAGTTCAGAAGGTTCTGAGTAGAGAAAAGTATATTCTCTCATTCTAGAATGCCTAAATCCCATTGGGAGGCAATTAAGATACACTGTTTTCTAGGTGTTTCCTTCTGGTTATCTTGTCACCCTCTACCCAGAGTGCTGTTTTTTGTTAACTACAAGGAATCTATGAATGCTACTGAGAGCTCAGACACCTTAGTGCTAGGGTTTGACTGTACCATGGGAGCCAATATGAAATAGTCACTCATTTCAAAAGCTGGTGTCCCAGCAACTGAATCTTTCTCAGGGCCTTAGACCTAAGCCACTTTTGAAAATGGGACCTGGTCTTCTAAGTCTGTTTTGTGGCTTTGGCACATTTTACGCTGTGTGCTTGTTTAGGAAGGACGGAATATGAATAGCCATGAATTATACATCAGAGAGCTAAAGAGAACTGTGATTGTGACTGGTGCCTATATGATCTGAAAGGCCACGTGACAAGGCACCTAACTCAGATCTGAGAATTTGCTTCCCGCACAGAAATAGATCTGGTAGCAAGTCTTCCTCCATAAACAGTTTGCCACTCTGCAACATACAGCATATGCACTGAAGTCCCCAAGCAGAGGATGACTCAAGAAGCTACAGCCCTCAGTTTGAGTATCTTTCTTTTACCTAGTTCATATGGTAATTGTACTATATTATTTGTGTCAAAATTATTTGTGTAAGAAATTGAAGTAATTTCCAAGTAATTCACCTGGAATATGATTTTAATGCCAATTGCTGAAATGAAAATGAAGACAAACATGTTATTTGAGCAAACTATTTACCTGTACAGGCACAAAACAAAAATGCCTCCCTAGAAGAAGTGAGGTAGAACAATAAATGGAAACTTCTCTTACAGAGGAGTTCTACAAAGGTTACACTAAGGCACCTACTGAAGCATGGTATATTCTTCAAGGTTCTCTGTTTTTTTAACCTGGAAAATATGACTGGATTTCTATTTTTTAGGAAGGTCCCTTCCATACTTTTGAAAAAAGCCCCAAAATATCAACAAAAGGAACATATTATAGTTTACAGGTAAAGAAAAGATTGGATTATACAGTTTTAAAAAATGGTACCTGTTTAAAATAACTTTCGATGAAAGGGTCACTTACTGCAAGAAGGGCACTGCTTAAAATTTAAGCAGTAAGTAATGGGAAGCGACAGACCTCTAACAATTTAAGTCTTTCACAGTTGATTGAATGTGCACTGACAGCAAGACAAGGATGTGCTAACCTACCTTACCAGAATCTTGGCTATAGCTTCATATGCTCTGCCTAGGCCAGCTGAATCACACAGTGCTGTGAAGATTTTTACAGAGGTATTCAAAATCTGTGAAACAGGAAAAAAACAATAAACATACTAAGCATTTCCATTTTTGATTTGCAATCACTGTGTACATATGAAATACAAAAATAAAGTTTTCCCACCTGTATATTTCTTTTTTAATTAGCTGCAATAGGACTAGGTTTTTGATCATTACTTATAGCGGTTTGAAACTATTCAATAATTACAAATTAAAAAGAAAGATATAACATGCATTTAAACCCCTATATTTTGGCAGTTCACAAAAACCAAAGAGATACTACCTGATTCAAAATATAAATTTCCTTAGCGATTATTTAAAAGATGGATGTGTTTTTATGAAAATCTATTCATATCTTAAGATTGTATCCCTTGCATTCATAGCATTTTAACATGATACACTGAAATACACTGTAAAGTTGTTTTTCTTTCTTTAAGCTGTCACTATGAAGACTCTTCTTTTAGTACAATTTGGATGCGTAAATAAGTGAATAAATTATAGGTTATATATTTAAACTAGAGTTGGCTTAAAAATATTGTAAATAATTTTGCTATATGCAGTAGTAATTATTCATGCACACAAGCAATTGTTAATACTTGTTTGGAATGTACTGTACTGTCATGACCTCTTCCATAACTGAAGGATTACAGCTGCTCCATAAAAACATATGATCTTAATTTAACTTAACACTGACATCACCTGTATTGCATAATTTCTCTATTCATCCATCTTTTTCCAATGGTGATGAAGGGAGAATGCATAAAAAATTAAATCTTATTCTTTCCTCCCTCCCTCTTTGTTGCTTGACCCAACCTATTACACACATGAGAACACAGGAAATCTCCAAAGACTCTCTATGGAAATCCTTTTTGCACATTTCCAAGAAAAGAGCAGTGAATGTCATTTACCAGCTTTGAAGGGGGATGGGGAAATGCGTAGGGACACATGACAGTACCCTGCAGGCCCCAAGATGCCTATTTATCCTGAGGTAAAGGATAGAGCATTTTCAATTAAGACTGCATCCCCCGTCATTGGCAAGGTGCATGGTTCAAAAGGAGACAACTTATGTGCGCTAATGCTCCTGATATCACCATTTCTGCTACTGTTCCCATGACTCAGATTTCTTAGTTTCTGAAAGAGTCTTACTATACACATGAGTATCTCTGGCCAATGCTCTTATTTTTGAGTTATTTAAACTCTGTGTGTGCAAAAAGCAAGTGATTATTGTACACACTGTACTGTTTATCTTCTCTCAAGTATTTCCTTGACAGAATTTTGTTTTCATGTACATCAGTACTGAATCTTATACTTGAAGGTCATTGGCAATTGAGTTATCGATGCATGTGATACGACAAAAAGAGAATGCAGACACTACTGTTAAGAACTTGTCACATCAGTTCAGAACTCTCCCTAAACTGAATGCCTATGCAAAGTCGTCAAGGCCTGCAGCATGTCCTTCTAATAATCCAGGTTGGTAACAGTCATACACAGGAGACACTTCTCGGTTTTCCATTCAGTTCTTGCTTCTCCATTTAACTCAGAAGACCTACAGTACTTTTTGTAGTATTTGTGCCCTTATTAGAAAGCCTGCCATGACAGCATCAAAAGGTTCTGAAAATTGTATGCACTGCATTGAAAATCATTCCTACTTTAAATCGGCCTCTGCAATATTAAATTAGGAAACAAGGCCTCTAGTGGCTACCATCTAGCACAGAAAGGTTACTTAGATGCCTAAGGCTTAGGCTGCTGTATTTCTCTTCACAAAGCCTAAAAAGTACAGATGAAAACCAGAGAAAAGCCACAGCCAGAGAAACTGAAGTAAAAGGTTGGTCCCTACATCTCTGCTACAGCCACTCATCCATTTTGGTCAATGGCACTCATTTTGGTTCCAAGTTACTACTGCTCTACACAAACTGGATGCTCCGTTCTAAGCAATAGTGAAACAAAAAAATAATTAAATCACATATATGAAAAGGTGAAAATCTTGATCAATTAAAATATAAAATACACTCTTCATGTCTGCATCTCAGGTTTCGGGTACCATGTTCAGGGCACTGAAAGGGGCACATTCTTGATGGAAAGGAGCTGTGTACTGCCCCTGTATGCTACAATTGCCCAGTATCCCTTTATGTGGGAGATGTGGAAAGGGGTCTCCTTACCTACTCCTCACCTTCAACATTCAGCATGGAAAAACAGGCAGAGGTAGCGAAGGGCAAAAAGCTGGATTAACATGTCAGCATTACAGGATTCTACCCATCTCTTGCAACTACAGCACAACTGTATTTTTCACTTAAAATGAAAAATTATATAGCTTTCATGTCTGCAAATCAAGTGGAACTGATGCAGTGATCTCTGCCAGAATTTGTAAGCAGCCTGAAAACAACAAATAGAGATGAAAACAATCCAATTTATTTTCATGAGATATTAGCAACCAACCTATCTGTCTGGGTACTTCTGAATACCGTATAAGAAAAGACATACATATGTCAAGAGAGTACTATCTGAGTGGGCATGGCTGGGCCAGTGATCTATATGCTCTCTGACAAGTGCATAAGTATTGAGAGCACCTATTCCGGTCAGATCAAATGAATTTACATGCTCTCATGAAAGTTGCTCTACCTTTAGATAGAAGTACAGCTCAGAAACAGGTCTTTTATATATTTTTTGGGCAATATATGCAGAGTACAGGGATACCCAGACAAGAGGTGGAACACATCAATAATTAATGGTGAAGACCCCTACACAAACATGCACAGTGAATGTGCAGTTTTTGCTGCATTTGTGGTCTTAGAGAATACAACTATCATAACATAAACAAAAGAGTGGAAGAAATGATTTAGAATACAGAACAAAAATCTATTTATTAAGGGAATGTGTTTCTGTTCCAGTATTCCAAGTAAATACTATGCATTAAAATGTGATCTTGGTAATTTTCTTCATGTGAAAGAAATGTAAATAACACTATATAACATTGTGTAAGGAGATATCGAATGGTAATACATAAGATAATCTACACTGGTAATGTACATTAAAGAGTAGATTTCATATTTTTATGAATCTGATTGAATTTCCTTTTCAAAAAAACAGAGAGAGTTTTAAGAGCTTTAGAGTTGCTGAAAGTGCAAAATGTTTTGTTTTTTTAATTTATGTCCCAAAAGTTTTGAGGAGCAAGCTGATAAAATAGTTTTATCCTGTTCATGCTTGACTCCACTATAAAACTTCCATACTGTCTCAAATAGAGTTTGATACTCCTAGAAACTAGTGGAAAAAGATCATAGTACATGCAATTGAACTGATTAAAATCATGTACGGTTCTTTCTACCTCTAAAAATAAAATATGCGGTAAGATTAAAATAAATTATAAAAGCTGCACTGATTTTGGTCACAAATTACTTTTTGGCTCTGCATGTACATACACTGACTGTCTGAAATTTCCTATTTTTGCAGGTCCACAGTAGAAATACTGGCTAAAAAACAAATAAAGTGAAAATAAGTCAAGTACAAAAATGAACAGTGGGTTTTGATCACTTGTTCTCATTCATGTAGGATATGGGAGGATGGCAGGGTGAAGACTTCTACTCTGACTTCCACATCACAGATAATTGTCCTAAACATCATCCGATTTTCTCTTGGTGCATGGGGAAAGAAGTGGAAGCTTTTTATTCATCTGGAATGGAAATATAAAATTTTAAAGAAGCATTGTACACGCTCCCTTGTTTTTTTAGCATTAAAAGCTGGATGTGGGTGCATCTGGAAGGAGGATAGCTATTGTGGGAACACCATAGCTGTTTACAAAAACCATCTCTCTTTGTCTTTGCAAGTCTGCTGTGGCTACAATTTGTTAAAGTTTAAAAAATAAAGCAAAGTAACTAGCACTGCTTAAATCCTCAAACTAGAGCATATTTGGTGCATAGCTCTTGGAATAATTCTCTAGGTAGTGGTGAATGTCATGTTTACCTTGTTTGCCAAGAAAAATATTAGTCAGATCTCAGTCCTAGATTTGCTTCTCAGTTATCTCAGTATTATGCCACCGCAACCCTCCAGGGGTTATCTCATTTATATAAAACACATACACTGACCCCCTCCACCACCCCAGATCTCACCCTTTATTTCTTATTGTTATCACACCTGTATTCTTTTTATACATAAATACACACACACACACCTCCTTGGCATATATTGAGCACACACACAAAAGGAAGTAGGCTATGCTAAACCTTGATGTGAGCATATGGGGATAATGGACAAAAGAGTAAAAATCGATGGTATGAATTTATGTTGAATAAAGAATGTCTATCCAAGTCAGCAGAAGATTTATGCTACTACCAGTATTTTATCATTTTGGTAAAATATATTACTCTGCCAAAAATGTGATAGGGTGATGCTGATTTATAGAACTGAAACTTTAAAAAACACAAAAACATAGTTTTGCTTTCAGCTTTGCACTTGATACTGTCATCAAACTTTATTAGAAATATATTTATTTTGATTTCTGAAAATCTAACTGTGCTTACTCATTTCACAGGTGGTGAGCAATAAAGATGCTTCTGTCTCATTTACAGAGCTTGAACATAAACCAGACAATCAACTGCAACATCAGTCAAAGAGATCACTAGCTAATGATTTCTGACAGGCACTGCAGTAACAGGCTAAGGCCTAGGCTGGGTAGCAGCATTTGAGAATATTTTTCTGGAGCCAACAATAGGTGCTGGTAGACAGAATATGTAATCAAGTGAGATTGTCGGTCTCATACCACTTAGTACCTCTTATGTACTTTCAGAGAAACCTCATAGCTCTGACAATCACTGAATAATCTTTTATATGCAGTCCAGTGGAATAGAAAAAGACATTAGAGCTGTTATGCATAGGCATTTTAGTTTGCAGTTTAGTGAACTCTCTTCAGTATCTCACCAAGAAATGTATATTTAAATATACAATGAAAACTTTTAAACCACTCAGGCTGTACCTGTCTCTCTACATTAGCTTAGATCATTGTAAAGAAAAATTAATCACAGATTCTGTCACAGAGCTGCCTTTCATATCGTCCATTTGGTTGAGTCTGAATTCACCACAGAAGGAGGGGCCAATCTGCAAAGCTTTTGGAGCCTGAAGTATCTCCGTGCTAGAGAGAGGAACCTACGCATCCATTCTGTCACAGCCGCTTTTACTGAGCCCATGTAGAAGGGGGTTCCACAAGACACAAAAGTACTCTACAGGAAAGCTATGCAGCTTTAATTTCTTCTTCGTATTCTTTTTGGGGTTGGGAGTGTGTATTTTCTCCTGAACCCGCCAGTCTTCTTGCCATGCAAGAGACACCCTTTCCATGTGGAGCTACATGGCATTTTATTTATGAAAGAAAACTCCTACTGTAATTTGGGGGATTTTTTTTCCAAATTTACTGTAGCCAAGTTTTCTGAGTCTTCATCAGTGTTTACGCAGTCCTCAGCATACTTAAGCACATTTTGTTTTGGCACCAGTGCTGTCTTTATTCTTCTATCACCATAATTTGAGTGGTTCTATGGCTTTGGCTATACCTCAGTAATGTCAAAGGAGAAGTTTCATGATATGAACCAAAATGTATTCTTATATTGGCGAAAACACAGCGGGAGAGAAGTTAAACAGTAATAAGACAATTGTATTGTTCTTATAATGGATTGATTATAGCAGAGCTCATTGATTCCAGGAAAAGAAGACACCAGTACTGGATACTATCAACCAAATGGCAGGCTGCACCATGTTAAATGCTGAATGTATTTAGACATAGTAAGCATCCAGAACATAAATACAGCATTCCGCCTGTATGCTCACAACTAAGGGATACTAAAATGGGGTGCCATGCTGAGGAAAGAAGTGGTCCCTCATTTGCCAGAATTGTTAATTCTCCCTCTTTTTCCACAACTGAAATTCACCAACTCAGATCAATGTGAATACTAACTCCTTGTCCTTAGTCACATCCAGTTACACTGGACTCCACTGTTTTGATAAATGAACAGAAAAAATTGAAGCAGAAATGTACAAACTTTGCTACTGTTGCTACATGGAAAAAAGAACTTGTCTGGCCTGTTCAGGAGCTGCTATTTTAGACAGTTTAACGTGGGTATTTGGACAATCCATAGCATAAGCATGCATCTGGCAGTAAGGGGATCAGGGACGGGGGGAAGAGAAAGCAGAATCCACTCAGAACTCTGACCAAGTCAAATGGCAAAGTGGAGCACACTTGTTCATGATCTTTAATAGGTTCTTGCTAGGACACGGTTATCACTAACGTGTTGCTTGGAGGACACTCTCCAGGAGAGACAACTGCTCTATCCAGTCCACGTTCTCTTCCCTCCCTTGTTATACTTGGCTATCAAGTGCAATATTTAGCTTGATGCTCTATAATATGCACAGTAATATATGCTTCAAGTTACTCGGGTTTATGATTGCTTGAAGGATTAGAGCCCCAGGAAGATAAATGTTTCACTCTTCAGAGTGAACAGAATGTCTATCAAGATAAGATCTAGGGCTCTTTAGTTGCCTGCACCAAGTGTTATTTGTATACTTTGCATAATATTCACTCTATGTATATTTTACTTTGAATCTGAATGGATATGTAAAAACAAGCAACTCAGTAACAAACTTTTTTCCCCCAGAGGCATTTCAAACTTCTACTAGCTTCCATGAGGTCAGGATTTCACTCTGTATGCTTCATTTTGCTGGATAGGAAACATGAAATGTATAGATGATTGAATAAACGTTAACTTCTGTTCTCATACTTATTTCTTCTGTATTACTATTCTTAATACCAGCCTTCTGTGCTACTAACAACAATATTAATTGTGATTCTCTGTAACTACAACTTTGTAGGAATGTGGCCATCATTTTATTAGTTATTGTACTTTACCTCATACAGCAGTTTATTAAAACAAAACAAAAAGAGACAGTTCCTTCAGTGCAGAAACACACACAAACCTCAAAACCAGATATTTTAGTATGTTATTATTGTGCAATCTAAAATCTTTACTGCAAGAGACATTCCTCTAGCAAAGGTTGTTGCAATCTTTATTTAGAACCAGAATGTAATGTTTTAAAAACCAGTCATTGTGGACACATTTCTTCAAAATAAAGCATGGTATAACAGTCTAGAGTGAAGAAGCTTCATCTGTTACCCTTTAACAGCAATATAAGAGGAAAAAACAGTTTATGTATCCTTTCCATCCTGACAGATGTGACAATAGCTGGAAACACTATGCCTGCCAAGAGCTTTTATCAAGTATGTTATAACAACTAGTAATAAGTGTAAATAATAAATGGCTACGATCTTATGGGAAACGGTGGCAATACTAAACAATTTTTGGTGCTTGCTGATGGGAGCCTGCTAGTCTTGGAATTCCCTGCCTTCCCAGTAGAGTTTTGGCCTGACAACAAACAACAGTTTAATTCTTTATCTAATCCCAGCCAGGAGGTAAATTCAACAGCAAGCTTTTGCAGATGTTCACATCCAATAATCTATCCATAATTGATGAAACAGGGAGGTCAGATGTAATGGTTGCTATTATTCCAGCAACAAATAAATGGTTATTGACAAAACAAGCCAGTGTGGCGCTGAGTGCTGAGCAGTGACAAGCATGAAACAGTGCTGAGACAGAAGTAGTGATGTGAATACAGTCCTTCATCTTGAGAATTCCTCAATATGATGTGGCATAAGGGCCACTCTGACACATAAGCAGATGGAGGTGACTTGTAAAGGAAAAATGAGATTCCTCAAGTACATAAAAGACAAAGACAGGCAGAGGTGGAGAAAGAAACAATGAGAAAGAGGTGGACAAGACTGGAAATTTGGGTAAGTACAACTATCTGAATTGTTCACAAATGTTTTTGTACAGCAGCACTGTGATCCAGATGTCTGGACTGCTTTTAATCACACTGCTGTGTCTACGTGAATGTACCCAGCTGTCAGTTTGCTAGAGCCGCCTAAGACTCTTATATCATAGTGTATGTATGTGCATGCTTCAATGCCCATTCCTTCTTAGACAAAGCACCTATCAATATTCTGCTTCAAGCTTATTAATAACTTTAGTTTATCCATGAACTGGTATTTTTACCAGAAAAATTTTCTTAGCTGAAAGCAAAAAACCCAAACTTCAAATTTGCATAACACAATGGTAAAAAATTCAGAGACAAACTAGGAAGGTATTTAAAAATTTAAATCAGTTAAAAATACATTTTTCTGTATGCATGTATGAAAGTTAAGGAAAAGTTCTCATTTGGCTGAAAACCTGATATTCTGCAAGTTTTAGCCTGTGTAAGAAATGTAGTAAAAGGATTAATAGACTGTTTTTATTGACTGAATAAAACTTGAGTCATTTACATGCAAATAGACATTTGAAATCTCGTGCATCCATTTCAATGCTAAAAGATAATATTTTCACATTGTTTACTGTGTAATATTCTAATATGAAAAACGGCAGAATGAAATGGTGGCTATTATTGCTATATGTAGTCATAAAAAGATTTCAGACAGAAATATTTTAAATATTAATATTACTAAAATCACTTAAAGCACCAAGGAATGTTAAATCGATTTATTTAGAAGTACAATTTATTTCACACTTTGCTACCAATTCTTTTGATCAGCTCTGAAATAATACATAAGCTGAAAGCAAAACAGCAAAACAAATTGCTTCTAGCAACGAAGCAGGCAAGCTCTAGGTTTTGTACTATAGAACTGGCACACTTCAGTGTTTTAACTTCTCAGATTACTCATCTGTCAAAGGATAAGTTTTAAATTCCTTAAGATTTGATGCCTGAATCAAGACCTCCCCCTCTCCCATCTAGCTATTGAGGGTTCTGATCCAGCAAAGTTAAGCATTTGCTGAATATATGAGTTATCCTCTTGTAGTCAATGGGAATAACTGTAGTGGAATTTAAACACATATTAAATAAGTGAATTGCTGTAGCTTGAACTATACCAAATTGAGAAACCAATCTAATTTAAAAAAACCTTACTTCATAGATTTTTTTTTCTAAAAGCTTGTTCATTTGAACTGAAGTATACAAAGGAAAACAAAACACCTCAGATTATGAATATATTTGCATTTAAGTACTGAAATTCCAAAGTTTGTACAGTGTGGGTACAAACACTCCACTTTTTAAAACATGTAAAAAGTCTGACTTCTGTAAGTATATTATCTAAATGAATTAAAAAATTCTTATAAAGTCTTGCAGTCCTTTCCTGTAGTTCTGGGTGTAATATGTGTAATTTCTTTAATGGACTTAGTACTGACAGTTCTGAGGACCTTTCACACTGTTGTCTTTCAGATAATAGAAGCATTGGTGCTCTGTGTCTTTTGCCTTCCCTTGAATATACACAGCATTTAGGCTACAAGGTTTGGCACACCTAAGTTGGAAACCCAATATAGTCTAAAGCAGGAGAAGTAAATAACCTTTGTAACATACAGTTGTGCAGCTTTGTCTCTTTTGTTCCTAATCCATGGGAATGAAACAAATTGAAATCTGTATAACAGCAGTTATTTAAAACATTTTTTATTAGCTGCTCTAGAAAAGAGTTTCAACACAAAAAGCACAAAATGTCTGCCTAAATCACATCTTTTAACTCACAGAAGACAGCATTTAGTTTTAGAACTCTCCACCAGGGCAAATGGACTGATCATAACCTTATATGCCATAAAATGGACATTGTATAGCTGTAGTCACAGCCTTGCTCCTATCTTTCCTGGGAACACAGAGGGAAGAACCATCTATGCTGGCCATACATTTAGCGCAGAATATTGCTCCATCCAATCTCCTACACCAAAAGGCAGGGCCAGAGCAAGGCTCCACTCATTCTCCATGGCTGCTGACTGCTCTGCCCTCTATACCTTGGCAAAAAACAGGTGCAAGGATATTCTTACTCCCTTGCAGAGCAGTCTGAGGAGTTTTTACGGCTTCGTCCTCAACTGTTGAACATGCTTAGCATGTTAGTGCTAAGCAAACCTCCAGTAAGTTACATTTTGCTTCTTTTGAGTTCAAATGTAACAGCTAGCTAAAATTTTGTGGAAATGATTTGGAGCTTTATGAATATTTCTCTTGATCTTAGGATAATAGCTATTATTATTATTATTATTGATAAAGTATGTAATAATTATTATTAACGTCACAGTGCAGCCCCCTCCATACATGGAAACCCATACACTCTGTGTGTTTGTATGCGCATAGGTGTGTGTATAATGTAATAATACGACTTGTGGTTTCATAACAGATTCTCTGGGTCAAAGTCTTATGAAAAGTAAATAGATATATGTTTGGGAAACCCCATTTGATATGTTAAATATGATTTCATTCTGACTTCCATATTCAAGATATTTAATATATGTATTTTAAATAAAGCTACATAAACCTTATAAATATACATAAACCCAGCAACTGTCATACTGCTTTGGGATTAAAAGCAAACACACAAACAAAAAATGTTCCCCACTCCATACCCCCAAATTGGGGTTATAAACTTTTTGTCACCAACTCATATTCAGATTCCTGAGAAAGCAGTAGGCAGATAGCCCTAAAATCCTGAAAGGGTGTTTTAAAGTTATCTAACGGAAAGTGCAGTCAAAACTGCAGTGCACTGACTTGCTCCTTTGGGTATATGTATGATTAGATCTGAAGTCATACCAGCCAAGATGAAGGTCCGTGTGTTTATGGCGTTTTGGTAGCTGGTCTTATGGAACATGAGACTCCTGAAGAGTAAGGATCGATATCAACAAGTTCTATTACATTTATTTTTATTGTTGTTATGGCAAAACATGGAAATAATCTGATAATCTTCTGATTTGCTTGTTAGTAAGTAACAGATTTTTTATCTATTCCATTTGTTTCTTATTTTTCATGCTCTATGATTTTTGCATAACTTGATTATTCTAATTCTGCAGCAGCACTGCATGTAAGAGGGTTTTTTCACAAAGAGGATTCTTATGATACATTTCTTCTGACAAAAATTCAGTTTACTGAGGGGAGCTATTCTATTCTGATGCCGTTAACAAAGCAAAAAGTGAGTTCAACCATGGACTCAAAAGAAAGATAATACCTTGTTCCAAGGCAAATGAAGTGGACACCATATCACCAAGGTGCAAAGTTACATGGTATATGGAAAAGTACTAAAGGAAAACAACGCCAATACACCTCAGAGCTACTTGGTTCTTTTCCCCTGTTTTTATTCAGGTTTTCATGAAACTGTCAGGATAGGAAAATGACTATCTCTAAATTAAACCAAAAGAAGAAATTCTTCCTTCACTGAGAGACTGTTACCTTTTATATCCAAATAAAAAAAATTAGATCTTTCTTTCACTTTAAGACTTAAGTGCTAAATTAACAACAACAAAAGTAACTGAATGTTCAAACATTCACCTCTTTCCTGAAGTTTCAGGTCTTCTTTAAGGTTCTCAACTCAAATAATTCATAATTTCTTAATTCCATCAGTATTAGAGTCAGTCTATTTCGTCAGGACCAGTTCACTACCAGTACTAATTGTTCTCTCATAATTTTTTACCTCCACTACCAGTACTAATTGTTCTCTCATAATTTTTTACCTCCTGTCTTCATTAGTGCCTAAAGCAGAGGGACTGCTCAGAAACATGAAATGTTTGAAAATTTGAAAATTGGCTCACTAATTCCAGACCTTCACGAAGACTACCTTTCTCTGTACATAATCCATTGTCAGTGTCAAGATAATCAAAATTGCCTACCTTCACTAGAATGACTCAGTTTTGTCCAATTTTTTTACTCCTCACATACAAAAAAACCCCTTCCTACACCATTACAGTTTTAAGAACAATTTAAGAATTGCTTCAATAAAAATGAAGCCTCTAGGAAAGATGAGACCTTGTCTAAGTTTGGATGCTAAGATGTCTTTTCAAGCATATGACCTCATTTGCTAAGCTGAGAATGTTACACTTCATTAATAATGGCTAAATATCAGTTATAGGTGAATAAAGGACAATGTTAAAAATAAAAGCAAGTCTGAAATCATTTGCATTGAATAGTATCTTGTGATGCCTTTCTTGAGTCTCTGTTTAAGTGTTTCTTTCTGTAGTGACAGTAATGAAAGCTTAAATCTAAACTCAGTGGTCTATCCAGACATCATTTGCAGAAACATGTCTTTAAGTTCAGTCTTCTAGCGATGCACTAGAAAAGTAAGCAAACTTTAAAGGAATAATGCTCTTTCTGCTCAACTACCTTTCAAAATATATGGGAGAATAGAGCATAAAATTCAATCTACCTTTTGGAGTTTTTTACTTGGTAAGATCCTCCTTGACCTGCCAAACTGATGCATAAATATGGGCCTAATCTATATGATTAGATGTAATAAATATAACTGGATAAAACATACTGTGTATACTAATGTTAGACTGTCTGCATCCCAGATATATCTACTTACATTCTCTTTAGCTGCAGGAATTGAAGTCAAATTTTCAGTTGTTTTGATTTAAACTTTTTTGGAAATTAACCTTATAGTCATAAATCACCACTGATTACTTTAATGGGGTCATTTGGGATGTGAAGATGTCTTTATAAGTTCATAAATTTTCTCRATAATTTTATGACTGTAGCTTTTATATTGTAATTCTGCCAATTCATGCATATGGCATTATGTCATAAATTACCACATTTATTTTGGCATGACTCGGAGTATTCATGAACAGTGCCTCTATTACTTAGATATGTAACCTATTGAAATACAGGATTCAACATCCAAAATAAAGGAAAACTCAGAAATAAACAAATGCTTAGATAAGGTAGGTATGAGGATTGGGATTTTCCAGACAATTTGGGATGCACCTCTAATTGAAAGACAAAAAATCCTAAATGCCCAACTCTTTGAAGTATTCTTCAAAGTTCAGCTTAGAAGAAAATTCTGACGTCAAGCACTCTACCTTATTCAAGACTTCTAATGACACAGATGTGTTTCACTTAATACTTATTTTTTTATACAAGTCTGAGGAAAAACAACCAAGTAGTAACTCTTACTGTAATATTAACCTAGATAGATACCTTTCCCTGGCAAAATCTATAATGCCTAAGATAAAGTCTATGTTATGTAAGCCATTAATATTTAGTGTCATATTTGGGGGTAAGCGGTTACGCTTGATTATAAACCAGATGATATGAAAAATATTATGAACATACCACACTGATATTGAACATAATTAGTTCTCAGGCTTTCAGACTTGCACATATTTATGTTTTTACATCTGAGTAGGTCCACTGAAATCAATCATATGTATCAAATAAAATTAAATCAATTTATACAGATTATACACCAAATCAAATTATGTCAGATTATACACCAAGTGCCTAGCAAATAAAAAACCTTCTCCAACAAAAATAGCCCATTCAATACAAAATGACTGCATATTTTTGATATAATAGGCTGCAGCTTAATCATTTCAACCTTTAATTACTGCATCAGATAATGAATATTTTGAACATATGCTTCTCCACTCTGCTAGAAGACATGAATGAAAGAGAAACAAGTTTATCTGCATGCTAGTGTGTGTGCATGTTGGGGGAGGGAGTAACACACGAAACAGTAAAAGGAACCAAGTGGCAACAATTGGAGGAAATGGTATCTGTAGCAGCTGCTCCTTTCAGATTCCCCTAGAAGGAGACTGCCTGAGGTGGACCACAGCACAAAAGGATAAAGATGAAAAAACTGATGCAAAACAGGAAAATAACTGCTGAGACCCCTGAGTCTACACCCGAATAGTCCCAAGCTGTGTGGCAAGACCTCTTTAGCATGCTACAGAAGCTGGTGATGAACTACATATTACCATGAGGCAAACTGGCTCCTACCAGTATTGTCTGCATGTTATGTGTAATGATAACCAGTAGTCCTCTGGGAACAGGATGCAATGATTTCATCTCTGTAAGCATCTGAGCTCCCCTTGGATACAGAGACCATTAAACTGAGAACAGAAGGGTAAATTTTAAGCAATGATTTCTAATTGGAGAGTGAAGACAACTTGTGCTCAACAGCACTGTCAACCACTGATATTTTACTGCTGTCTATATTGATCACTGTTAAGGACAAAAGGAAAGTCTGAACTAAAATTCTACCCCTTTTTCTTACTCCCATAATGCACAATATATTTTCTGTATGAAAATACTTCACAGGTTTCCTATGTTATGCTATTTGAAATGTCACTATTTCAGGAATACTTATTTATACTGCAAAGTATTAATATTTTCACTACAGTTAAAACAACATTTTACACTCTAACGTAAAGTAGATCATTTATGTTTTGTACTATAGAGACCTTCTTTCCTTCTTCATAAAAATGCACTTCACTTTCCATACCTGCCAGGTATTTTTGTAAGATTAAAAAAATAGACACAAACTATTATGTATATATTTTAAATTAATAGTATTACCTTACAAAATATAAGGTTCCAAATTCTTCCTTAAAAAAATATTCTTCACATGATAAAAAAAAGATGAACTTCCAAATGATCACTGTAACTTTTTTTTTTGGGGGGGAGGGGAGAAGATGGAAAGGAGTAGAAATAAAATCTAAGCAAAATGGACCTTCAAGAAACATTATCAGGACATCTAAAATTTTTGGCAGGGCTGGTCTGATCCTTTGTTTATCATGGAGACTACACAGTCTTGTTGGTTTAAAACTTTCTCCTGTGATGCAGAGATCAGATGGGCTAGCAGACTCTTTACTTAGCTCATTTATTTACCTTGCTGCTCTTCATCACCCACACAGCTTATTGTGACTCTCAAAAACTTAATAGGAAAAGTTGATACAGTAAAAATGCCTTCAAGCTTGTCAGTCAAAAAACAATGCAGATGTAGATGAATTTCAGCACAAGAAATTCTAGCCTAATCTGTCAAACTGTATTGTTGGAAGAGATCAAATATCCTCTCTTTCATTGCTGTTGCAACCATCAGATACAGTTTTATAAAATTACATGCAGCTTTCTCATTTTGAAATACCTTCACATTCAGCTGCAGACTCTAACTGAAACTGATGTGAGAGCAGGTTCTCTGGCTTTTCTGAAACTAGAAATTCTTTATCTTACAACATGCACCTCCTACTTTCCAGAATTCAGTTTATTTACACAGAAGAAAGGCCTATAGCATTGAAGAACTATGTATAAAGACAGTCAAGAACTTCTGAAAAAATTTTATCACAAATCATTAACAGTATGCAACAGCATATTTGAGGAGAGACATCCAGCATCCATCCTACATCACAGAACACAAGCAAGCCATAGTGAAACCCCCAGGCTCAATTCACTGTACGACTTCTCCTGATCTATCTCCAAACAAGATAAACAAACACAAAAAAAACATGAAGAACCCTCTCCATAAAAAGTGTTCACTAAAAAAATTCAGAGTCACTCCACAGTTAACTCAAGGAACAAACAGGAATAGAAAAAGTAATTGTCCACCTGATTAACGGCCTTTGCAATAACCATGGACAAAACATATTCAAACAATTAGATTTTCCCAAAATATTTTAAATTGGTTCTGGAAGACTGTTACTACTCTGGTGACCAGTACAGACAAATCAAATTGATACTAAGCTTTCCTCTCACACTGACCTATGATGGACTAGAGGAACCCTTTTCTGGAGTTATCACATGTAGAATTCTCACCTTCCTTAACTGTCATCTATGGGAAGCTCAAGGGAAACAAGACAAGAGGAGCATGAACTCAAGCATCAACAACAGGGATTACATCAGTACCACAGCTTGTTGACACCAAAAGCAAATCACATTTCTTCCACATTCCTGACGTTTGGAAAAGCAAAACATGTGGACTGATACATTTGTAACTTGCTCACAAAGGTGCCATATCAAACTTGTTTCCTTACTTCCAAAAATGATGCAATTGTTTACATTATGTATGAATATGTGCATATATATGTGTGTGTGTGTGTGTATATGTATGAATACAGGAAAAGGAAGTTAGCCATGTGTAGCTTAAGTTTCCAACTTATATTATTTCTAAAGATCCAAGGCCAGAAACCTGGACTCCCTAAGTTCTGGAACTTTTCAAAACCATAATTTCTTAAACCACATGGTTCCCTGTCTACGGAACTAGATACAAGGTCTGTAAGCCAAATCTCTCTATATCTTTTCCACTATCCAAAACTTCTATGAAGATACCAAGCAGCTAGAGGAAGACATTGGGAAAGGCTAAATAAAGCAACTTTAAAATAAACTTACTGGTATTGCTGTCTGTTCTTCTCCAGCAAAATGATATGTTAAACCTAAGCAATAGGCAGCTTCTCCTTCCATCTTCATATCACCTCCTAAAGAAAGGATTAAAGTTATAGTTACCAGTGTAGTCTGAACAAAATTACATTATTATGGACAGTTTTTGCAGCTCTTTAAATAATATGCAGATATTTAAATATTATTGTAAGTTTTTCCTTTTCCTTATCCTTGCCATTTATTTCTTTCCAAAAATATCTGTTTTCTAAATATAGTTGGAGGTAATTAGAAATAAAGGCTATGGATTTAAAGTTCAATAAGAAAGTTCAACAAATAAAGTTAGAGAAAATGTTTGCCTGTGATGCAGCACAATCAATTTAATATGCGCTGTAAGGTTCTCTATCATGAATTGTTTAATAGTACTGTCTTCACATTAAAAAAGCCAGAATTCACATTAGAAAATCAGAGCAGTATCTCTCTCTCTAAATATAAAGTAGCTAAAAAGTATAATGCATTATAATGTATAAACACAAAATATGTTGACCCAGATACTCTCCCAACCTGGACAGAATCTTAGTGAGACACTAAGAGATAACTACCAGTGGATCAGGTTCATGTTTCTTATTCTCAGGGCTATTTTGCAAGCTATTGTAGGCTAGAATAGCTAAGAGCCAGGATAACTTATACTTGCAAGTAGTAGTCCCAGAAAATTCCACAGAAGCAGTTGCTAACTGATGTGCACTACATTTTTCCATGCCAAATTTTATTTCACTAACTACTGTTTTAACAAACATCAAACACTGCTTGCTGGTCTTTTTGCACTGCTCCCTCAATAGAAAACCATCCATTCAATACTGAAATTTATATAAATTAATGTTAGAAATGCTTAATGTATCCCAATATATCAAAAATATCCTTCCAGAACATGGGCATCAATAAAAAATTAATTTGTATGGAAAATTATATTAAAGAATTGCCAAAAATCTCATCTTTCCATTGCTCAATATCCATACGTTCAAACACAATAAAAAGCAGAAAAGGAACTGGAAACATAACTGAATATCAAGATATTTTATAAAACACATACATATAATTGCAATGAAAAGGGAGATTATTTACTTAGAGTTCACAGTCGAATATATCCTTCATATTCTTCAACTCACAGATGCCTACATATAGTTCTGGAGCTCTTTGAGTGCTACAATCACTAACGCCACCGAAATACTCTATCCATAATACTCAATGTGTTACATAAACACATGAAAAGCCTGCGACTCAAAACCCTGCTGGTCTTTTCCAATATTCAAAATCCCCCAAAAGGCTTAAAGAGGCAAAAGAATAGAGAAATATGGTTTCACAGAGGAATAACATGAAAAAAGTTGCCAGGTGTATAAAAAAGTTCCCTTTTCCCCTAAGAACAGTCACTGTAGAGACTGAAGCAGGTAATATCTAATCCTAATTCAGAAAATACATAAACATAGATACAGGTCCAGAAGGACATAATGGATATTAAGGATGAGCGGGCAGAGCCAGTATGAGCTTAAATAAATTGTTAAATAAGGGCTTCTGAGACAGAGGCTACAGTTCTTGAATCAGGACTGGAAGACTTGTGAAAGGAGATCTAAAAGCTTAAATGGCAATTGTACTGTGCGTTGTTGTATTACTAAACATCTCAGGAAGCTATAGAAAATGATTGATTTGAAGTAAGGGCACTGGGACATCCGCCTGGTCAAAGTAAGTTTTGGAAAGGCATCAGATTCATTTTGACAATCTCTTAGCTCCATGAAATTTTCCCTTGCTAGCAATAGGCAGACCTTGATGGGAAAGTTCATGAGCAGCACATGCTTACAATTCTTCTAGGTACAGTAAAAACTAGTAGCAGTAATTTCACTGTAGCCATGATTTAAGCATGTAAGATAGACAACAGTTGTAGGAATAGCTAAAATCTTGTATTTGATCAACAGATACAGCTGGAAAAATGGAGAAGCTTTTGGGTACACATGTCCTTCTTCAAATGATTAATTGTATTGGCATTCTCAGTATTTAGGTACATACTCAAGACAAAAGATCTAAACAGGCAATTCTCAAAACAGATCTACTCTTATAAATTGTGGATAATAGCATAATAGGTTATTTAGCAGTTAAATTTAAAGAATTAGTTACTCAACCAGATAAACTCACAAATGAAACATTTAAAATGGAAAGAACTGAAACCTTGTTCCCAAAGTACTGTTTGCTTTATTCCTTAAAATGACCATATAAAAGTATTTAGATTTTAAATCATCTTTTAAAAAATAATTCATAGGGTAAGGCAACATGAGTAATTTTCATTCTTTAAAATTAGTATCATCGAAGACATAATATAATCAAGAACCTGAAAGAGATATAATTCACAGGCACTTTTTCAAGTAATAAATGGCAAAGTTAACACATAGGCTTGGATGTCCAAGAGCTTATTTTTCCAATAGTATCCGCTGGTCTAATAAAGATATTTCTTTTTTAGAAGCTTGCCTGGGCTTATATATTTTACACTGTTATATATATATTGCTCTGCTGTACTCTCTACTTGTGTAGTCATGTATTTATTTGTGTTAAATTTCATTTTAAAATTTGAAAATATTTTCAAATTTTTGCCCTTTTTGATAGCTTAAATCTATCTATCCCAAATACTACTTGAAGACTGGCTAATAGATCAACGTTGGGCATACATTATTAAATTTCAAAAACGAATGTATCCAATGATAAATATTGAATTAATATTACATAGTAATTGTATGTGCAATTCATATGCAAAATATTCCCCTTTAGGAATACTATGAAAGGCTCTTGAATTGCTGTGCCTGGAAAAGATGATTATTCAAGATCTTCTATCCTACTTCTCCAAAGCACTGCAATAATAATTTTTCTAGGAAAAGTAAGTCTGTAGAAGCAGACACCTAACAGCATCTTCTGACAAACAAGTAGTACTAAGTTACCTCAAAAATCTCGACAATGATGCATATTCTGTTAAAATGAACTTGGAAGACTTGCATCTCATTTCTGTTCCCTTTCCTGTGTAATACTGTGCTCTGGAGTGCGCAATACTCCCGAGCAATACAGAGCAATATAATACAGAGTAATAACTGCTCTAGGGCAATTTTTTCTACCTGATCAACATCCCACATTATATATAGTGTGCCATGCGGCATAAATGCCATTCTAATTTCTCCAGGAGTTTTTGAACCTATCCACACATGGACAAAGCTTCATTCAGCCATCATCTAAAACATTTGTTTAGTTTAGGTTTAAAACTATTTACATGTATTATGATACAAGAAAAAATCTTTTTTTTTCTTTTTTTTACAATAGAAAACTGTTTTGTTTTCAAAATTACTAAATACCTATGTAGAATGAAAAGGTAGTGATCCAGCTGGTACCATCATTCAAAAATTGCCAAATTGGCAGCAACTAGCCAATCACAATTTCAACTTCCACCAGTACCACACTTTCTGGTTACAGGTTCACTATTCTATACTATTACTTCCACAAGACTTTTTTTGTTTTGTTTTGTTTTGTTTTTAAGATAAAGCTTTCAGGAATCTTTGTTGCCAGAAAGAAGGCATTTCTGTTTTAGTGAGACTTGGAAGTGTATTGATAGCATTTGTTTTTGTATTTCATAGGAAATAATCACCCAGTCAAACACTTGACAATTTTTGCTTACTCTTGGGAAAATCATGGCATGCACATCGAATAAAGGATTGTGAAAGTGTTATTTTCAACCTACCTTCTTTTGCCATTTTTAAAGCTTTTATTAGTGTTTTGATGGCCTGTTGGTGTTCTTTAACTTCTAGCATTTTGTCTGCTAGAACTGTATATATTTTCCAGAGATGTTCACATGCCAGTGAATTGTAAGTACGTCCTGTCTCATCCTTCCATGTCGAACCCACTGTTAGCTCATAAAATGCTTCATAGTGTTCAGCAGCTTTCATGATATTACCTGAAAAATGTCATTCATAATTACAACCAGTAATCCACAAAATCTTTGAAAAGCTATTAGTGTATAACCATTTTCTCATTAAAAAGTAAGTTGTATTCCAATCATTTCACAAATTTTTCAAGAATCTTCAATAAATAACTTAGAGATCACTGGAAAACAATGTCAAATTTTACAGCTACCACTAATATCCTAATTCAAACTTATCACACAAAGTACAAGTCAATTAACATCAAGCATAGGCAGGTTTTGAAATTAGCTTTCCTTTGTAGTTCACAGTGTTGGGGATGTATGATCCCAAGGATGCAAAGTCAGAATTTTCCAGAAAATAAATCTATTACAGAATCATGAATATAGCCTTTGTGGATCTCATATTTCAAAATCACATCTATGCATAAATTATTACAGTTCAAACTGTTCCTCAAGTTCCTTTCTCCATAATGAAAACCTGTGCTGAAAGATGTGGAGAACAGAGGTACCAAAACTGCAGAAAAGAATTCTTTATTCAAATAAATTAATTAAAGAAAAATAAATTTATACACAAAGGAATTTATTCAACAACTATTGCTAGGCAAACTCTGGTGAATTTATATAGTAAGTTTACTGGAAGAGCATGAACTACTAATGCAGTAAGCAGCCTTACAGACTAATTGAGCCTGAAGTAATATACTTTAAGGTCTTCAGTTACTCAAACACCTCTGAGGCAAAATAAAGTTTGAAAATAAAGTTTAATTCACTTGAACATGCAAGTAGATCCTTCCTTTCTCCTCTCCCCCACAGCTAAATTTATCTCCCTGTATACATTCAGTCTAAGTGACTGCCAGGCTGTCCATCTGGATAGTGGAAATTCAAAGCCCATTTGAAAGAACAGAAAAGGTTTTCCTTATACATAATGGGTACAGGATAACTGCTGGGAAGCAGGTAAGCTAAGACCATTTACATTAAAACAAACAAACAAACACACACACTGTTCCAGACACCATGTTATACACAGTAAGGGAGAACCATGAGGTGACACTTCCTCCATCACTTTGCGTCTAGGTGCCAGAGGAGTCTGTCATATGGATCATCAATATATCAGTTTCTATTTCTATTAAAAGCTGAAACAAACCATACACCAAGTTTGTTAAGATATGCTGCCAATTGTCCGTTCTGAAACATGATTTAAAAGAGATGACTACTGTTTTGCAGACTGGTTTTACAGTGCTGTATTCATATTAGAAAAAGAACCAGGAAAGAAGTAAAAACAAAGGATGGAGAAAGGAGAAAAGTTGTTGTTTTCCATTTGTAGGAAAGGAAGGGAGAGAAGCTCACAGAAGGACCCACTTTAGGCATCCTGAAAGAACATGAAGCTAGTTCCCCAGGCCTCCAGACAACCTCAGACAGTGGAATAGCTGTGACAGATCCCTGTTATTAAGCTTAATTTAGATTAGTCTTTTGTACGTATTTTCCTTTTATAACCATATTTTCAACTTTGTAGTATAAAGCATAACCCTTAGCTTTATTAGAATTAAACTTACTTTCATATTATGCTTCTGTAATGATTAAGAGGAGCTGAATTAAAATTGACAAGCCCAAGAAAATTCTCTTTCAAAGAAGCAACTAATTTAAATTAAGTCAGTGTTACAGACAAATCATTTTAGGCCTCTGCATCCTATGATTCATGTGAAGATCTCAGACAGTGCAATGAAACGGCAAAAACTGAAGTCAGGTAAAAGGGTAGACATCCCGCCAGCAGGCACTATTCAGTTCCACTCTAGTTAGGGGAAGGTATTGTAGAGATGGCCCGAAGGGTTGGAAAAAAATCTTATTGTCACAATAGCTACCAGACCCTGTAAATAGACAGGACAGTATGTATATGTTCTTTCCAAAATACCATGTTCTTGACCTAGGAGGGTTGAACAAGAGATGCTAGGTTGACAGAAATGTGAAGTGAAACTATCACAACCAGTACAAGCAGTTTAAGGATCCACTGAGAGTTCATGTAACAGGAAATAAGACAGAGAAGCAGACTTGCTAAACGCGAACCAAAACTCTTTTCCAGTCTAAAGAGGCTTCCAAATAGCATTTGGGGTTCTGTCTCTCCATTAACTGCTTACTGACTCACAAGCCAACAGAATTCCAGTTATGCAAGTTGCTAAACAAATTTTAGATATCAGTGAGGAAGCTAGCGTTGGCTTTGTGACAAAGGATGTAAAGCAGAGTTGAAGCTTAACACTAACAGCCAGCATTTTATCCACTTGGATACTCATAAACCCAGACAGCTTCCTTCTTGGAATTCTCCTCAAAGTCTATGAACCAACTGATTGCCTTTTTGAAAGGATATTGCCACACATCTGTGTGATCTAGCTTGGCTAGATGTGCAATGGACTCTTTGGAATAAGAGAGGTGGATGTATACTTTGATTCATGAGTAACTCAAAAACTTCGAGTAAAAACAGAAAGCAGCAAATGAATGGTATCACCTGGATAAGTAATCTGAAACCAAATATAGTATCTATTTTTTCCCTATGGCTTAGAAATATAATCTCTTAAAGGGACAGAACATTGCTGTAAAGAATATGTGCATCCCTCAGAACTACTGTTTAGATTGTTGGAACTATCAGATATGATAATTCTTACCCATGCTCCCTCACTGGCAGTATCCCCTTGAGAAAGTTTCTGTCAGGCTGGAAATTGGACTCATATATTCCATGTACTCCATAGTTCTTAAGAGTTGACCTAACCATAAGAGCCTTGACCTGACATCCTTTTTGCCAGATCTCTGTGAAACCTCTTTAGAGAACAATCCATCTGCATCAAGCTTCAAAATACAAAAGCAGTGTATTCTTTTTGGTAGTATTCAAATGAAACTAAATTAAAACAGGTTTGACTCCATTGCACTACCAAGAAATAAAGATTGTGAAGTAAAAAATAATAATCTGACAGTCTGATCACAGAAAAGCAAAAGAGAAGATGCTGTGCAAAAAAAAAAGAAAAAAAAAAGTGAATTTAAAAATAGCTCTTAGTTTCCTAAACAAGGGAAAGATGGAATTCCTGACCTGTAAGCCCTTAGATGACTGCAAATTTGCTTACTGAAGACTCTTTCAAGTTATACTAACAATTTTCAATCAGCAGACTTCTCAAATTCATGAAAGGTAAAACATTTTAGATTTTGGAATTCATTCCTCCACCAAAATAATCTGAAATCCCTCATCCTCATTGGCAACTGACGTATCAGCCTATTTCCTTAACCCATAATGTTTATGTGAAGCTC
Organism: Apteryx rowi; assembly: GCF_003343035.1. Classification (NCBI taxonomy): domain Eukaryota; kingdom Metazoa; phylum Chordata; class Aves; order Apterygiformes; family Apterygidae; genus Apteryx; species Apteryx rowi. Next base: position 1,703,433 of record NW_020451005.1, on the reverse strand, counting down.
AAATGCTTATGGGAAAATAATGTCTTCAGGGGGATGGAGAGTTTATTCATTGCGATGAGTTGGCTCAGCTGGAATTGCTTTGGCCAGTGCATTTTAATTTTTAAATACTGAGCTATTGTAACTTAGGCACACATAGAAATAGGTGGTGCTACCTTGAAAAGCACTGAGAGAAAGTGTAAGCCAATTACAGAACATCTCAGAGTAAGAATATTTTTGTATCATTTAAACAGTGACAAGGTAGTGTTTTAAACAGTTTTTATCATCAACTGAAGGAACAGAAGAAAAAAAAAGGAAAATGAAAAGAAGAACATTGAGTAGGAGAATCACTTAGAATAGTTTGTAGGAGGTTATCTTTTATACTGCTTCAAGAATTCCAAGAGGAAATCCAGAAGGTGTTTCTAGGAAATCTATTTGCAAAATCTATTTGCAAAATGCTATACAAGGAATATAGCTATATTCAGTTAGTCATATTAACAACAACAATTGTATATTTCTTCTCCCTAACATTATTCAGAAATTAGCCTAATATATCCTGAACTAGGAGTTTGAGAATCTCTGATAACTCTTCCCCTTTTATATAAGGAATCAAAAAACAGAAATGTAATTCTAACAACACATATAGTACCACTACTAAAATGTTATAGTTTAATGGAACTCAGGGTATAACAAAAGAAACCCTATCCACAATTGTTTAATCCCAAATATGGGAGGGAAATGGGTGTTACAATATACTTTTTAGAGTAAAAGATCAGTTTTAAACAATTATGTGAATATAAAGATATTACTTGGCCACTAACAATATCAAATTTTAGAAATTATTCTTATTTTCATAGCCACTACATATATATGTACAAAGATTTGTGCTACAGTTTTCACTGAACTGAATTAGTGTTGCTTAAAAGTCACAAAAACTAGGTCTATTCGTTCAAGCAAAAGAACTCAATGTAATTTTGTAAATACGAAGAGAAATGTTTTCATATTATCTAGAACTTCCTTTATAATTCTCCTTCCTAAAACATACTCCAAAAGTATACATTTGTTGTATCATAATAGATATCTTGGACAAATTTCAACCAAAGAGGGCATATATGGTGACTACTATTTGCCTTTTTTTTTTTTAAAGTAGAAAGATTGACTAGATATTAACACAAATGGGTTTAAATGTGAAGCTGCCATAAAAGCAGGCACATAAATGTAATTCTCCCAGCCGCTATTTTGATGCACATTTTTGATTCCATGAATATTTTATGAAATGGCCCAAACTAAAGCCATATAACATTCCTGCATTACTGATGCTTGCGCCCGTAAGCTACAAACATTAGAGGCATGATTGAGTGCATTAAAATGAACTCATTCAGCAGTGCATTGATTACTTGAAGGACGGACGTCTGAAGTCCAGTCACCTCGGTGGTTGGTGTGTCGTTAACAAAAAAAAAAAAAAAAAAAAAAAGGAAGAGTTACTCCCACTTAAGCAAACAGCACACAAATCTGAAGTTATCAATATAGAAATTAAAGATAGCAAATTTGAATAATGTGGTACTTAATAAATAAATGCAGTGCAAATCTGTCAAGAGTTCTCTATATACAGCCCTGACATTAATTAGGTGGGATGTTAATTAGGTCCACAGATTGCTTCCAGTAGTGTACAGGTAATTTAAAATGTCACAATCTGCAAAATGCAGTGCCCGACCTGTTCTAGCTCCATGCCTCAGCAATATTGAGGGCACCCAATGATTTCCTTTTCTATCAGCTCGTACATTTACCAACAAAAATAACACCACAGAAATAACTGCACGAAAAAAAAAAGTTATAGGTCTGTTAGGCACATTTCTTTAGCAGCACTAGTAAAAGTAGAAAGCACATTTAGTTCTAAATTGTAAACATTTGTTGAGGACTTTGGAAAATATTCCATTTTAGCTTAGAACAACAACCTAAAGGAACAATAAAGCTTTAAGTATGTTATAGTATATTTTAATCTCGAACGATGACATCTTTTGTAGTAACTTACTCATTGTACAATGCATACATAAAATCTGCTTGAAACAATAGTTAATGGTAGCAAAAAAAAAAAAAGAAAAATGCTAAAAAATGCTATTACCATTTTAACAGATACAGACTTACATTTCACTTTAACTACTTGAACTATTTGTATTATTTTCAGTTTCCTGCATCCAGCGATGATAATTATGGTAGCACTATTCATGCTGAAATAGTTAATCTGTCACAGTTTTCAATGTCAGCCACTATTTACAGAGGTTTTTTTAAAGTCCTTCACAGAGATATGTTGGGAGGTTGAATAAAAAGCTCACAAAAATTATAAAACAAGGCTCTCCTTCAGTAAACAGTTGTGCCACCCTGGACTCCTGAGGTAAAATGAATTGTACAGAAGTCATTGGGATTGACTTTGGATGCAAGAATCCAAGTCAATACAGCTATCTGCAAGAGCAAGATGAAAAACGTGAAAAAGATTTAAGATGAAATTTTGCCTTTTCATAACTCTATGAGGTTCCCCTAAAACATAACTGATTAACAGATAATAATTAAGGTGAACATTTTTAAGAATAAGAATAAAAAGTTATTTTTATTTACTAGACAGAGGCTGATAACATTATTTTTTAGAAAGATTCCACAGGGAGTTTTAGTAAAATGACACGGGCAGTTCATAATGATATTGTAATGAACATGCCAGCCCACCAGGGGATATTCTGATGGCTTCCCCAATCTGACAATACACCATCAGATCTCTCCCTAGAGTCTGAGAAGCTCAAGGTCAACTGAAAGCTTGCCTGAGAAGTAGAAAGCTGGAGGCTTGGAAGGAAAGAGATAAAAGGAAAGTTGAGCATCACACAACCTGAGATACGGCCTTGGTGTATGGAGACTGGTATGCAAAGAAAACAAGTAGGTGTAGTAGCAGGAAGCAGATCACTGGCTTGCAAGGATGATGATATTTTATGCTTTCATGGCTGGTTCAGGAACTACTGGGCTAATCTTTGGTTTTGCAGTCTAAAAAATGATATTTAATTTCTGCCGATATTAGTTAAGCAAGCGTCTGTTGTCCAAAAAAAAATATATATATATAGGAGTCCAATGAGAACTATCATCATATATAATCTAATTCTCTGAGGACCTAAATTACTTGCCTCAAAGCTCACATACTCAAAATACTCACCTAGAGGGCAGTGCATATTACAGGATTCATAGTAGGATTGGTCACAATACATTATGATATATCACATCAACATATGTTATAAAAAATGCTCTAAAAGATGTTGCTTAGAGGGTTCTTTAAGAGACACCTCACAAGCAGGGATAATTTGTGGAAATAAGGCTGCAATTTTATTTTGCAAGTAAGTAACTGTACCATAAATAAATAAAGGAGGTTGCACACAATCTTTGATGGAAAGGTGGGTGACTCTGAACTTCTTGGGTTGACCACAGGTCTATATTGTTCTAAAAGGCAAAATGGGCCAGAATGGCTAATACATGGCCAATGTGAATATGGGCACACAGCCTGGACCAGAAAGGACAAACTGCATTCCCATAAAGAGTATCACAGCTAAAATAAAAGGTGTCTGATGAGCCATAGCGACACTGTGACTTCCAGGATTCTGGGAAGACTTACCTTTCTCTACTGTCTGAATCTGAGCACACAAATACTATTCCGTTTTGAACAGATTACACATATGCCCTAAAGTTGCATCTTTACATACAGGAATACAGATAAACTGGAATCCAGCTACGAAAGAAACCTAGTGGCAAACAAAACAATAATGTATCTCGGGAACTAGAAATGCTACTACATGTTCTGAGAGAAATACATGATTATTTGCCCTGAGCCATCTCCCCTACTACATGCATGATCAAGAGATAATCTCTTGCTTCAGCGTGACAGCCACATGGGCAACTGCTTGTCTCTTAATGTCACCCTAAGGAGTTACTGCACTTTCCCCTTTCTGGCCAGCTGAACAGCTTTTTCGAATGATCAGGGGTCGCTTAAAAGACGACAGCTGAACAGGAAGGAGAACCTGTTAAACGTTGCATATTTCACATGCTACCACCTCACCCAGGAAGGCCTTTGTGTATTCCTGAGTCATAAGTAAAGCCACTCAGTTGGGCTCTGATTACACACCAAGCTTCAGAGGCAGGTAGTAAGAACTACAGCAACCTGGAGCTATAGTAACACTTACTAATTTCTCTGGTTCCCTGTCTGCTCTATAATTTCTTTCCCCACTGCTACCAGTACTATAGAATTGCAAAGAAAAAAGGGTCTCTCATAAGCAGCTGAGATGACAACTGCTTTGGGGATAATTTACTGTGGACCAGCAATAATTAACTGAAGGGCACATTACCAGAAGAGGAACTGCTATGAAAAAATTATTGTTCTCACAAGAAAGAGTAAAGAACAAGGAGCACAGGAAGAACAGGCACTGTTGTGGGGGAGGCAGGAACAAATACCCTCTTCTTACTTTCTTTGCAGTTAATACACCAGCCACTGAGCCATCAAAAATCTGGGTTAGTTCCGGGCCTTTTCAAGTTGCTTCTGGCTCTCCAGGAAACCCTTACCAGATTTACTTTGAGACAAACAGCTACTGCCTAGACCTATTGCCACTACTCAAAGAAACTCTGCAATGAAAAACTGGTGTCAACGACATGATTCCCTCAATACTATATCCACACAGAGCCTGCATATACTTGACACAGAGGGGGACAAGACTGACAGCCTGAAATACCTGAAAGACAATAATATATCAAAGAGTGATTTCATACCGAATGTGACCCTTGAACAATTCTTAAAGTTAGAAATATGACTAAAGTTAGTAAAGTTAGATAGTAATTACTATCTTTAAGGAATTGCTTTAGCCCTCCATATAAAATATGTTTCCACTTATGTGTACTACAGTCACATATATAATGGCCAATGAAACTACAGTATATCACTGATTTTTCCCTTTTGCATTAGACTTAATTGTGGAAATAATGTTCATATTTCAGGCATTTTTGTAAAAGGTTAGGTGCAATCTAGAATCTTTGAAAACTTTAACACATGAAAATTGCACAAACTAGTTTAGCAACATTTCACCTATGTGCAAACTGGAATAAAAAAATGTATCCTTTTAAGATCTGCAGCCAACTCCAGGAAAAAAAAAACAAAACTGAATAGGTCACATATGGAAATTCCACTAACTCTCCTGTTCCACATCCATACTGAAAGGAATTCAGATGGAAAATTTTGGTTTACAATTAGAATTCCTTTATCTCTTGGAAGTTAACATATTTTATGAAAGTAACATTTGTCAGATGCCTTATATCTGACTTGTTTGATTATATATAAACAAACACTATTTGATAAACATTAAATTCAATCCAGAGGAGACCATTACAAATGCAGCATTGAACACCAGCTGAATGATAACATACTCATTTTAAAGAGAACAGAATTCTTGCTTTCTGATAACATTTAAGCCTTCTTCTTTCATATTTGTAAAGCATCAACAAGGTGTTCCCTATGAACAGAGGCTAGCTAAAATGCTAAATATATTCAGTAAGCTTACAATCTAAGGCTCCAGCCTCTGAATAAGAACAGGTCTGCACTCAGTGGGATGCTCACTCTTAAGATTTTACAATTTTTCAGCGTTTATAGGCAGATCTACAAATGCAGAGAAGGGAAGGAGGTGAAAATGAAGTGATGAACAATGAAGTATGGCACATGCTTTGCAGTTCTATTTTTAAGGGTTTTTTTTAGCTTGATATAACTACATGAAAACAAGTTACATTATTATTTAATTTCAAAGAATATATGATCATTATCTTTCAAATAAGGAAAGTGTCACTGAAGCAGATTAGTTTCACTGTAAATTTCATTTTTTGCTAATTCATATCAAATTCTTGTCTCACGTTACATACATTTTTTTGTGGTGATTACATTTTATTCAGATTCTACCTCCACTCCCAGTCCCTTACTTTCCACAGCTTTCAAGAATAAACTTAGTATCCGATGCAATGCCCCAGCACTGGTACTGTTCTGTTGTGCAGATAACCTACTTCAAAAGGATGCTTTGAGCAGGAGATTGGACTAATGACCTCCTGAGGTCCCTTCTAACCCGAATTATCCTATGATTCTCAGAAAAGTAAGATACATTTTTATTAATAGTTTCATTTCATGGTGTTTGCTTTACATACGACTTCTAAACACTGCTGATAATGGCTCAGATAAATATAATCCCACCGACAATAGCTTTACTCTCATCAACCCTCAGACCCACTGAGAAGGCACCTCTCGAAGCAGTGCCTCCTCTGTCAAACACTAAGAGGAAAAACACCACCTCCAGGAAAGTTTAGCTAATATGATGACAACTGCAAGTTCAGCTGCAGTAGTCCAAGACCTCGTGAAGCTTTGAAGCAAAAAAATCTGTTAGTGAGTGGGCAGCTTTGAATGAAGCTTCATCTCAGTCCTACTCATTAAGCAGTAAATAATTAAAATACCCTGAAAAAGACAGGTAAAATACAAGCAGCAATGTCAGTAATAGACATGAAAGAGAAGAGAGGGAAAAAGAATTTAAAAAAGCAAAGAAATAATTCATTTGAAGTTTTAATAAAGTTTCATTTGCAGTCTTGTTTAAAGATATATCAGACTTCAGGGATGTAACCTAATTACATTTTTATTCTAAGTTCTATTCAAAGACCTTGGACTTTGAATCTTTAACACAGATCAAACATGGTATAATTTACTCATAGCTATCAATACTTTAAAAAGATCTCTTCATTAAATACTATAGTCTTAAGAACATGCATATAAAGCAAACAGCAATATTTGATATAAAAAAATTGTCAAAATATAATTCTTATAGAAGTTTATATATAAACAAATCACTTGAATGCTAAAAAAAAAAGTTTTTCTAAAATATTTCTGATGTATTGCCTTTCAGAGTTCAATGTAAACAACAGCAATACCTTTCAGTCATTTTAGGAACTATTTGAAAACGAACTTTACAATCACCAAAGACATAAGAACAGAAACTAAATAAAGATGTCTTCTGTATAGGTCATAAAACTTTCATGGAAAATGTAAATTACAAAGACTAGAATTAATACTATTGTACTGCTGTGAATATTTTGAAGAGCTTTTCATTACAAAGCAAGGATACAGACTTGTCCCTAGATGTTATATTAAAACTGAGAGATTCTCCATTTGAATCTTCCTCAGGTTAAGGAAGCAGTAGTAATGGTGGAAGGATTAAGGAGGCTTTTGGCAAACCTGCTTACTTTTTCCTAGTGTAAAGGATATTATTACTTTCTTGTGTTTAATAATAAAACATGATTTAAAGCAACTGAAAGAGAAGCATGAAAGAAGTTTTCCATCCTCACAGTACTTATTTTCCGAAGTGAGAGCTAAAACTCTGCAGAATTCTCACTGAGTTTTCTTGTTCAAAACATCTACAGTGTCTACCAGCACTTTTTTTTTTWAAAAAAAAACAAGAACAAAAAAGAATTATATGAACTTTTTGATAAATTCAACAGGCTCTTTTTGCCTTCCTGGTGCATATTCAGAAGCTTCTTTCAGACTTTGTTAAGAGTATATTAATTTGAACTGAAAACACACCTAATTTCTCTAATATCAGTTCAACACAGTAACTGCCAGTTCAATACCAGTAACACCACTGCAATAATGAGATGTCATTTATCTGTGAATGATATTCTGCATGTGGATGAGCTCAATTATTTAATAAAACTTTTAAATCTGTCCTCCCCAAGAATCTATCTATCTGGATTTATGGTTGTTTCTGTCTAGCCACTGATTGACAGAGAAAAGCATCACACCTGAAGACTTATCTCCTATAAAACTGCTTTTTAAACCTTTTAAATTGTGCTCTCCAATCAAGCTTTTTCTAGCTAGTGCATGTATTCAATTCTTAAGCAACTAGAAAAACAGTACAACTGCTTTACGAAATACTGCAAATGCAGAATAACAAAAAAGAGCTAGCTTCAGTCTATACAATGAAAATCAATGACTGGAAGTGTTTTAAATGGTCAAACCAGATATACAATACTCCATTTCCCATTAAGGAAAGGCTTCTTTCTGTCTCTAAAGTTCACTGGTGTGGAGACTTTCTAAGCACATGCCTCTCTACATGTACTTAAAGATACAATTCAGTAATAGGGCTATGTAGCCAAAGCTTTAGTATCTGGAGACCCATGGATTAGCTTTGAGGTTTGAACTACTCTTACACTTTTTTTCTGAAAAAGTGTAAGAATAGTTTGGAATAAATAATCACAACCAGGAATAAACCTTAAAAATTAGTAATCTGGGATATGCAACCTGGGAAGGGTAGAGGGGAATTTCATGCTAAAACAATGGTATTCTGTTACTACTGGATCCTGGCTATATTACAGAGAAAAATAAAAGACTCAGATGAAACGTACTACATGTTTTCTCCAACTAATGAGCACTATAAAAGACATTTTTAGGTTAGTCTCCAAAGGAAACAAGTCTGTCCCCAACTAGATTTGGAGCGAATTTCAATCAAACTTGAGCAAGTCATAAGAACTCCACAGTATGAAAATTCCCATTATAAAAATGAAGAAAGCATGAAAAAGGAAAGTACGAGATTAATTTTTTTCACCAGTCACAAACTTATCTGGATATTATTCTGAAACAAAAGAAGTTGTTTACAAAAAGAAGCTCTAACACAGAAGCAAGGGCAGATGAAACCAAAAAGGCCTTGATAGCTGTCACGTTGTTATCTGAGTTGCTGTTTTGGATTTTGTTTCTAAAAATAGAGTTCTGAGGAAGGAGATACATTTTACATTTCTTTCCCCACTGTCAAACCTGCACTAGCGAATACAACAGTATGGAGACCTCTAGATACTTGCTATGCACCTTATGGTGGAAATAGAACAACATTAAATATGCAGGTTGGATGGTTTATAAAATACAACAATATTGTTATCAATACCAGTTCTGTATTCCAGATGTAGTAAGGAAGAAATTCATCACTGCTCACAAGTGTTGTCCCACTGGTTTATTGTATTTACCAGCTGTTTCTAATTTTGCAATCAGATTGTAAAGCAACACTTTTTATTTCTACGTTGTACAACACAATGAGGATTTGCTGTTTAAGTAGGCTTGGCAGACTTGCAACACAGATAACAAGATAAAGCTTTGTAACTGTAGAAGCTTCATGTGGGCCATCCATCCTATGAGTGAATTTTATTCTGGATATACTTAGGAATCTCCTAGCAATTTTAAACCTTTTTAGTACTTCACTTTGTGATATTAACATGCTTTTTATAATTTTTAAGATCTGAATATCAATTATTTCTACCTGAAGGCAAACCAATTGGGGAAATCCTGTTTAAACATGTGCATATTTCCTCTGCATAGATACTCACGAACGTATGCTGAGTTTCTGTCAATTATTTATACAACATAAATATGATTAGAATTTTTAGTTGAAAAATGCTAGCCATAAACAATTCAAAATATAAAAACAATGATTTCTTAGCAATGGATTAAATGGGACCCACTAGGAACAAGAAAACAATCAGTTTAGATTTTTATGTTCCAAAGCAAAAAGATTATGCTAGGAACAGGCTTTAAGTTGTTGGCTTCTCAAATAGATCAAAAGTAATTAACACTTGAACTTCAAGAGCTTGAATTGACTGCCCACTAAAGTCAATAGGAATCTTCCCATCACTTCTATAAAGCTTTGATTAAAACCTTTAAATTAATTTGAACAGGAGGGTAAAATGATACATAGAACTCCTGCTCCTTGGTCTTAATCTGGATTGCCAAAGTCTATCTGGACCATGTGATTTTTTTTCACAATAAATTAATTTAACTTAGAAGCTCCTGTGTTCAGTAGCTCTTCCAACCAAAAGAGTCTACATCAACTTCTAATATATAAAATGAACCATATTTTATTCATGATGACAGATAAAACAACCATATCTTTCTCATAAATTAAGTCCAATTTATTAGTTTTTCTTTGGGGGTGGGAGGGAGTACAGAGGAAGTTCAGAAACATTCAGCTCTGGCATTACATTGCTCCTACTGAAAAACAACCAGTGTTTAAAATTCCTTATAATGAAAGCAGAATTGGATCAAAACTGAACACCTAAAAAACTTCTCAATTAATTTACAGAATATGGCAGATTTTTTGAAATAGCTAAACTAACTTTAGAAGTGATTAAGACCTTGATCAGGAATTCTTTAAGCTTTGCAATCTAAAAACAGATAAGGAAAGACAAATTTATGGATTTGCTGGATATTATAGTAATCAACACTGAGATATCTAACATTGTTATTTGCATGGCATGCTGCCTTCTTCTCTTTCTAGTTCTTTCTGCCTTTAGTCTTTTTAGTCTGTAAGCATTTCAGAAAAAGTATTGCCTCTACTTTTGTTGATCTTTATGTGCTAGCAGAATATAAATCTAAAGACTTATTCCAAGTCACCATCACACTGAGATTAATGGCATAATTTTCACACATCTCAGAGCTCTCCTATCAGGGGATATGCAATTTCTGGTACAGTACTGATTTACATTTGGCATATGTTGGGGAGGTTTTATTCATTGGACTGCACTGTTATCCATGCTTCCTCTGAACTAGTTATTTAAATGCATCCAGAAATGTTTCCAAGCACTGCAACCAACTGGTATGGAAGGTGTATCTACCTAGTAAATGCTCTTATCCTTCAAAACAGTGTGGCTGCATGCAAACTGCCTATTAGGAATAGTCCCTGCAACACGCTAACCGCTAAACTGTGCCACAAACAACTGCAGGGGAGGGGAGGAAAATATAAACCGGCATGAGCTAAAAGCATGTAAGGGACTATTTTAACACCCCTGGGGCACTGATCTGTGCTCCAGTGCCCACAGACATCTCCAGGCAGTGTTTAATTTACTAACACAGGAAAGGGAATGCTCATCTTTGCTGCTAACCTCTGCAAAGTAAGTGCGGAGATCCTTGCATCATTTGGGGGAGAGCGTGGATATTTACATAAGAAGGTAGTGATGAGGCCTTTCATGGCTTCCTCCAGAGTTCTGGATGTCACTCTTCCTGCTCCACTGTCCCACAGACCATGTACCACTAAGCTATCTTTTTGCAAGGGTGTGCCTTAAAGGAAGTCATGCATCTGTAGTAAAAAAATAACAACGCATAAGTTAACTGGCTACCTTGAAGCTTCTCATAAAGGCAGAGTTGTTTGACATTAAGATTGAAATTCTGGCATTTGAAATACTGGTTTCTGTGATTCTTTTTGGTTTTGGAACTGCTGCCATGCACATACATATATAGGGGTGTACAAGTGTGTACGTGTGTGTGTGTGTGCGTGCGCGTGTGCGCACATATCACCTACTCTGCCCCTTATTACTTGCAGTGGCCTTGATGGCTGCTTTTAGAATAAGTACACTTTCAGATGTCTATTTTTATTCTTTATGTTTTTGAATAATATAGACCTATATTCTATCTGATTTTATTATAACCTACTGGAAGGAAATACCTATTACAAGTACAAATTCCTCATTTCCCCTGGGCTGCTTTTGTTACTCATGTAAATTATCTGAAACTTTGGGATGCATATGTTTAAGATCTACATCATTTCATGCATAGTAGATGTTAACCATTTAATACACAACAGAAAGCACTCAAATACTATAATGAGGAGCACTGGCAGTATAAGAACCTATATAAACTAGCACTAGCCATCACATTTATAAATGCACTTAAGCTGTTTCTTCTGTAAGATAAAATGGTGTAAATCTGAAGTTCCTAATTAACTTCAGCAGAATTTACACTAATATAGTAGAACTATCACAGTTGGTCCTCAGACCATTAAAAAATCTTCTTATTCTCTGATATACAGAAAAATATATGCATTTACAATAATGATTCTGATTATCATTTTATTACTTCTAAAAACCCATCCAAAGCACAGGAATAAAAACACTGTGTGAAAAGAATTTGCCTTAACTGAGATTCTGCCACAAAGCCTGTGCTTACTTGGATGATAAATAATACTGGACTTAATGTGAGAAAAGGCAGAAAAATATGACATTGCTTTTTCAATGTGACAATAAAGTGACATCATGTTTAATAGTTACATAAGGAAATAACTAGTTACCAAATGAATAAAACCATTCCAGATCAGCTCCCTGAGGGAAGTCAAACGATGCAGTGAGTACAGCTCACTGACTAGTGTCATAATCTAACACTCTGCTGTAATCCTCATTCTCATTTACGTAATCATCTCATCTGGGTAACTCATAAGCAGAGATTTTATTTTATAAACAGAGTTTCTTAAAGAAGAGGTAAAAATCTCATTCTGCAAAAAACTGCCACTGAAATCATGTTTGCTACAAGCACAATGTTCCACTTGTGTCTGTAGTAGGCTACCCTATTATTATTGTTTACTTTCCCTTATGTACTGACAGCCATTATGTACTGACAGCCACTAATCATCTGCATCCAAATACCATGACTGAAGTCTACACTGTCAATACTTCAAATATTTAGCTTTAAAAATTAATAAACATTAGATCTATTTCCAGCCCCTAGGACAGGGACCAGGCTGAAAGTCAAAGAACTTTAAATTTGATTACACAAAAATTACCCAGCAAATTATCAATTTGCTTCTAAGGCAAATAACAATCTTTACAACAAATATGTGTTTAACTTTACACTCCTAAGCAATCACTCCTAAGCATATATAGTCAGCTTCCATTAAAAAGTAATAAAAAACCCAAACTGTTGAGTGAGAGATATAAAAAGAGCTGGTATAATGTATTTACATCCAAAAGGATGCACGTGAACTTTCGTAAGAGTAACATCTATTCTTGTCTTGGTCCTTTCACTATTACTTCTCACTCCCATTAAAATAAATATTTTGACTGCAGTATTAATCAACAGAATTAACATAGCTATGATGATTTAAATCAGATAAAAGTATCATGTAAATATCAGGCATCATTCATGTATGTACACACACAAATACACATCCCTATATATTTATATAGGCAGACATATACATACCTAAATATGTTTGTATATATTCATATACACATACACTTCTCTCTCTACATATATATTCCTGTACATATGGCTATATCATGCATATGGAAGCAGTCATCTGACTCACTAAGTTCACAATCAGATTACACCATTATAAAGTAATTGAACAAAAAATGTGAGAATTTACAAGCCATATCTATCTGCTCTTTCTAACATTAAAAAGCGTGTTCATAATTTTACTTATAATACCATTAATCCACACGTAATTTTATACCATCCCAACTCAACCTCATTGCTTTTACTCTTTTTCTGCTATCACAGTTTGTGATTTAATTTTTTACCCTCTGAAAGTAAAAAGTAAATGGAATACATCCACTGTCTTTTTCTCAGTGGTCCCTCAAAGCAAATCTTAGGCTTACTTTCTCAGTTTCTTTGTTTTTTCACCTCTCTCTATGGAAATAAAATATTTGCAAAAGACAAACCCTACAGATTTAATGGAGCTTTACCCTGCGCAGTGAAAAGGCACCTTGTTTTCTTTCTCCTTACCAATGTTAACAAGAAGTTTCTCTTCTGGAAATTTCAAATATTTTATAGTAGAAAAATGAAAGTATTCAACAACTTTTGCTTAACACATCATAAAAAGAAGGAAATGTTAAAAAGGTTTTAGGCAGTGGGTAGATGACTACCCACTACCAGTAGGTAGTGACTAGTGAGTCACACTCAGTACGAGCCTTTGAAGCTATAAATAGAAATACTTTAACGCACCTTCCTGTAACAACTTTATTTTTTAGTATCTGAAGGACCAGGTGAAAAGGTTGAAATACCCAGCAACTTAAACCATTTTATTCTATTGAGGATCACACAGATAACCTAATTAAGCATTTTCACTCAAAAATGAAAATGACTTGGTCAGGATTTTTAAGCAAGTACCATCTCATCTACTGGGAAACTGGATTTAGCTTAACTTCAATTCCTGGAATAATATTGGAATAAATAATCAAACAGACTACTCCTAAGCATCTGGAGGAAACATGAAAACATGTTACAACCAACACCAATATGTCAAGAGAAAATTTCATCAAGTCAATTTTTTATTTAGATTATCTATTATTATCTATTATTTTTTATTTAGATTTATCTATTATACAGAAAGAGGTCTGGCAAAAAAAAAGGGAGACAGAAAGGGCACATACTGAAAGTTAGTAAAGTTTTTCTCATTGTCATAAAACGTTCTTGTAGAACATTAGGGAAGCACAGTCCACCTGTAACTATTGTTAGGCGAGCGCAAATTGGCACCTGCAGGAAGTCCTACATACACATTGGTTATCAACAGTTCACTGTCAGATAAGAGAAAACACACTTAGTGAGGTTCCAAAGGTGCCTGTCCTAGGTCCAGTATATTATATAGTATTTTCACTAAGGATTTGGATTATGGAATGGAAAGATTGCTTGTTAGGAATGGAAAGATTGCTTATTAGGGGTTCAAACGATAACAAGCTGGAAAGAAAGGAAAGCATGTTGAGGGATAACTTCATAATTCAAAACAATTATCAGAATTATACTATTTCCACAAAATGTTTCAATTTCTATGAATCCTCTTTCTTCTAAGAAAAGTTATTCTATCTGAGAAATGAACCACAGTAGACTAGCTGAGCTCAAAGTTGGAATGTTTTCAATCCATAAAGCAAAACTTAAAGAAAAAAAGAAAAAGATCCTAAAAATCACAAATATTTGAAGAAATGATAAGGAATTCAATACATGTAGGAATCAGAACAGGGAGATAGGTCTTACCCAGTTACTTGAAGCTCACTCATTGGTTTCCTTCACACAAAACAATAGAATTTTATACAAACATAGGAGAATCTTTTTCATACACAGCCTGATATACACATACAAACCCTTCTGCCATGTAGGGTACATATATTTTTAAATACGGAAACGAGGTCAACAGTTGCTTCTATTAATATCTTTTTTCAGTTTCATAGGCTCACAGGTTGAGGATACAGACACATGAATGAAGAAATTGAGCTTGAGGTAAGGTACGAAGCAAACACCATGGCACTCACGCACCAACAAACAAGCTGTGCTTCTCAGGTAAGAGAAATAGAAAGCAGGTTTCAAAAAGAATGCAAAAATATAGGCTGTTTTAGCCAAGTGTAAATTTTCTATTGCTGAGGCAGGAATAAACTGCATTATGTGTTCACACCTCTTTTAAATCAACCCAGTTTGTCTAACTATGGATGTCATCCTATTCAAACATCTGTGGCCTGAGGCAGCATTATCAGTCTCTTGTTGAATAACAAGTAAATAGCTAAAGGAAATAAGGTCCAACCCAAAGAAACTCTGTGCTAAAAAAAATGCTTCCTTTGTACTTATGTTTTGTTTCCATGTGACCAAATACTTTCAAGCTACGGATGGAATGCCAACAGGGGAAAAATGTCTATGAATACTTACAGTCTTCTCCGTCTTCATCTCTATTTGCTGCTCTAAAAATTAAAATTATGACAACTTTAAAACTTCTTTTAAGATATTGCTGTAAATTAATTTTACATTGAAGTACTGAGCCCTGTTATAAAACACAAAATACCAAGTATGACTGTCTGAATGCTGATATAATGTAGCATTTTGATCTCAGTGACTTACCTTGTTCCTCATTGATGAGGCCCATATTTGCATGTGCTTGTGCCTCTTTTTTCCCACCATCAATTTTTATTAGTTGAGCAGTGTTAAAGCATTGTTCATAAAAGTAATTCCTTAACCATTTGCCCTCAGAGTCATTGAAGCAGTAGGCCAAGTTAAGCTGGTTATTGTACACTTCTTCATAGTGCCCTTTAAAACAAAAAATATAGTCAAAACATTAGATTATCATCAGCTCTCAAAATTTTATACAGCAATAACCATATAATGAAAAATCAAGGGCTATTTATATATGCACAAGTCAAATACTGCCAAATTCTCCTAAATATTCAATCGAAGAAATAAGATAAGGGGAAAAGATAATCTTCTAAATTAAAGCATAATTGAAAACTTACTCTAGTAAAACGTAAGTAAATTACTATAATTTCTGTATAAAAAAAATATATATTTCAATAAAACATGGAAAACCTGGGTAAGAAACTGACCTATCAGAAGAGAGAAGCTAGTGTGAGCAAAAAGAGCATACAGTCACTACTGGAGAAGGGTGCACCTGAGCCACTGAGACCTTGAAGGGCGTGAACAGCTTTCAGAACAGGTCTATGGTAGCAACTGTGATGATGGGGATAACCAAAAAACCCACTCTGTTATTTTCCTACCATTTTAAACATTTAAAGTAAGACTAATAAGAAAGGCTTGGAGTTTTCATGCACTGTTTTATTTTTATTACCTTATCACTGTTACAAATTAAGGACAAACTGAAATTTTACATCGTGAAGATGTAAAGAGTCCATCAAGGTACTGCTCTCAGAACAGATGTGGAAAGCAGAGCAGACTCAAAGTCCCAAATCTCCTTTATGATCGGAAGAACACATTTAGTTCCCACTTTTTATCATTTTACTAGCCATCTTAGTGAACAGCCATGATTTACTTTGCACAGAAATTAGCAGTCCCACAGAGTATATTTTCACAGACTATCTCTAAAATTAAAAAAAAAATGCTGCAGGTCCCAAATATAAGTAAGTAGCACTACAAAATGCATTATTCACAATTTAAAATTACAGAATGAGAGCTTCTATGGAATTAGAGATACTTTTCTCAGAAGAGTACATAAAAAAAGAAAAGAAATCTCAGGAGATTATTCCAAAGCTGTACTGATCTGGAGTAGAGACCTAAAACTTAAAGATACTTGACAATTTTTATCAAACTGCTTCTCCCTAAGGGGAATTTGAAGCATCTGTTTCCTACAAGATGGTGAAGAATCTAAGAGATAATAAAGTATAACATATATCGATATGATTCACAGCTGAATTTACTGCTGGCAAAGCTAAATGAATTTGCTTTCCAAAACTCTGTTTATGTCGATTTGAATGTGAACAATTAGTTAAATTCCATTGTAATTTTGGTTGCTCATTTACTGTGTTTGTGGCTGTTAAATTAATGTAATCCAAAGAGCATGTTCTTAAAAGAATTTTAATGCAGTTGGTAAGAAAGGAGTTAAGATCCACAAATCTTGCAGCAGGTAGAAGAATGTTTGGTTAAGCTAGATGTGTGAACAGACCTGCTTTACTTTTGGGAGTTCTGCAATTTGTAAGCTTTGCTCAACAAAGAAAGAAGGGGAAAAGAAAGAGAAAAACACTTACCCCTGGGTGTAGAGTGCCCCACAGAAATCAATGGGGATAGAAAAAAAACTGATTTCAATACAGGCAAGATTTAATTCAAAGTCCAGATCTTTTCTAACTGTTTTGAAACTATGATGCTATGTCAAACATTTTGATCAAAGGATGGAGTTAAACTCCTTTGGCTTCTTTATCAGAGGAACTGTTGGGGAAAAGCCAACTTTCAAACGGAAATAATTTCTTGATTGAAAATTCTACCTCCTATGTGAGTCACCTGTGTTGTTTGGAAAAAACAGCATTAATTACTCAAAACAGTACTTTGTTTACATCTCTTCGTAGCTCTTTATTTTAGTTTAAACCAAATCGGAGAGTGTTTCCTCAACCTCATTTCTTGTATGTTTTGTCTCAAAATTAAAAATTAGGCATGTTCTAATAGGAAGCAATCTAAATTTCTTATGCAGTCTGTTGTCATGACTAAGTTTTTTTAACTGCCGAACGTCTTGATAAAGCACTTCAGCACACTGCACAACACAGTAAGAACTTTATTCTGACTTCTGAAAGAATCCCATTACCTCTTCATCATTTTTGCAGTCTTCAACACATTTATCTAGCATTCTTACTTCTCCTTCAGTTTTGATCGGATCTTGGCCATTTTGGACGAGGTCATCTGATTTTTCCAAGCTGAAATATCTTTTTTCCCATTCTTGAACACTCACTGTTTTTGTCTTTTGATTTATAAACTCATTCCTCTCCTTGTTAAACAGTACTTCTTTGTTATCTAACTTTTGCTTTTTTATTTACTATTTTGCTTTCCTATTTACTTTCTCTACAGTTTTTCCCCTATGAAATGGCACCTCATCTTTTCTACACTTTTAATGATTCCTTAATTTACTTCCATTAAAATATGTAAAATTGTCATTTGGAACCAGTCTGTGTTATATACACTTAGATTTCTAGTATTTTAAATAATGTATCACTCCCTCCAAGAAATGAGAGCGCCTAACAATCTCTTTACAATCACCATAATAGAAATACCCCAGAAATTACTTCTATATGATCGTCTCATCATTTRTATCTAAGGTTTGAAATGTCAGTACCAAAACATCAGCTGAAGTTTAGAAAAAGTCTGGCTTTAAGGGAAATAATTAACAATATACAAACTTCATGTATTCTTAAGCATAACATTCTTCATGGCTATGAATGCCATGTCTTTTGCTTCCCTTGAGGCTGAAAAAGTACCTCTTCTTCAGAATATCCAACAGTGTGTACCATATAAAACTTATTTATACATTAGAAATTAAGACTATTTTGGTACAACACCCTTATGAAAATCTCTGCAGATAATACTGGAAGGGAAGTAACAGAACTGGTTAGGGGTGTGTGTGTGTATGTGTGTGTCTCTACGTGTGTATAAGACATATAGTTGAGACTCATCCAATCTAACTTAGATATAGACTTGTGTTACCTAGGATCCCTTTACTCAGTGAAAAAAAGCTGATAATCCTTGGCTGTGTTTTATCTCATCCCAAGTTAAACATCTATTGTGCCACAAGACAGCACTGCTCTAAAGCTTATTTCAAAAGCAGAAGGCAGAGGTTCCCATGAAAATTCCAACTACATAAACAAATAATCCCATGAACACAAAGAGAAATATAAAAACTAATTACAGTGATTACTAATATATTGTAAGATAACAACGCACATTATATCCTGATTACATCGAAGTGAAAATGAACTTAGATACCAGAGGATACGTACAAATGGTTATCATAAGACAGTAAGGTGAAAGAGAATTGGATTGCTGTTGGGAAAAGAACACAAGATACAGATTTGTTGCCTTTGAAAATCTTTGCTACAAGATATCAAGGCACTAATATTACATAAAATTATGCAAATGACTTCAGGTAGTGCCCTACAAATCTCAAGAGATGGAACTGACCTGAGGCTGACTATTGTTGCTGCCACAGCTTTGATTGAATGAACTTTAATGTGACCCTCCGATGACTATCCTGCCAGTGAATAACAATGAGAAGTGCACAAAGACAACCCTTTCTCCGTAATTGTCTTGGACAGTGGCTGCCCAGATATGCTGGTGTCACAACAAAACAAACCCCAAAAGATAGACTTTTAAAAGCCAGATTGTCTTCTAGATTCAAAGCCTCTCTGATTTACAAATCTAGAAACTCACTGAGATTATTTTGACAGTGGTAAAGCCAGACCATCAGATTTCAAAGTGAACTTTTATTTCCCCAGGAGAAGAAAAATATCAGAACAGGTAAATACTCCTGTCTATAAAATCTCCCATAGGTAGTTCAGTCATTAAAGCTTTGACCTCTCTGATTTTTGTGAAGTAAATTCTCTGCATCTGATACAGAATACATGTAATGTACAGACAGCATTTTTATTCATCAGCTGTTACAAAAAATCCCACATTTATATCTACCACTCATCAGAGAGGGAATGACAGCATTGGCATGTGATCCTGAATGAAGAAAGAGAAGTCTGAGTCATACAAGCAATTACAAAACAGTTCCTGTGAGACAACTTCCTGTTTTTAAACAAGAAACAGTTAAGAAAGCACAGGGCTAAAGGTTCAAACGCTGCCCTTCAAAAATCTTTCAAAAATTTCTGAATCTCTCAAAAATTACATTAGCTTCATAAAAGACTGGAAACTTAATTCAGGTGTTCTAGAATATTAAAGACACAAGACTGAGAGAACACACTGCAAACATGAATGGGAGGATGGATACCCAAAATGGCGGCTATATAGACCTTGTTGAAGCAGATGGCGAGGCCTGACAGTTTCTGGCTTCAGACGTAACTGAAGATCTGAAATAGGGCTGAGAACAGGCCTCACAGGCAACTACCCAATGGAACATTTTTTCAAAATACCAAATTGAAAGCAAAAGCATTTCACAAAGATTTTTTCCATTTCAACTACTTTTTGTTCAAACAGAAACCAAATTAAAAGATCATACTTTGTTGCAGTATTTTTTATTTTGTAATTCTATATAGAAAATGCATTTTTTTCATTTTGTTTGACTTGAACTTTTCAAAATACTTTATTTTCATTGTGTTTTTGGAATTGGAATGCCAAACTCACTTAGCTGACATATACAAATTCAGATGAAGAAAGGTTGTTAGAGGACAGCATGCTGACATTGTCCCAGTTCATGTCACTTCCTGAACAATAAAGGAGGACTGGAAGGCAGGCACAGCCCCTGTTTCCTAGATGTCATGAGGGAGGAGGGAAGAACACAGAGCGCAAATACTCTGCCCCAAATATTGGTAGGTTCATACAAGGAATATTCAGTGTAAGTATAATCTATACAAAAATGCTGAGAAAATGGTCATGAGATAAATTTGTCGAGCAAGGATAATGATATCTAATGATAATGATATAAGGCAATTCAAATGGTAATTTGGGACACTAAAGGGGCACTCCAAGCTGTTGGAATAAGAACATACTACTTAAATTTTCTAAGAAGTGCTGCTTCTGTTGAAGGCAATGGCAGTTCCACAATTGGCTATGTTTTGAGAAGGCCTGGCTTCTTTCCAGTGCAGTATCACTTCACTTTTTGTAAGCTAATTACAAAATAACAAACCCTTCCATTGGTCTCTAGTGACTGCTGTTTTTTCCTGTGAAACAATATTAAGTAGAGGAGGACTTACCTGCTTAGAAAATAAAAGTCTTCCTTTCCCCATTCCCCCCAAAACAAACAAAACTACACTTCCTGCAAGCAAATATTAATATAGGTTTTGGTATGTTTATCTCTTTTTTGACGCACAAATTCTTTCCATTTTCTTATTTGTTTTCCAAAATAGCACGGGTAACGAGGTTACTGCAATGTTTCTAGCCCAGCTTAAGGCATAAGTCTGAAATCTTACAGAAAAGCTTATTACTGTAAAATGCCAAACTCAGTTTTCAACCTTAAGTGCCTCGGATCCGGGTAGAAAGACAGAGAAAGATTTTCCAGTGTGAACACATCAAATTTTCATGCTTTCTTCATACATCTTCTGAAAAGTCATCTTTTACTACAACAACAACAGATAACTCATATTGTCAAAAGTTTTCTCTAGAAAAGAGCCAAGTTGGCATTTTATTCTAAGTCTTTGTGCTTGGCATTCTCCAGAACAAGGGTTAGCATCCTGGAGCACATGGATAGATTTTTGATTTAGCACGCCACAGAGGTGACATGGGATCAGGAGCTAGGAGCAGATGTAACTTGAGAAAGGCAACAACTTCCAGGTTTGAACTCCTACTCTTCCCCAGCTGTCCCTAGTGATCAGCTAATAAGCCCCTCTGAAGGCATGCATACTGAATATTAGGTCCAGGTACTGACTTGGGCACAGTGAACACAGTGACTGTTACTGTTGTGCCCACTGCCAGATACGCATTGCAGCCACTGAAATGTGAATTTTTCCAGTCTGCTTTTTGCTCTCCTGCTCTAGCAAAGTCGAGCCACTGGCTGAGAGATCTCTTTCTTTAACTGCCCTTGAGCTGTGACTTACCTTGCATCCCCTTCAGCTAGTACAATAGGGGTAAAACCAGCCCACCCTAGCAAGCACTGATCATATGAGCCCTTCATAGCTTCAAGGTGTGTGCGAGTCACCATAGGTAAGGCTTCTACAGTCACAGTCAGGGTTAAAACCCATACTTAATACGTAATTCAGATGTAACCTGAAGAGCAATACTTTCCAAATCCTTCTGAAATTATACTGGCACAGCTGACCTCTACTTTGAAAACCACAAAATTTGGCACATGATCACTGAGAGGCTGCTGACCTCAGTTGAAAATACAAGACTGATGCTTCACAGTATAATTTGCATGCTATCAAACATTCTTCTGGTAGGTTCAGTGCTAACTAACTAAAAGTAGCTATGCAGTACTTTGTGGAGACGATTCAAAGGAGTACCTTAGCCTAACGAGCATACAGACCCAACAAGTATATCGGCAATACATTTTTAAATAGTAAGAGAGACTGTGTGCCTGAGTGTGACCGAGTCACATTCATAGTTTACCCTATGCAAATACCAGCTTAAAGTTTTTGATTTCACTTCTAAATATTTTTTGTGCAAGGAATAGAAAAAATTATCACTAAAATGAACTCTTCTGCCACACACACATTAAACTGGATGCTGTTCAAGAATTCCAGAATATAAGCTAAGTAAAAGACTTAGCTGAATTTCCTTTGTTTCTGCTTCCTCCCTATGACCCACCTAAACACACACAGATACTGAGCCAAACTTTGTCTAGGCCTCTCTCAGACACACAAAATGGACAAGAGGAATTCTACTCAACTGGTGCACCTATGTCATCATTTGTTCACATGGTGTCAGCAACCAAAGGGTACTCAGTTAGCAACCCACAGCATCAGAGAAGGACAGGACTGTGGTTTCAAACTCCCTCCTGCTCATCTGCAGAACAGCCCGGAGTAGGGGCTAGGGAGCTCTTCAAAAGGATAGCAAGGACAAGGTATCAGCACTGTTATACCTTTCAAGGACATTTATACCTCTAAGCAAAAATAGTCTGGGAAGTGCAATCCATTCCTCATCCTCACCATTCCACAGCCTCAAGATACAATTTTCTCTCAGTAAAAGACAACAGTATTTTCATACACCTACCAAGAAATAACTGTAGATATCAAATCTGAGCTATATACATACATTGCTTTGGCATTTATCCTCTGTTGTGCTTTAAAAAAGCCCTACTACTGTGAAGATTTTAACAGGAAAGTTGCCTCTTCTTTTTTTTTCTTCTCCTTTTTTTTTTTTTTCCTCCTACAGAGACTAAACTAGCTTAGTCCACAACTAAAGGAAGATCAAGGAACAATTAGAAAAAAACCTCTCTTTTAAAGTTAGCAACATTTACATTATTTGCATCAAAAAAGACCAAAGATGAATGCCATCAACAAGTATTGCCAACATTTCTGCCATTTTTTCAGGATAATGCTGGTTTTCACCTAGGACAAAATAAGCATATCAGCTATTTTGCTGAGAAGCTGCAAGGATTAATGATAACTCTGTTTTTAAATATTTGGGAGGTATTCAAATACAATGTCAAGAAGATTAGGTTAGACAGACAAATAAGATTTTCTCTGCACACAATATAATACTGGTAATAGATGATTTAAAGAAAGACTCCTGTATGAGTTCAGTCAAAATGCATGTTCCACTAAACATGAAAACAGAGAGAACACTCGCTGGTGTAAGTAAAGGTAAAAGGTCTATCCAGTGTAAAGCTAGTAAACAAAATACTGTGATTTTCAAACCCAGAAGCAAAAAAACAAAAAAACAAAAAACCCCTGCTCTTTAATATCAGTCTCCACATCACGGTGGACCATGCTGCTTCTGCCCAAGCAAACAGTTTATGTCCAGCATTGTAATGTCCTAGAACTACAAACTACCAGAAAAGTGAAAAGATTAACATATTCCACCAATAAACATGGAACGGACAAATGAATACCTAGCTTTCTCTATGTGCTATGGTAACAACTATAAAACTGTACACTTAGGAGCAGCAGTTCTAAGTTATATTCCCTATAAGACAGCAACATCCTATGATACAAAAATATCTGGTGAAAAATTGAATAACAAATGGTAAAGTTATTTACTGGCATGGTAAGTGATGTTTTGTGAGATGAACAGTCTATGAACATATTCCTCAACTGGTGCATTTATGTCCCAAGCACTTGAGTCAGAGGTGGCTCTGCTTAACCGCCTGTAATTCTTTTGTACCTTCCCAATTGCAACCAAGTCTGTAACGGAAGAAAACACTCAGATCAAGTATTAATACTGAAAATTTAAGAGTCTTAATTGGAACACACAGACTGCAACAAAAACAAAGCTCTCAAGCAAGTTTCTAGCTCCAGTTAGCATAAGACCCCAAAATACCAGTGTGGTTGGGAGGATATGATACTCTCGAAGGCAAGATAAACCTAGGCGGGTGACATGGCAGTATAATAGCCACATAAATGTTTTATGCTCGAATTGGAGATCTGGATCATGATATTAGTTCAGAAAAAACATAGATAAAGTTTACGAGAAGCAGAATAATAATATAAACAAAAGAACACAGAGATTCCAGATATGGAAGAATTTAAAGCATCATACAATGGTAATGAAATACTGCTATCTATGCCAAGCAACCATTATTAACAGCTTATTTACAAACAAAAAGTATAAGCTTTGCCACAGGAAAGGACAGGATTCTTTAGCCTTTTATACCCCCTCACTGTAAACGAGACTTAGAGGATAAAAAGTATGTATCCATCGTCTCAGCACATACTATATTCCTCAATACTGGAGCAAGTATATGGACTATCAGATAATGGAGGGCTTGTAAAACTTAGCAAAATAAAATTTTCTTTAATCACACCAGCTTTTTATTCTTTGCTGAGATTTCTTCTCTCTCCTTAGAGCTTAGCAAAGAGATATTTATTTGGTTATGGTCATGGATCTTCAAAGGTATAGTAAATTAAGCCGCTGAAGTAGAAAAGACCTCCTTATGAAACCTCTCCAGTTAAAATAAACTTCATATGACAACAAAGTTTAAGTCAAAATGGTGGTCATTCGTAGGTAAGTCATCACTTAAAAGCCATCACAATGGAATATATTTATTTCTCTCATTAAAAGAAAATGTAAAAAATGCAGCTGTGCTTAAGTACTGAAATTATATTTTAAAAATGTAATATTTTCACTTAGACCTAGCGCAAGTAATTTTTTCTTTTTTGAAATCTTATTTCAGTTGCAGATTATCTTTGAATTGCTATGGTCATTAAACAGCAAGTCATATGTTAACTGATATAATGCTTACATTTTGTTCTACCATCTCTCTTGCCTGTTCCAGGATGGTCCACTTACCGCTTTAGGCTCAAAACCCATTCCTTCATGAAGTTTAAATGTCAAAAAACTTACAGATTGTAAGTTTTTTTCCCATAGTTTTATACTCGAGATCTCTTTACCACAACTATTACCTCAGAACAGCATACCTGAGGCAGTTAGAGTCTCTTTCTGATTAGTAATACCAACCATACCATAAAATTCTGACAGTTCACAGCCACAGATATTATTTTTAGCTTTCTAAGCCACTTTTGACTTGCATTGTGATGGCTAAGGAGCAAATGCAGGTCAGTTGCTGCTGAGACTGCTACAGGGTGGGAAGTTCCAGCTGAAGGGTGAGGTGTACTGCTGAACAATTCTTAAATGTTGTCAACTAAAGTTGTCAGGAGATCATAAGCCAGAGCCCCAAGCGATTTGATTAAAAATCAGATAGTAACTGGATTAGCAGAACTACTGAAATAGTATTTAATGAACTGTATAATTCATACATTATCCTCACAGCATTACTAGTTCTAACATCAGCAACATGGCAGCATTCACCCCTTCACATAGCAGGTAGTTCAAGCATGAAAACTGGTGAAAAAATAAAAAATAAATAAAAAAATCAAAGCTCAAACTATACCCCGATCAGGCAATTCAATGAAGATGCACTGCTTGAACACTTGCCAATTCTATTGGCACAGTCTCATTGTTTTATTTTGTTTTAACCAACTTGAACAGGCAAAGTTGGGAGATGCACTCTCGCAGAGGTAAGGTACAATCAGTCAGCTGACTGGTGGTATCTCGTCTCTGTGAGAGAGGAAGAGCTCCTGGAGCCCAGCACAGGACAACTGCTGGACTCAGGGAGAGACAAGGGCCTCTGCCTTTCACAGTCAGCACCACCTTGACTCTCTGAGAGCATGTCCACTAACTCTACTGTCACATATCAGTTAATAACACTGAAAAAGATCTTGCCTCTCCAAAGGCATGGAAGGAGGGCAAAAGACCCTCCTCAGACAGCTGCAGGAAGCAGGCCCATCAAGATAGGCCTTATCTACTACTTTTGGAATGTCAAAGCATTGGCAAATATGCTTATGTCAGGGCAGTCCAAGGGCAAAACTTCTCTTGTACTCCTGTGAATTACAGGGGTGTCTATTCATGTTTTAGCTGCAGCCTAGAAAAATCCAAAGATTCTTTCCTATTGTGGGCTGGCTAAACTTTCTGTCTAGAATTACAGTGAATTAAAGACGGACACCTTTTGGCTGTCATAGTGAATATAAAATAAACATTTAAAATGAGCAATTTTTAAATGGTGAAGGGTTTTTTGTTCTTTGTTAAAATTAAGTTTTCTGTTTCTGAAGTTCAGGCAAAAAGTTCAGGTCCCAAACTCACAAGCTTAATTTTAGATTTCCCTCCTTGTCATGATTGAAATATAACATGAAACAAGACACCTATAATGAAATCAGCTCTGCTACAAAACAGGATTGTAGTAAGAGCTTTATCTGCCTCCATTCCTACAATTATTCCAAAGGAGAAAGACAGAATAAGTTAAGTTACTATTTATAGCAAAAGGAAATGATAAATATGAGAGCTTAGTAATGGGTACCCAATAGAAAAAAATACAGTAGTTTGGAGTTGTCTTCACTAATATCTAGTAATTCACAGGTGGCATGTTACATCTGTGTGCTGCATTTTATTTGACATGTTCACAATCCTTTTAAAGTCAGTCACAAATCCAAACATAGTTAGCAGACAGGATATTTAATAAAATCAGATTTATAAAACTATTACTGTGTGAAACAACATTTCACCTATTAATTTTTTCTACTCAAAATCAATAGAGAAAGAAAGATAATAAATAATGAAACTATAAGAAAATAATTGAGATGTAATCAGAACTATAAATATATCAAGCGTTTCTGATGATATCATAATGCACTCTGGATATTTTCCCCTTTTATTTCACAGAACCTCTCCCGGTATCTGCAGTTYCTAATTATTTATTCTGTAAATACAGCTTAGTTGACTAAGGCTGAAATGTGCTAAGATGCAGTAACGTTTCAAATTCATACATGAAACAATTTGGAAGCTTCCCCCAGGCATTCGCGGCTGCAGCTCCCGCTGCTCGGCTACCCACAATCCCCCCATTTACCTGCTCGCTGGGCTGCCTCAGCCCTGGTCAGGAAGTGGTAAAGCTGATCCAGCTTATCAGGCTGCTCCTCCAGGGACTTCTGCTGCCATATGGCTGACCCAGGCCCTGCAGCCTCCCTCAAGGCATTCCACTTCTGTATCAGAGTGAAGAGCTCAGAGAAGGACTTGTGATAACCCTGTCGCAGCATGTCTATGCAGATGTTCTTCTTGTATGAATTTCTGCAACTGGGAATAAGAAAGGTGGATTTTAATCCTTTAAACCTGTATTCTGTTCTCCACCTTTCTAAATAAGTACAGATACTAAAACAGTTTTCAAGAAGAGACCTCTGCAGCTCACCAGTGGAGAAGGGATATTTTCTCCCCTACTCAAAAAACATTCTGTTAATGTATGATTAAGCAGGTCCCACCCTAGGGAAGTAAATATAGCAACAGTGAATCAATACCCAAATATATATTGCAAACATGTGAAAAATATACCAGTATTCTTCAGCTGGTACTGGCCAAAGAGGCTGACTGATGGGAAAAAAGAGATGTTTACATTAGTTCATGGAAACACAATAAACTCTTAGTTTGCTTTAAAACAGTGTACAGGGAAAAATGAAGCACATTCTGCATGTCAAAACAATGTATATGTTAAATAGTTTTGCTGGAGGTTATGATGGCTTGGTTTAAAACGTCAAACAAATGCTATGCCAGAAACACAATCATTACATATTATTTTGCTTCTGCTTAGCATATAACTTCAGCTGGGACTGGTATACTGATACAGAAGTTTGATGATTCTCCCTGATTTTAAAAATCAAATGATATTTCCATCAAGCTACAACGATGAATTTATATCAAAGTTATACCATTCATAAACACTGATGAGATATACATATCAAAAAGATGCATGATTAAATATTCTCAAGAGGTAATAGATCTTTTGAGGCACTATTTACGGAAATAATCCAAATATTTCTTTCATGTGGCATGAAACAATCACTGCATCCCGTCCTGGAACAAGCTATGAGTCCGGTGGGACTGCTTGCAACCCTAAAGTACATATGTAAAGGTTTGCAGGAGTAGGTGTCTAGCATGAGAAAACAAACCTTTGCTCCAGCAAAACGATAAGCACCTAGATGTACTAATTTTATTTTGTAATTTCTATTTAAGTTTCCAAATTGTTTTCAAAACTGTCTTTTTGGATTAAAATGTATTTAACTGCAAATTCTCAGAGTCTTTAAAAGAGATACTGAATTCTGAAAACTGAGATTTACAGCATATATAACAAATTCAGATGAGCCTCATACTAAACAATAGCCTAATGAGACTAATAGTAGCTTAAAAAGAGCTACTGCAATTCTTTAACAATTCTAATAAGAATGGAAATGGTGTAAACAACTTCTTAGCTAAACGTCCATGGAATAAACAGTAATATGAGATTTAATAAGTGAATAAGTGGTGATGTTTATTTCATATTTAATACCATTAAAATAAAAGCCATTAATTATTACACAGATGCAGATGAATCCTGCATATGTATTTTTCTTACAATCCAATTGCAGAGCTGAACAGAAAAATATTATACAATTCTAAAAGATATATGACATGATTTAGGCTAGATAGTACTGAATTTATTTTTAATATATAAATAGGTGTTTTTCAAGATTGAAAAGCACACATTATACACACATGCAAGTGAAAATATATAACAATTCTGTAACAGAAAACATTTGCCACATTTCTTTTCTAAAAGTAAATGAGAAATACCTTTAAACATTTAAAATTTAATTTGTCAGAATATACTATAATTGGAATACATCAGATTCAAGATATACAGCTTCAAAATACTGTGCAGATATTATGTTAATATACTGCAGTGTATTCTCTATTCTTTCTTTTTTTCTTTTTTACATTTCTATCCAACTAAAAGAAAGTTGAAGAATAAAGGTAAAAAATTTCTACCAACTTGCACAGGCCTAAGACTGAAACCTACAGTAATGTAACTCAAAGCAGTGGAATCACAATCTGTATAGCCGACATAGATGCACATTTATTTATTCATATAATGTGGTGTATATATAATGTGGTATATGTGTGTGTACATGTATTAGATGAGTGGATTATTAGAAGCAAGTAAGAAAGTATGCTAAAAAGTGACTAATCAAAATGTCACTTAGTTAATTTTTAACACTGCATACTAGCTAAGCATGGTACCAATATTTATATAAACAGAAAAATTGTGTCCATGTAACATATTTGCTGCAGATCTATGCATTTTACCTGAGGTCAAAGCACATTTTCCCCACAAACAGCATAATAATGTTAATAAACAAACCAATACATTTACATACAGGAAAATAAGTCAGTTTTTTTAAAATTTGTTTCACCATTGTTTTAATAAAAGCCCATATCAGTTAACAAAGAAATTGAAGTAATGCTGAAATAATCATATAGTACAGACAACATCTTTTTCTCAGGCAAGGATAACTGTGTTTATAACAAATAAATAAAGAAGCTGTCTACTGTAGACATTCAAATTTTAGAGATTATAAAGAATAAAGATAAAAGTTATCTTACAAAGTTATATCTAAAAATAGAAAATACTTGAAGAGTAAAATAATACATTTGTGTCCTTAAGTAACTGTTATATATAAGCTGTAAGTGACTGATCATACATGAAGGATAAAATAGGGATAGAAATGAATGATATTATGGGGATGAAAGATATTAGTGTCACCTAAGAGCTTGACACCTGAACAAATCCTGAAATTGCTTATTATCAAAGCGGTTCTGGATGAAAATGCCAGCATTATTTTTCCAACACACAGTGCTTTTGAAAAGAGGTGTAGTGTAGGTGACAGAAGTAAACTTTACATTATATCTTCAAATAAACTATAACTGCTCAAAGTGATTGCTTGTCTTTGCATATTGCGTCTTTATAATACCATGCAATATGTAAAAAGAGAGATTAAATGGAATGACTCCTGTTTTATATGTGAAGATTATTTTATTCCTAATATCAATATCAAGACCTGATATTTAATTAAATGCACATCATTTATTTTATAAAAACCATTAGCTTTTATTCTGTGTTTCTACTACATTAATAAACCAGTTTATACTAAACCTTTTGAACTTTACTACCTAACAGAATAATTATGACATATTATTAAACTAGTAAGTTTATTTTTCTACGTTGTGTCCACGCCAATTTTAGGTTTCCTTTGAACAATTAGGTTACTTGGAGAAGCAAAATGGGAAAAGATTGGCCTTTTATTCGGTTAAAGTGGCGACTTCCAAGAGGTTTAATGGTCTCTGGGGGCACCTCCCGGAAAGCTGGAAAACTGCAGTCAGAACGGGTTAAGCAGGCAGCTGTCAGCGCCCCCAGACAGGGCTGCAGAACAAAGGCGGCACCAGCCGCTTCCCCTCCGCCGCGCGCGCCGCGGCCCGGCCCGGCCCGGCCCGGCCCCTCGGGCAGCCAGGGCCCAGCGCCCCCGAGGCGCGGTGCTACCGCGCCGCACAGCGCCGGCGCCGCTGGCCGAGCACTCGTACGAGCCCAGTTAGGAGGGGCAGGTCCTTTTGAAACGCTACCTGTGCTTAATTCTAAAGTTGACCTGTGATGTGGAGATAAACCCGTAGTCTTCTTTCCCTTTTGAGTGATCATATGTGCATGTTAGGAGAAAAAGATTTTAGATATATTTTTCAAAACGAATTATTTTTTAATAAAATATGGGACATTTCTATGTATTTAATGTTATGCTTAAAACAGACTGATTCATCTGTTCTTAATTTAAAACAATGGATTTAAGTTTTTTTTTTAATTCATAATATTCAACAGATGAAGGACATAAATCTTAACACAAACATAGGTGATGCTAAGAGTCTACTCTTCATCTGACTACACACTCATCTCTGTCGTTACTGGAACCTGGTGCTGTTACTAGATGTTTGTTTACACAGGCTTACTAAAACAGTGACAATGAGGTCCACTTAGTGGACAGTATTTTATAGCACAAGGTGCAGAAAAATTCTGTGTGTGCGTTTGTGCTTGTGTGTGAGGAAGAGATCAGAACATTTTTCAATACAAAATAAATAACCACCAAAAGCTAAAGTTACCATTTTAGTGGCACCATAAAGGTAATTTTCATGTCGAGTTTAACACTACACTGGTGGAAGCAGCTACTGAATGTGGATCTGTGAGCTTGAAAAAGCATTGCTATTGTTAACATACCAGGTACTTTAAATACACCAGGATATTGCTACAGGCATTTTACTTTTCTTACACTATACAGCTACTTGTATAATTTTCTTATACAGATTTCTTTCATCATCATCATTATTATTCTAAGAACACCTCCAGTCATATTGAGGAATCTGACTTAAGCATAGAAACGTGATTCTAATCTTTCTTCACCAGTATAAAACTCAGAAATACTAATCTTTACTGAGGCTAATGAAATCACACTATTGTTGCAAACCCAGGGAACTTCCTATGCTATTGTACTGTACTTTTATGAGAATCTTCAGCAAAGCCTGGAGATCAGGGCAGTACCATCCCACGTTCCTTTTAACTCCAAATCCTATGCAACAAGACTATCTGCATTCTACCCTTTACATTGAAAGAGAGGAAAGAAAAAAGAAATTAAGCCAAAAGACTTATGCTGCTATTAAAAATAACCAAAATAATCAATATATCATAACAGAATTACTTGTCATGAGCCTAATATATATACCACATACCTGGTATAGTCAATTACAGTTACATGCAATTACACGCAAAATCAGTGTAAAAGGTTACTATTTTCAGCTGGGATTTTTTTTTTTTTTTTATCAGGGCTCATATCTTTAGATTTTCTAAGATTTAGTAACTACTACAGATTAACGCCAGCTGCTGATTTTTCTACAAGTGCATGGTAACAATCCCATCTGTAAGGCTCAAAATGGCATGGAGTAAGCAGTGATACAATATAAAATATTACAGCGTACTTGCAGTGTAAAATAATTACTATACCAAATATTATAATCCTTAAAAACTGTATTGAAATAGGTTTCATCCACTTGGGATTTCCTTCTGTAGTTGGCAGGTCAATGTCTGATATAAATGCCTCAGATTAGGATCACAAAATTAGGGGGGGGGGGAAAGATACTTTTTGCCTGAGTTTATTTAAACAAATATTATATTTCCTGTTTATAAAACTACAAGAAAATGAAAATTACATGCAGTAAGCTACTTTGCGCTTAACCTGTGTGAAAAAACACACAGTATAAACAAGGAGACATCAGAATTGCCTCACTAAAATTTGAGAAGTATGTGCATTAAGTAAAAACAAACATACTACACAGAATATTGCAAAGCCAAGCATGCTATAAGGGTTAAAACTTTCAGGGTGCTTCTTCTAAGAATCAAAAGAGGAAAATTATCATTTCGTTATAGCTGGAACCCCAAAACAAGCGATTCTGTACAACTGTTAATGACCAGCATCTAAAATAAAGTTTACACTTTTGCAGGGCATTGCTGAGCATGAAAAGCACTTACGCAAATACTTAGCTGCAAGCTAGTTATGTAACCGTAAAGTAGGATTATAGCAATATACAGTCTAACTGCCTAAAGATGTATGTATTTATATATGAAGGCTGAAAGATTTCATCTCTTCAGCATTCAGTGATGCAACGAGCCAAGTTACAGTGATATAAAACCATGTACTTGCACTGTTACGATCCATATGATCATGTGTTAGACTACAAACCACCAAAATTAGGTACACACCTAACTTGAAGACATATCTGAGTAGTCCGAGTATCTGAGTTCAGTGGGTAAATGTATATACTTCTACGCAAGTAGTTTGGTGAGTCAAGCGCTCACTGGGCCAGTGCACTCAGCATATTTTCATCACATACTGCAACTGATATGAAGCTATTTAATTGATTCAGGGCACTGCCCCCTTTAATCCTAGTTTAAAGACTGTCTGCTTAAATACTTTTCTTTTAATAAAATATTTACTGGATAGTAATATATTAAATTGTAGAATATAGTAATCTCATTAAATGAAAGATGTGAAAGTACAGTAAACACTATTAAGTAGTAATAGCTTACATATCAGAATTCTTGATTACTAAGGCTGAGATTTAAGTGATGGGGGCGGTGCATGTGTTCCGATTACAAAATATAAACTTGAAATACCTAATTTCCTAATACAAAAAGCATAAATTTCCTTCAACCAAACCCTCAAATGTTATAAAAAGAACTCCATACTCTAAGTAATAAAAAAAAAAAATTGCATTTGAATTTGTACATATAATTAGAGGGAAAAACATCTCCCTGGAATTATTTTGATAACAATTTAGATAATTTTAAGTATGAAACTGTTTATGGATCTATCTATTCAGAACTATTAGTGAAAAGCTGAAAATAAAGTGTATCAGAAAATATATAGGCAGTTTATACCATATACTTTACCAATATATAGGTACAATAACTGTCAGCATAAGTAAGACAGTATTTTTCATGTTATCTTACAGTCTACGATTGTAGTCAAACAACACATTTACCTAAATCACGTAATCAAAAGCAGATGTATAACCTGTCAGTAAGATCCTGCAATGAACACGTTTTGGTCTCTCTTCCTTTTGTTCAAAGCTACACTGCCACTTTAACACTACATAAAATGAAAAATTAATCAATTATAAACATCAAAGGATGACACTTAAAATGAATGTAAGTATTGGAATAATTAAGAATACTCATTAATACAGAAAATGGAAATATAAATTTAGAAATGAACTTTTGGCACATTCTGTCTCTAAACATAAATGCTATGAAGGCTTTAAAAATAAAGATAAAAGTGCTACACTCATAAAAATGTTCTTTATACAACAGTGCACAAACACCTGTGATCATTACCTACTATTTTAAGCATAATTGAAAAAAAATCATCTTCATTAATCTTTCTGCTTTCCTTTCTAAATTAATTATGTTCACTAACAAAAAGTAATTCCACCTACATTTTTATAGACTATTATTTATCAAAAGCAAAGTATTTCTTAACTTTTCCCCTTTATTTCAGAGCTGATCCCATGGACTAGGAACTTCACAATTTGGAACCCTTTTCCTTTGACTTACACAATATTGGACAAGTCATTAAATTTCTCTGCATGTTTCTTTCGGTGTGTAAAATTATGTTAGAAAATAATAATGATAGTTATTGACTCATTGTATCTTCTCAAGCTGAAGCTATGTATTAGCATAAAGCACTATACACAAGGCTATGCATTTATTATCCTGCTATTGCTATGAACAGTTCCCACAGTATTTTTGCATTTGTTTGTGATATCAGATTCAAGTCCCCACTAGAACTTACTCAATAGTCTAAGGACAAACAGACCACACAGAGATTAACTAAAAGGGAAAGAAAAGAGAGGTTTTTACACAGTTCCAAAACATTCACTGTGAGAATTACTAGGAGGTCATGATTATACCAAGGCAAATTAGACTGTTTTTCTTTACTTCAGACTCTTTTTGTGCTGCAGATGCTTCACCTCTGTGGACTGTTTTAAAAATAGAAGTCAGTTGTGTACAGCTTGTACATTATCTTCAGTACTAAATATTGTTGAACTACAGAGAAATGAAAGCACTAGAAAACCGTAAGACCAAACTTAGTAAAAACAACAAGTTACATAAAAAAGAAAAACTTCAGCTCACTGTGTTCTTCTTTATTAAAGTATGTCATGTATTTTATCTTTGCAAGAGTCTGATGAGTTTTTGCAAGTAAAATTCTGTTTCCTCTATACTTGCTAATAGTCATGAGAATCTGTAGTTTGCACCTTCCCATTAAAAATGTATTGTATTTTTTGAAATTATTCACCCCGCCTTTTATCCAGATCATGTCTTTGAAAGGAGGAAGTAGATAATAAATGGAATAATTCATGATTTCCCATTAAATATGAAACTTTCTTTTGCAGAGTTTAGAAAATGAAGTTCTACATAATGTACAGAAGTTGATTAGAACTTTTTTTAACCTTTTCAAGAAAAACCTTTCACATTACACAAATGCACAGAGAAGTTTCTACAGGAAAGGCAAACCATTCACTTCCCACACAGTTCTGTTCTTTAGATCACTGCCTCATTACACTAAATCACATGTTTACCAGGCCTGAAATTCACACAGATTATTCATTTGACCAAAAATACTGTGTGCCTCTAAGTACTAAGGTCCCTTTTTGAAAGTTTTTTTAATAAACATTGAATCCTGATCATGACAAGCAAGATTGTTAGGAATTATTCAGACAGAAAAAATACATATTTAGATAATATTGTGAAAGCAATAGCAAAGAAATTTAAAATTTATCAATCTGTTCAGTAAGTAACTTGTGCCATTTCCCTCTCCACAAGTATCACATCAGCTGGGAGTTTGGGACAGAGCCTTAATTTAAAATTTCTTTTATTATGAAAGGATACTTCTTTGGTTTTGAATTTCCCTTTTCCATATTTTTTGATGTTTAAAAATGAAAAAATATCCTTGTAAAATGTAAATGAGTTGACACAAGTTTCTACCAGTTCTAAACCACAGTAATGTAACCAAAGAAGGTCATAAGGTGTTCCTGTTATAGGTCACATCCAAAGACTGACATCAGCAAAAACAGCAAAATCTTTCTAGGACCTGAATATGGAAGCAAAAGAGCAGCTGACTTCATGCTCTCTTTTACTGCTGTGTCCTTCTTTAGTTCCCTGGAGCTCTCCTCTCTCCCTCTGTTGCGCATAGAAGTGGAAGCAGCTTAAATCTGTGCATCACTAGAGTCAAGTCCTGTGCAATCAAGGGCTGAAATACAAGAGGAAAGCAGAACACCTGATACACCTACACATCAACGATCTGGATCTTAAATTGCCTTTTGCAAACTTTCTTGGAATAGCAGTTGCCCCTCCTCCTTCTTTGCCTTAACCCCACAATAACAACATAGTTTTCCCAGCCCTTATCCTTAGCAGCATCCCTATCCCTTGGGATCTTCACTTCATAGAGCTTTGCCTCCTAATGAATTTTGTGGGGGATGCCCAACATGCAAATGGTCAAAAACCATCTTATAACACAAAATTCCCAAACCTAAATGAATATTATTATACATGTCCAAAGTGGTAAGTCTCCTGTGAAGATCTCAGGTTGTGAGAAAGAAAACTTACCAATATAATAAGCTTGTTAATGGACAAAAAGTCCCAATCTATTTGTTGAAGAAAAGATGCCACAGGTCATCTATGAAGTGATGTTACTGATCTACTTGATGGAGGTGACAGCAGCTAAAAAACTGGAATAATCACAAACCCATTCAGGTATTTGTATTCAGTTTCCTTAAAGAAGAGTCCATCAACACAGAAGGATATAATTAAGACATCTCTAGAAAAACAAGTGAGACTACAATTGAAGCCTGAAACTCTTGTGATTTAAACAACTTATACACAGAGAACAAGATCAGAAGAAGCTAAGTCTAACAGTATGACTTACTATTCCATCACGGCTACAATGAAAATAGGAATAAATAACTCTTCAAACTAGACAGCTGGTTGAGGAATCTCTCCTCTCCATCAGCCTACAAACTCCATTCTTCTTCCTTACTGGACTCTCCAGATCACCCTGGCCTCTAACAAGGTGAGGAAGCTCCTAACTCTTTAGTCTTGGACAGACTGGGCTGAATATTCAGAGATCAACTGGCAGAACATGTAAGGATGTAGAAGAGAACTCTCAGTTACTTCCTCATACTTATCTTGAACGCTAACACATAATCCCACATTAATTATCTGAAATCTTTTTTTCCTAACTCTGTGTAGCTGAGATTGACCTTGAAAATAGCAGGCACTCTTTTCTTTATTATTATTAAATTGTCCCTTTTAATTCTCTCCAAAATACACTGTATTCACCGAAGAATGGAAGAATAATCTCTGCCATATGGCACTAACATAAGATTTAAAATAGATGCCAGGTCATTTTTGTTCTTGCCCTGCCAGCTTCTGGTAGAAACACTGCATCAGGAATTAGTGTCCAAGAGATATTCTCTCTGATCTCTTTTACAGCTTCTGAAATTCAACAGTTATCCAGTGTGGGATTTGGCAGATAAAATGTACCTGTCTACATCTGAGCTCATCACCCTTAGCTCTCTATATAGGCAATGGAGAGAAATAGGTACTTCAAAAGCGTTATTTGCCTTATTTTAAAGCAGTTGTCTGAATCCTAAAAGATGGGGCTCATCTAATCAAATGATTTATTCTTATTTCTTTCCATTGATTATAAAGGGTGATTAATCAGTCAAATGGATCTAAATTAAACTTGGGTGAAATACCTGTCGGTCCTTTTGCAGAGAAGGACAAAGGCTTATAGAAGCAAAGAATTACTACTATATTCACTGGTCTTCATTCCTAGAGAAAAAATAGTATGTTCTAGCTCTCTTATACTTAGAGGTTGTCTTCATCAAGAAGCACCAATTTCTATAGCTGTTGGATCAATCCAAAAATGGTAAAAACTTAATACAGATTCCAACAGTAAAATCACTCCTTGTGGCTCAGTGCAGATGATGAGAACTATCTCCTTGAAAATCATGAAGTTCAAGTTTTATTCTTCTAAAAGCCTGTAATTTAAGGGACATGTTTACTACTTTCCTTCCTTTCAAATTAACACAAAGGTATTTGACAAAATATGAAGATGCTGAGGAATGACTCCAAAATTTGAAGGCCCCACAGAGCCTTCTGGAGAATTCCAACATCATAATTCATTGGAAAAAGCGAAGCAAAAGAATGTCTTTTACCTTTAACTCTTCAAGGCTCTACTTCTTGGAAATAAACCCCAGAACTTGAAGGATACTGTTTTGTACAGAGGACCACACTCTGGATACAAAAGCTGCAGAACATGGAAATCCTTTCACCTTCCTAAAGGAAATGCTGCAGAAACTTGTGAGGAGTCAGAGACCCACCTTTATACAAGCTGCAAAATAGTTTAATGATTGAATTTGCCAGTATTATTTGAGATGGCAGGCATGTTGCTCTGGGGTCCACAGCCCATCTGAGAATGAAAGCCTTGCCTCTTTGTGTCCAAGATAACCTCTAAATGGACCAGTCTTCTCGTGAATTCTAAGCAGAACAACCCCCAGATCTCAAAAACATCTGATTCAGCACATATACAATGATGTTGTCTCCTGCCTGAACAACTTGGATCAGAGCATATCTTTACTGACAAATTTATCACAGTAAGCTTTCCATAACACACTGATCCCACCTCCTCACAAGACAGAAAACACAAATACTATCGTTTTCACATATGTAGCTCAGCCATACTTTCTTTATATATTATTTAGATGTCATCTGACTACAAGTGAGTCTAGAGAGAGGACAGTAGGAGGATTCCAAGTCCATTCTTTGATTCACAGAAATACACCTAGTAAGATCAGCAATTAAATATTTTTTATGTTACTACTAACTGAAACTGTTCCTCTCATGAGAAGGATTTCCAAGTCTCTCTTTCTAGTCTTTAGGTTTTGATGATATGGTCTTCTTTGGATGGTTTTCACTTGTATTGAAGAGAAGAGAATTGTTGCTTGATCATTCAGGCCCTGACAAAAAAGATTAGGAAACAGGAACGACATTATCCAATTCTGGTAATTTGGTATTCTAAATGCTAACCTAAATACCATTCTAGACTCCAATCTCATTTGAAGATTCAGTTTTTGAATCAACCTTTTAATGAAAAACACCTTACTTCACACTTCATCACGAGCTTTGTGACTCGGAGATCAGCCATAAGAATAATTTTCAATTTTTACTGCACCTAATTTTGAGCCATTAATAATTTGGTGAATCAAGACCAAGAACAGAAACTATCAGAGAAAGCAAACTGGAAGCCAGTGAAGTCAGCCAACTTCCTTGTAAGCTTATACAAGCCTAATCCTGTGGCAAGAAAGCAGTCACATTCTGCATTAATAGGAACCTATACTTTGTTTCCATCTTCAACTTCTTGCACAACACTTCTGATTTCAAGTTACGGTCTTAGAGAAGAAAAAAAAACAGAATAAATGAAAAAACAAAGCAACATCTAGTTTCAATATAAAGTACTATCTTTCATTAGCAATGGTTTTCCTCTTCTATCATATCTGCCTGGGTCAAAAATTATTACAAAGAAAAAGACCTAAAAATATCTCTGCATTTTTCCTCAGATAGATGACATTATAACACAAGTGCTTTTAAAAGAATTCTTCACATTTGCTGAAGTCTGGAATAGGATGCACTACTTATAACAGAAGGATAACTGCAACCTTCCTTTTCTTCTTCAAATATGAAGAAATTAGCTTATCTTAATTTTAAAATCACTTAACATGATTTTAGGAAACAATTCTAAAGAACATTGCTTGTTTCCATAAATGTGCTAATAACCATAAGATTCTTTATAAATGGTAATACAATATTATCTGCCTAATATGTACTGAAAAAACAAAGGGTGTTTAACATTAAGCAGGAGTATTACTATGAGAATTTTGTCCTGGCAAAATAATGACTTAAAGCAATTATTAATCTCCATATGAACAAACTGCTTGAAGATATTGTCCTTTTTAAATGGTACAAAAATCAATCTAATCTTAGTAGCTATAT
Source organism: Apteryx rowi (assembly GCF_003343035.1). NCBI lineage: Eukaryota > Metazoa > Chordata > Aves > Apterygiformes > Apterygidae > Apteryx > Apteryx rowi. The sequence continues at coordinate 1,663,594 of NW_020451005.1, read as the reverse complement.
TATTGGTACACTAGTCAACTTTTCCACCCTAAAATTCCACAGATTTCTCCCATCAGCATGACGTACGAATTATCAGTACAGAGGATGCAGGACTCATGACACCTAATTTGAGAAACCATGCATCAGTACATTCTAACACTAATAAATATGTATCTAAAAATATACTACCACTGACCTGCACGTGCATAACTGCTGTCAGCACAAATGGGAATGAATATTATTTACTTTAGTTCAAAAAAGTAAACTTCTGTTAAAAATACTGATAACCTAATTTGTTGGTTCAACTCTGAAATTATCACACTGGTTAAAACTGTTTGCTTTCTACTCCAATTTTAAAACATTGTCAGTGATGATGATTTTTCCTGGAGGAAAGGAACCTTGATCATGCATTATTTAAAATTTGGACAAAATTTATTTAGGGAACATATTTTAAAGTATCTCAACAAAATAACAAGTATTTTTGTGGCATAAGAAAAATATTCCATCCTCTTATTTATAAACCATACAGCAGATTGTAACCATTTCTCACACTTTTTTAATAAAAAGCATCTGTTGTATGCTAAAGCATACAAAGCATAACATTGATTTCAATGAGATCATTTACAGATATAGCATTGCCTTATTTTATAAATTGGTTTAAAATTACATTTGATGCATTTAGTTTTTTATAACCAGATTAGCCTAGTACTAACATAGCTGTGTAGCTGCTAGTTTGTTATCATTTTTTTGCTCCCAAATTATTGTATCAGGTTTATGGAACAGCCACTGGAAAACTATACATTACAGAAATTTTGTAGCTCCAGAGTTATTACCAATAACAAATATTTGGAGAATGATTAAATACACAGAACATGCAAATCGTCTTTTAAAAGATGTACTTAAAACATCTGGGTAGAAATAAACCAGAACACATATGGTATTTCAGTTTTAATTTCTTAAGAGGCTTTGATAACTTTGAAAAACAGTGTATTATGAAACATGAGGAAAACTGTTACAATGGAACCCCTCTTTGTATATGCACTGTAGAACAGATGATAAAATTCCCTCTTCATTGCTAGTTTCCTTGTCTGCAACCTCCACACTCTTTCAGCGTTTGGCTATAAAAAGAAAAATCTTACAAGAGGTGGGTTTTTTTGTTTTCTTTTGCTATTAAAACATATAGCAGTAAAAGGCTGACCTGATCAAATCAGAGCAGTAAAATGCACTTGGAAGCCCTAAGGCCTTCCTGAAATAGCAGTGACTTCCTGTATAATCACAGAGAAAACACTTCTGTCCCTAGCATGGTGAGTACACTGTAGAGATCCACTGGCGCTAAGGACAGAAACAGTTTTTCCTCATTGATAAGGAAAGTCAATCAGCAACAATTGCAGCATATCGACTGCAGCAGCACTGTATAGCTGGTACAGAACAAGAGTGACGATGAAGGAATGCATTTATTTCTGTGCTTGCTGCCTGTGGTTTGGTACTTCTCCCCCCTGCACGGGGGGGTCCAGTTCATGTAGACTGTGACCAGGTCACAACCCAGTCTTAGCTCCCTTCTCTTTAACCAGGGTCTTCCAAACCAGCTCTTACACCCAGCATGATTAGCATGACAGCATGATCAGCAAGGGTAACTGTCCCACCACAGCCACATGCACTGACAGAATGGTAATGCAGCGCTTCCTGCCTGTCCTCCTGCCTCGCTTTCCCCCCACTGTCAGGCTGCTCTCTCCCACACGCTGTGACCACCGTGACAGAATCTCTCAGAGAGAAACAATGGAACAGATTCCACTTTGCAATCCCTAGGAAAACATATAGAGAAGGTCCTACCCATCACTGAACCAATCTTTAGTTCATCACCCTCCACCTAAATCCTAATTCAAATAAAAGAAGTGGGGCATAAGTATACTTTAAATAGATTGCTCTCCTAGGCCAACATACCAGATACATTACAAGCTCTGTGCTGACAGTCTAAATACATATTAGCTTTATCACATTACCATTGTGAAAATAAAGATGAACCAGATGTATTTCAGTAAAAGAAAGTGAGTCTGCTGGCTGAGTGTTATATGGTAGGGTTTAGGACATTGCTAAAGTTATCATCCCTAAACATTTTAAGAGTAACCACTTAAATTTGATAATTTTCTGTATTTTAATTAGAGACTGTTTCAAGAAAGGTTTGAAGGTATGTTCTTAGGCTAGGGAAGGTGAAAAAGAAGCATGTTTTGCAAGAGACTGGCTGGTTGAATTCCTGTCTGATTGATAGAAAGTTTTTATGCTGCAAGGGTGATGTTGCAATATTAATTGYTAAGGTGCCTAGAGCCCTTGTATATGCATCTTCTTATTATTTAAATATTGAAATAAATAAACCATCTCACTTAAGCTACCAGCAATTCAGATTTGTTAGAATTCTTTCATTAATTTTGATGGTGCTGAACCCGGATCTGTTAAAAGACTGCAGAAAAATAAGTCAGTCAGTAGTCTCTTGTAACTTCTCAATGTAAATACCTCAGCTGTAAGAAATCAAGTTATCTAGGTTGCTTTCATTCATTAGGTTTTTAAATAACTAATGGAGTATTAAACTTCACTGCAGAAGTCAGGATTTGGGCTTGGCTAAATAATAATTCAAGATTACAAGAACATGCATTTTTGTACACTAAGCTTCAACCCCAGAGGAGATATACCAGAATCTCACACACACACACACACACACACACACACACACACAAAAAGCGCACAATTTCAAATATAATTACTGACACAATCTTAACTATAATGTTACAAACGTGATCTAATACATTGGTAAATATAAGAATTAATAAAGCCAAGGAGTTAAATGTTTTGATATATTTAAGATCAGGAGAAATGAACCATCATTATTTAATATCAACTTTAATTTTTAAATGCCAAGTTCCCCTAAAAATGGTAGAGCCTAGGGAACTTTAAATTTAAATGATTATGATGACTAGAAACAAAGGAAACAATAAACTTAGCGGATGTTAAAATGCCTCAAAAAAAGCCAACTTACGCAGCAGCTTCTTGTTTTGACAGCCCTTTGATATTCTTCGCCAAATAATCATCTATGCCATCTTTGTCTTTGATCAAATGAACCCTAAATTTAAATGAAAAAAAATTAAAAGAAACACTGTGAGGTGCTGATATAGACTTCTGCAGCATGTGTAATATATTAGCATTGCCAAGTAGAGCAAAACACTGAAATATTGACAAAGTAATGTATCAGACAGATTCTATATAAACACATACAAGTATCTTTTTAATTTTTGGTCTGTAGCTGTTTTAAATCTTTATTTCTGCAAGAAAACAGAGTTGGTATCAGCTTTTAAGGACCTGGTTATCCTAGATTTCTATCCAAATTGCAGGAAATTTTGTATTAGCTAAATCAATATTAATTAAGCTATATACATTCAAACTGTTTTCTAAATTAGAGCCATTACATTTTTGCATTTTCAGTATGTACCAGATAGAGTGGCCTGATCTGTTTTGTATTTAACTCTCTCTCAAAAAAAAAAAAAAAAAAAAAAAAA